>NC_140992.1:61281150-61735775 GCF_052327205.1 Somniosus microcephalus | reverse complement strand
GACTCTTTTCTGGTTTAGCTCTTGGGTCTGAAAGGCTTTGAAATGAAGGGTGTCTGGGGAGCTAGATTTGAGGTGATTTAGGAAGTTTAGTGCTCGTTTTTGGATGTTTATTATCAGTGGGTATCTGCCTAGTTCGGCTCTGCATGCATTTGTTGGCGTTTTCCTTTGGGTGCGAAGGATGCTTCGGCAGAATTCTGCATGTAGGGCTTCTATTGTATGTTTTTCCCATTTAGTGTAGCTTTGGTGATTTAGCGGGCCCCATACTTCACTACCGTACAGTGCAATGGGCAGGATTATGCTGTCAAATATTTTGAGCCAGATTTTGATTGGGATTTGGATGTTGTAGAATTTTCTTTTTATTGCATATAGGGCTCTTCGGGCTTTTTCTTTTAGTGCATTCACTGCTATGCTGAAGCTCCCTGATGCTGTAATAGTTAGACCAAGGTAGGTGTAGCTCATAGTGTGTCCTATAGTGATATCACTGAGGGTAAACTGGTATTTGTTTTCCTGACATCTGGGCCTTTTTTGAAAAATCATGATGTTGGTTTTCTTTAGATTTACTGTTAGAGCCCAATTTTGGCAGTATTTGTCGAGTAGGTCTAGTTGTTGCTGTAATCCCTGTTCTGTGGGAGACAGCAGAACCAGGTCGTCCGCATAGAACAGGGATTTCACTTCTCCATCTAGGAGACGGAGACCTGGTGACTCGCTTTGCTCCAGCATGTCTGCTAATTCATTTATGTATATGTTGAACAGGGTCGGGCTCAAATTGCAGCCCTGCCGGACGCCTCTTCTCTGGGTGAAGAAATCGGTGCGTTTGTCTCCAATTTTGACCCCGCATTTGTTTTTCAGATACATTGATTTAATAAGGTCATAGACTTTGCCCCCTATTCCACATTGAAGAAGTTTATAATAGAGCCCTTCGTGCCATATAGAGTCAAAGGCTTTCTTGAAGTCGATGAAACAGGCGAATATTTTCCCATTTTTTGTTTGGTGTATATGTTTTTCAATGAGGGTGTGAAGGGTATAGATATGGTCGGCGGTGCGGTGTTTTGGAAGAAAGCCTATTTGGTTTTTTCTGAGGATATTATGTTTGTTAAGAAAATCAAGTAATCTACTATTTAGAATACTGCAGAATAACTTCCCTAGACAACTGTTGACACAGATGCCGCGGTAGTTATTTGGGTCTGATTTGTTTCCGCTTTTATATATGGGGGAGATTAGTCCTTGGCACCAGATATCGGGAAAACAGCCTGAACGTAATATGATGTTGAATAATTTGAGTACCGCACCCTGCATCTCCATATTGCTGAACTTGAGCATTTCATTTTTGATGTTGTCTGGGCCACAGGCTTTCTTTAGGTGGAGAGATTTTGTTTTTGTGGCCATTTCTTTCCATGTGATTGGGGAGTCTAGAGGGTTTTGGTTGTCTTTGATTGTTGCTTCTAATGTGTGGAGTTTTTCTGTGACCTGATGTTGACTTGGGTTTGTTTCGTTTATTGGGATGTCTTTGTAGAGGTTTTCAAAATGTGTTCTCCAGATGTCCCATCTTGGATTGGTAATGCTTGCAATTGTGTTGTACTCAGGTTATTCCACATTTCCCAGAATTGTTTTGGGTTGGTGGAGTTTTCAATTTCTTCTAGTATTTTGTGGGTATAGTTTTGTGTTTTGTTCCTAATGGTGTGTTTATATCTTTTGAGGGTTTCATTGTATCTAGTACGTAGGTCCGGATTGTTTGGTTGGCGATGCTTTTGGTTTGATATTTTTCTCAGGTCTTTTCTGGCATTTTTGCATTCGTGGTCAAACCATTTCTTATTTTTATTTTGTCTTTTGTGACTCTTCCTCTTCTGTTTCACGAGGTCGGCTTTTACAGCTGCCTCATGAAAGATCATATTTATATCCTCTATGGCCATGTTTACCCCATCTCTGGTGATCTCATATAGATTTTCTTTAAATTTTGAAATTTTACTTGTGAGATCAGGTGAATTTAGTGCTGTGATGAATTTATCTCCACTGTCTGGGGCCCATCTGTATGTCTGGTTTATTTTATGTAGCTTACTGGGTTCCTTTTTTGTGTCTGTAGTTTGGGCAGAAAGTTTAAGGTACACATTTATTTGGTTATGGTCTGAGAGGGGGGATTGCTGCCTGACAGTGAATGCGTTGATATCGCAGGGGTCCAGGTCAGTGATTGTATAATCCACCACACTAGACCCAAGAGTTGAGGAATATGTGAGTCTCCCTAAGGAGTCCCCTCTGAACCTACCGTTAACTATGTACAGGCCTAAGGCTCGGCAGAGTTGCACTACCTCCCTACCGCTTTCCCCCCTCTCTCTCTCTCTCCTTCCCCCTCTCTCTCTCTCTCTCTCCTTCCCCCTCTCTCTCTCTCTCTCTCTCTCCTTCCCCCGCTCTCTCTCTCTCCTTCCCCCGCTCTCTCTCTCTCCTTCCCCCGCTCTCTCTCTCTCCTTCCCCCGCTCTCTCTCTCTCCTTCCCCGCTCTCTCTCTCTCCTTCCCCGCTCTCTCTCTCTCCTTCCCCCGCTCTCTCTCTCTCCTTCCCCGCTCTCTCTCTCTCCTTCCCCCGCTCTCTCTCTCTCCTTCCCCCGCTCTCTCTCTCTCCTTCCCCCCGCTCTCTCTCTCTCTCCTTCCCCCGCTCTCTCTCTCTCCTTCCCCCGCTCTCTCTCTCTCCTTCCCCCGCTCTCTCTCTCTCCTTCCCCCGCTCTCTCTCTCTCCTTCCCCCGCTCTCTCTCTCTCCTTCCCCCGCTCTCTCTCTCTCCTTCCCCCGCTCTCTCTCTCTCCTTCCCCCGCTCTCTCTCTCTCCTTCCCCCGCTCTCTCTCTCTCCTTCCCCGCTCTCTCTCTCTCCTTCCCCCGCTCTCTCTCTCTCCTTCCCCCGCTCTCTCTCTCTCCTTCCCCCGCTCTCTCTCTCTCCTTCCCCCGCTCTCTCTCTCTCCTTCCCCCGCTCTCTCTCTCTCCTTCCCCCGCTCTCTCTCTCTCCTTCCCCCGCTCTCTCTCTCTCCTTCCCCCGCTCTCTCTCTCTCCTTCCCCCGCTCTCTCTCTCTCCTTCCCCCGCTCTCTCTCTCTCCTTCCCCCGCTCTCTCTCTCTCCTTCCCCCGCTCTCTCTCTCTCCTTCCCCCGCTCTCTCTCTCTCCTTCCCCCGCTCTCTCTCTCTCCTTCCCCCGCTCTCTCTCTCTCCTTCCCCCGCTCTCTCTCTCTCCTTCCCCCGCTCTCTCTCTCTCCTTCCCCCGCTCTCTCTCTCTCCTTCCCCCGCTCTCTCTCTCTCCTTCCCCCGCTCTCTCTCTCTCTCCTTCCCCCGCTCTCTCTCTCTCTCCTTCCCCCGCTCTCTCTCTCTCTCCTTCCCCCGCTCTCTCTCTCTCTCCTTCCCCCGCTCTCTCTCTCTCCTCCCCCGCTCTCTCTCTCTCCTTCCCCCGCTCTCTCTCTCTCCTTCCCCCGCTCTCTCTCTCTCCTTCCCCCGCTCTCCTCTCTCTCCTTCCCCCGCTCTCTCTCTCTCCTTCCCCCGCTCTCTCTCTCTCCTTCCCCCGCTCTCTCTCTCTCCTTCCCCCGCTCTCTCTCTCTCCTTCCCCCGCTCTCTCTCTCTCCTTCCCCCGCTCTCTCTCTCTCCTTCCCCCGCTCTCTCTCTCTCCTTCCCCCGCTCTCTCTCTCTCCTTCCCCCGCTCTCTCTCTCTCCTTCCCCCGCTCTCTCTCTCTCCTTCCCCCCGCTCTCTCTCTCTCCTTCCCCCGCTCTCTCTCTCTCCTTCCCCCGCTCTCTCTCTCTCCTTCCCCCGCTCTCTCTCTCTCCTTCCCCCGCTCTCTCTCTCTCCTTCCCCCGCTCTCTCTCTCTCCTTCCCCCGCTCTCTCTCTCTCCTTCCCCCGCTCTCTCTCTCTCCTTCCCCCGCTCTCTCTCTCTCCTTCCCCCGCTCTCTCTCTCTCCTTCCCCCGCTCTCTCTCTCTCCTTCCCCCGCTCTCTCTCTCTCCTTCCCCCGCTCTCTCTCTCTCTCCTTCCCCCCGCTCAGTTCAGTTCAGTTCAGTTCAAATGCTTTATTGGCATGAAAGTTTACAGAGAACCATATTGCCAAAGCTTACATAGCAAAAAGGTACAGTTTTCCAACATTCTGTAGGTGTCAATCGATTTGACATTTGTTGGGTATATACAATATTACTTTTAAACAATATTAATTTTAAACAGTCTTTCTACTTCATTTGGTACGTTCAATATTAATTTTAAACAGTCTTACTTTTAAACAGTCCTCAGGTTGTGACATGTTGTTACATATTTAGCCCCAAGGTATGGTCTGTCTCCTTCTCCTAGGACTAATCTCAATTTTGACAGATCACCCAATTCTTTGAAATCTGGGGTTGTTTGGCTTAGCTTGTTGAATAATATGTTTCTTGATGTGTTGAATTTTTCGCATTTTAGGAGGAAATGCATTTCTGTTTCAACCTCGCCAGCCAGACATTGATCGCATATTCTATTCTCTCTAGGCTGCCAGGATTTCTTGTATCTGCCTTTTTCAATTTCCAGTTGGTGGTCGCTTAGTCTGTACCTGGTGAGGGTCTGTCTCTGTTTTGTGTCTCTGATGGTCGTGAGGTAGTCTGCCAGTTTATATTCTCTTTTTAGGGCCCGGTAACATTCTAATCTGCTTTGGTTTTCGGTTATTTTGTTCCAATGTTCCAGGTAGGTTTCTTTGCATTTTTTAATGATTTGGTTCACTCGGATTGGTGTTTGGACGGCTGTGTTGGTCTGGGGCTGGTCAGGGTCCGGCTGAGTACTTAGTTTCAGTAGCAGCTGACTCAGGGGACTCTTTTCTGGGTTTAGCTCTTGGGTCTGAAAGGCTTTGAAATGAAGGGTGTCTGGGGAGCTAGATTTGAGGTGATTTAGGAAGTTTAGTGCTCGTTTTTGGATGTTTATTATCAGTGGGTATCTGCCTAGTTCGGCTCTGCATGCATTTGTTGGCGTTTTCCTTTGGGTGCGAAGGATGCTTCGGCAGAATTCTGCATGTAGGGCTTCTATTGTGTGTTTTTCCCATTTAGTGTAGCTTTGGTGATTTAGCGGGCCCCATACTTCACTACCGTACAGTGCAATGGGCAGGATTATGCTGTCAAAAATTTTGAGCCAGATTTTGATTGGGATTTGGATGTTGTAGAATTTTCTTTTTATTGCATATAGGGCTCTTCGGGCTTTTTCTTTTAGTGCATTCACTGCTATGCTGAAGCTCCCTGATGCTGTAATAGTTAGACCAAGGTAGGTGTAGCTCATAGTGTGTCCTATAGTGGTATCACTGAGGGTAAACTGGTATTTGTTTTCCTGACATCTGGGTCTTTTCTGAAAAATCATGATGTTGGTTTTCTTTAGATTTACTGTTAGAGCCCAATTTTGGCAGTATTTGTCGAGTAGGTCTAGTTGTTGCTGTAATCCCTGTTCTGTGGGAGACAGCAGAACCAGGTCGTCCGCATAGAACAGGGACTTCACTTCTCCATCCAGGAGACGGAGACCTGGTGACTCGCTTTGCTCCAGCATGTCTGCTAATTCATTTATGTATATGTTGAACAGGGTCGGGCTCAAATTGCAGCCCTGCCGGACGCCTCTTCTCTGGGTGAAGAAATCGGTGCGTTTGTCTCCAATTTTGACCCCGCTCTCTCTCTCTCCTTCCCCCGCTCTCTCTCTCTCCTTCCCCCGCTCTCTCTCTCTCCTTCCCCCGCTCTCTCTCTCTCCTTCCCCCGCTCTCTCTCTCCTTCCCCCTCTCTCTCTCTCCTTCCCCCTCTCTCTCTCTCCTTCCCCCTCTCTCTCTCTCCTTCCCCCTCTCTCTCCTTCCCCCTCTCTCTCTCCTTCCCCCTCTCTCTCTCCTTCCCCCCTCTCTCTCCTTCCCCCTCTCTCTCTCTCTCCTTCCCCCTCTCTCTCTCTCTCTCCTTCCCCCTCTCTCTCTCTCTCTCCTTCCCCCTCTCTCTCTCTCTCTCTCTCTCCTTCCCCCTCTCTCTCTCTCTCTCTCCTTCCCCCTCTCTCTCTCTCTCTCTCCTTCCCCCTCTCTCTCTCTCTCTCTCTCCTTCCCCCTCTCTCTCTCTCTCTCTCCTTCCCCCTCTCTCTCTCCTTCCCCCTCTCTCTCTCTCTCTCTCCTTCCCCCTCTCTCCTTCCCCCTCTCTCCTTCCCCCTCTCTCTCTCTCTCCTTCCCCCTCTCTCTCCTTCCCCCTCTCTCTCTCTCTCCTTCCCCCTCTCTCTCCTTCCCCCTCTCTCTCCTTCCCCCTCTCTCTCTCTCCTTCCCCCTCTCTCTCCTTCCCCCTCTCTCTCCTTCCCCCTCTCTCCTTCCCGCTCTCTCTCTCTCTCCTTCCCCCGCTCTCTCTCTCTCTCCTTCCCCCGCTCTCTCTCTCTCTCCTTCCCCCGCTCTCTCTCTCTCTCCTTCCCCCGCTCTCTCTCTCTCTCCTTCCCCCGCTCTCTCTCTCTCTCCTTCCCCCGCTCTCTCTCTCTCTCCTTCCCCCGCTCTCTCTCTCTCCTTCCCCCGCTCTCTCTCTCTCTCCTTCCCCCCGCTCTCTCTCTCTCCTTCCCCCTCTCTCTCCTTCCCCCTCTCTCTCCTTCCCCCTCTCTCTCTCCTTCCCTCTCTCTCTCCTTCCCCCGCTCTCTCTCCTTCCCTCTCTCTCTCTCTCCTTCCCCCGCTCTCTCTCTCTCTCCTTCCCCCCTCTCTCTCTCTCTCCTTCCCCCGCTCTCTCTCTCCCCTTCCCCCTCTCTCTCTCTCTCTCCTTCCCCCCGCTCTCTCTCTCTCCTTCCCCCCTCTCTCTCTCTCCCCTTCCCCCTCTCTCTCTCTCTCTCCTTCCCCCCGCTCTCTCTCTCTCTCTCCTTCCCCCCGCTCTCTCTCTCTCCTTCCCCCCGCTCTCTCTCTCTCCTTCCCCCCGCTCTCTCTCTCTCCTTCCCCCGCTCTCTCTCTCTCCTTCCCCCCGCTCTCTCTCTCTCCTTCCCCCCGCTCTCTCTCTCTCCTTCCCCCCGCTCTCTCTCTCTCCTTCCCCCCTCTCTCTCTCTCTCCTTCCCCCGCTCTCTCTCTCCCCTTCCCCCTCTCTCTCTCTCTCTCCTTCCCCCCGCTCTCTCTCTCTCCTTCCCCCGCTCTCTCTCTCTCCTTCCCCCCGCTCTCTCTCTCTCCTTCCCCCCGCTCTCTCTCTCTCCTTCCCCCCGCTCTCTCTCTCTCCTTCCCCCCGCTCTCTCTCTCTCCTTCCCCCCGCTCTCTCTCTCTCCTTCCCACTCTCTCTCTCTCTCCTTCCCACTCTCTCTCTCTCTCCTTCCCACTCTCTCTCTCTCTCCTCCCACTCTCTCTCTCTCTCCTTCCCACTCTCTCTCTCTCTCTCTCCTTCCCACTCTCTCTCTCTCTCCTTCCCACTCTCTCTCTCTCTCTCCTTCCCACTCTCTCTCTCTCTCCTTCCCACTCTCTCTCTCTCTCCTTCCCACTCTCTCTCTCTCTCCTTCCCACTCTCTCTCTCTCTCTCCTTCCCACTCTCTCTCTCTCTCCTTCCCACTCTCTCTCTCTCTCCTTCCCACTCTCTCTCTCTCTCCTTCCCACTCTCTCTCTCTCTCCTTCCCACTCTCTCTCTCTCTCCTTCCCACTCTCTCTCTCTCTCCTTCCCACTCTCTCTCTCTCTCCTTCCCACTCTCTCTCTCTCTCCTTCCCACTCTCTCTCTCTCTCCTTCCCACTCTCTCTCTCTCTCCTTCCCACTCTCTCTCTCTCTCCTTCCCACTCTCTCTCTCTCTCCCTTCCCACTCTCTCTCTCTCTCCTTCCCACTCTCTCTCTCTCTCCTTCCCACTCTCTCTCTCTCTCCTTCCCACTCTCTCTCTCTCTCCTTCCCACTCTCTCTCTCTCTCTCCTTCCCACTCTCTCTCTCTCTCCTTCCCACTCTCTCTCTCTCTCCTTCCCACTCTCTCTCTCTCTCCTTCCCACTCTCTCTCTCTCTCCTTCCCACTCTCTCTCTCTCTCCTTCCCACTCTCTCTCTCTCTCTCCTTCCCACTCTCTCTCTCTCTCCTTCCCACTCTCTCTCTCTCTCCTTCCCACTCTCTCTCTCTCTCCTTCCCACTCTCTCTCTCTCTCCTTCCCACTCTCTCTCTCTCTCTCCTTCCCACTCTCTCTCTCTCTCCTTCCCACTCTCTCTCTCTCTCCTTCCCACTCTCTCTCTCTCTCCTTCCCACTCTCTCTCTCTCTCCTTCCCACTCTCTCTCTCTCTCCTTCCCACTCTCTCTCTCTCTCCTTCCCACTCTCTCTCTCTCTCCTTCCCACTCTCTCTCTCTCTCTCCTTCCCACTCTCTCTCTCTCTCCTTCCCACTCTCTCTCTCTCTCCTTCCCACTCTCTCTCTCTCTCCTTCCCACTCTCTCTCTCTCTCCTTCCCACTCTCTCTCTCTCTCCTTCCCACTCTCTCTCTCTCTCCTTCCCACTCTCTCTCTCTCTCTCCTTCCCACTCTCTCTCTCTCCTTCCCACTCTCTCTCTCTCTCCTTCCCACTCTCTCTCTCTCTCTCCTTCCCACTCTCTCTCTCTCTCCTTCCCACTCTCTCTCTCTCTCCTTCCCACTCTCTCTCTCTCTCCTTCCCACTCTCTCTCTCTCTCCTTCCCACTCTCTCTCTCTCTCCTTCCCACTCTCTCTCTCCTTCCCACTCTCTCTCTCTCCTTCCCACTCTCTCTCTCTCCTTCCCACTCTCTCCTTCCCACCCTCTCTCTCTCCTTCCCACTCTCTCCTTCCCACTCTCTCTCTCTCCTTCCCACTCTCTCTCTCTCCTTCCCACTCTCTCTCTCTCTCTCCTTCCCACTCTCTCTCTCTCTCTCCTTCCCACTCTCTCTCTCTCTCTCCTTCCCACTCTCTCTCTCTCTCCCCCTCTCTCCTTTCCCATTTCTCTCTCTCTCCTTCCCCCTCTCTTTCCCTCTCTCTCTCTCTCCTTCCCACACAGACAGACAAACTCTTTTATATATATTATTAAAATTATTTCTACTTTTTTCATCACAACATGCCCTCAAAAAACACTCGGCACCGCCGGGCACGCCAGTTAGTACATATATATAAGAAACTATAGCTCATTATTTTGGGCTCCAGGAGCTTGAAATGTTGCTTTATACAGGGGATCTGGGACCTGTATGAACAGGGAAAGCAACTGTGTATCTCCTTAATCAATCAGATTGAAGAATCATTATTGAGCAGTGCAAAGTCTGAATCTGGAAGTGTCAGTTAAGATATTGAATTCAATGCCAAATCATGAAAGCGAAATAAGGAGGGAAAGAAAGATGGGATTAAGAGAGATGAAAGAGACAGAGAGTTGTTTTTTTTATTTTAAATCTCTCAACAATAATTAAAATCTGAAGGTATGAGACTTTAAAAACTTGTAAAAGTTAATTTTCAGTGCCAGAGGTTGTTTGGCAGCAATTAAGATATCACACCATTAAAAATGTACTTACACTGGAATGGACAAGCCCCAACTTTTCCTGGCGTGTTTAGTGAGTGTATATCATTTATGTACCCAACCTCACGCCGTTCCATGTATTTCAATGTCGAGTCCCTCAGCAAGATACCGGTAGAGCGCAGCTTCTGGAGGAACAGGGTACCTCAGACAGCAACTTCCTGATTTCCGCGTTTAACTGCGCATGTGTAGTCACCAGAAGTTGCTGTCCGATTTACACTTCAATAACGGGTGAGCAATGTTCCTTTTAAGTTGCACAGCTACGCAGCGCTCCAGGGAACCCGTGCATTTGAAGAAGAATAGAGTTTCAAACCATAGCTTGATATTTTGTTGTGCATGTTCACATATGCATAGACATCAGGTAAGATTACATTCACAGTGCCTAACTGGATTTTAATTTCTTCAGAATTAATGAGTGTTTTCCACTAAAAATGCAAATCAGCCTTACAGGAAGCAATTTTTAATCTTAAGGCACAGACAGAAGCCTTAACATGTCAAGAAAGGTAGCTGGGCAAAAACAGTAAGTTCCAAGATGCGGGACTGATGGTATCCACAGTTCCAGATTAGGCTCTAAATCTAGATTTTCCAATTGCTGCCATTAAACCATTTATTTTAAACAAATAATGCCAGTCAGAAAATATAGGCTTAGAGTTCAATTTTTTTTCAGAAGAATTCATCTCTAGTTATTTCTATAGCGTGATTCAACATTATAATGCATACACACAGATGCACACACACACTTTCCTGCTGTCCCACTCACCTGGTAATGTGCCTGTGCTTGCTGTGTTGAATTCAGGGAGACATTGCAGAGTTTACAAAGTAGTGGCCTACAGAGATCTGCTAAAATGGGATCTTGGTCTACGTCAAAGGATGGTGCTTTTTCTTGTGGGAATAGAACAAGCTCCGACTGAGATGGTTTAAACATCTGCGCAGGTAACAACTGTGAGGATGGTGGCATCATTGCAGGTGAGGTAGACTGATGGTTCTGGGGTTGCTTTGAGAGCAGAGGCTGGGTAGCAAGAGGCTTCAGTGTCTGGGATAGAGTTGTGTGCCGATATGGCTGTTGGCACATTGGAGATCCAGAAGCAGACTTTAGCTTTGTTTCTGGGGCTAAGCAAAAGAGTATAGTTAAATATCTATAATACATTATGTGTTTTCATGCACTTCCTGTTGCATTTTCTGGTGTCAACTTTATCCATTATAAATTCCTATGTATAATTTATAATGTAAAAATTTCTTGTCACACTGATTGCTTTCTAGGCTGTGTTGTGTCAGCTCAGCCACCATCTTGACCTTTTAGCTCAGATCCTATAAAGCAATTATTAAACAGCACATTAAAGCTTGTGTTTTTTATTTTTCACATTACCCTTTTTATGTCACAATTTTTTTTTGCGTCTTTATCTCTTACACCTGATTTATTTAGAAATTACGGGGGCTAAATTGGATAGCCTCCGAAAACGGGCACAGGGAATCCAATGCACAATTAACCCGCGGCCGTTGATTGCAATACACCAACTTTGTGCTGCCTGCTAATTTGAATAACCTCTGCATCCAGCCAGTGCTAACCGCTGGCGAGACGCAGATTTCACACTCGCAGATTTCACACTTGCAGCCACCAGCTCAGATACTGACACTGCGCGTATCTTAGAGGATAGATTAGAGGTGGGATCTGCACGTGGTGAGACACTGGGCACAAGTGAGCTGCAGTCAGGGCAGGGGGCAAGGATAGCACAGGTGCCAGCTTGCTGGAGGGCAAGGTTGCACACGGGTTCTGCTGCAGAGCACTCAAAGGAGGACTTCGAATGTGCGGCCTACAGAAGAAGGCTGATGGGTATGCGCGATGAAATGCTTAGTGCATTGGGAAGCCTGCCAGAAAGCCTGTGGTCAATGTCAAGGAGCATGGAGGAATCCAGCACCAGACTTGCACAGGGCTTTGGGCAGATCTTGGAGCCCATCCTTTCCAGCATGGAAGTGGTGACCAACTCTGTTCGCCACCATGATGCAGCGGCTGATGGCAGATGTTGCAGCATCCATTGCAGCCCAAGCAGCAGTCACCCAACGTCTGCGTACTGCAGTGGAACCTCAGACTGCTGTCGTGCAAGGTCAGACTGCTGCCATCATTACTGTGGATTACAGTGTGCAAAAGGGGCTTGCAGCATATCACAGCAGTCCAGCAATCTGTCCTCCAATAGATTACTAGGATTGCTGAGGCGCCACCCCAGGGAAGTGGCAGTGGTTCCATGGAGCACGAACCTGCTGACCTCTCTCAGGAAGACAGCCGAGTGCTCTTACTGTTGCCTGTCAGCCAGCCAGCCCAGACTGCTGCCGCTCATGCTGAGATTGTGCAGTCCGCAGCCGGGCCTTCTAGGCCCAGAGCTGCTTGAGGTCATCCTCCAAGTCCATCTACAGTCTCCTCCACTGAAAGTCAGGAGCCTTCCACCAATCATGCTGCAGCCATTGGGGTAGCACTGCATAGGAGCACTAGGACAGGCAAAGGCACCCTGAAGACAGGCACTAAGGGAAGGTACATGGGTGATTAGTTGACTTTCGTATGTAATATGGCATGATTTCATTTATAAATTTGGTTTGGAATGTTTATTTTGTCGTGGCTTTTATTTTTACGTTGTGGCCAAGTAGACATTGTGATCATCAGTGACAGAGGGAAGGAAGTAGTTGATGATCCCTTTAAATAGCGTTGGTGGGGGGTCCTTCCTGTTGCTGAATGAGTGTTCAGCTGTGCAAGGTGAAGAGAGGGCGTTGGCTGGAGCGTTGAGCTCCAAAATAGCACAGTTGCCGTCAAATCAGCGTTGCACGCTGATTGACGTCATGATTTGCCTGCACTGCATACTTCCAGGGGATGTTCACTGCATACACGCCAATGCCTGCACCAATATGGCAGCCACCGTGATTCGCCCCACAAGCGTGCGTGCGTGCCTCGGACACTATTCTGGAGCTCTAAGGGCTCTTGTAGTGCCTAAAAAATGGAAGCTAACAAGCCCAATTTCTCGCCAAGTTTTCAGTTCTCTTCAGGCTCTCCTGCTACAGCTCACTATGGCTGCCTGCCTCTCTCATCAGTGTCAGAAGCCGATCGCATTTTCTTTGCACACAGCACCCCAAAACATAAATTTTGAAAGTGATCTACTTGCATCTAAATTAAATGTACTGTGATGAAATATGCCATTCATCACTCATCTGTATTCTCTGTGTGATTGTGCCGGTGACTGTGGTTTAGTTTCAGTTTCATTTCCCTTACTTCAGTTCCGTTTCCTTACCTTGTATTGTATTGTGTGTAGGGCTCTGCCCATACCTGGCCCCTATGTAAGCAGGCTCAGCGTGCCTCACATCCAGTACTGCAGACCTCTGGATGGAAGACACCTCTCCACTGTGTGTTACCTTCTAAGTTAATAAAAGCCTTGTTTTGTTCCGCTAACATTGAGTCTCGGTTTTATTGAGGCACATCATGTACCTGGTAACAACTAAAGTTTTGGAGGCCTCTGTTCCCCGGATTCTTCCCTATGATGCAACAGTACTCCTCCAGCTCCCACCCATGCACTAGTCGCATCTGCCGACTTTACCAGCAACATTGCACCCCGAAACCCGGCACCTTCCCTCTTAACCCTGCAATGGCTTCCTCTCTGAGCACATTTTCTGCTTTTGGGACAACACCCACCATCACTCATCATCATTTGCGACCCCCACCCCCTCATTGAGCAGGACTTTCACTTTTGAAGCACCCCTCCCCCAACCAGGAACATTTTCTCTTGGGGATCCCCTGCCACTCAGCATCATTTCCATGATTATGCGTCCCCTCCACCAAGCAGGATTTACACAACTAAGTAAACTACCCTCACCATATACAAACACACACAGAAGCATTTACAGTACCTGGTAATTGCCCCTCCATCCACAGTAAAGTATTTTCACAACCCCACCCTGGCAAATGAGCATTATTGCCACCACTCATTCCAACTCCCCTCAGTTGAGCAACCTTGTCCTCCCTCCCTGAAGCGTGGAGGATGGGTGGGGGAGAAGCAGGAGGAGGAAGGATCGAGAGGACGAGGAGGAAGAAGGATGGGGAGGAGGAGAAAGAAGAGGAGCAGGAGGGGGAGGGGGAAAGTCATGTAAATGAAAGAATGTGTGAAGGACCTGAGAGTGGCCCATAAGGTTCCATGGAGGGGGAGGGTCTTTCTCTCCCTCTAGTCCAAATTATATGCATAGTCCTTGGTCTCTGCTGAGGCCTACAAGGCTGTAGTTCTCTCAGTCTTCAAGTCATTTCTGTTCCTTTAATGTTGTTTTTGCCAAAGTGGCGTTACAGTGGCAGTCTCATTGTGGCACTGCTGGCATTTCCCTCTGTGCCACTAAGGGGCCCCTTTTTGGTGGGAAACTTGTCGGGAGCTCAACTTGCATGGGAAAGGACCTCTATCCAAGGAAATGGGTCAGGATTGTGGTTAAGTTGCTAGTAATGTTCTTAAAAGTTTGGAGGACTTTGTCCACTTTCCTGTTTTGGAGAGTTGAAACCACAAAGATATCTTCAACCACCTTTTTGCCCAGAGGAACTTGGAAATGTGCTTGTTGAGGTTCTGGAACTGCTGAATTGCAAATGGGCAGCATCTGGAGCATAATGAGGAGACGGGAGCACATTCATCTTTATGGTGATCACTTTACTCAGCAGCAAGATGAATAGGCTCTTCCATCTGTTCAGGGCAGCACATATGCTGTAGAGGAGTGAAGGGATGTGATTTTTTTCCAGTAAAAGACCATGACCATGCCCTCCATCTTAGGGTAAATCTCGTTGTAACATGAGAGTTGGCCAAATTCTTTGATTGTTTGGAAGATGGTGGGAAGAGATGTAGTGGGTTGGTGACATATAGCAGGATATCATCTGCATAGATTGATATTTAGTGTTCTACTTCCCCAGTTTATAATCATTGAATGCAGCAGTTCATTCTTTTGGCTGTTGCTCAGACTCTGTGGTCAGGACAAAGAATGGCAAATTGGAGGCACACCTCTCTAATCCCTTATTGGAGGGGAATGTAGGTGAGATGTGTCGATTAGTCATCAATGGAGGATAAGGGTGGGAGTAAAGGATTTTGATCCAAAATCTAAACATGTCTCCAAAAGTCATTTTCTTCAGCACAGGGAATAAATAGAAAGCCCCACTTTATGTATTCAAAAGCATTTTTCTGTAGCCAGCGATAACACCAATGAGTATATTCTTGCTGTCGTAATGGTGCACAACATTGAAAACTGGGGCAAGTCTATTCTTGCTGTTGCAGTGGTGCATAACAATGTACAGTCATATAGTACAGCACCTCATCTTCCGATTAGGCAGTCTGCAGCCTTCCGGTCTCAATATCGAGTTCAACAATTTCAGATCATAACCTCGGCCCCTATTTCATTTTCACTTATATTTTTCCACTCCTTTCCTTTCCCCCACCCCCCTTTCCTTTTGTTTCTCTCTCACACCTGGCAGCTATCTTTTGCCCTGCCAGTACACTTTACACCTAATCACAGCCTATTACCATCTCGTCTAGCTTCTAATCTCTTTTACTTCTTTTGGTTCTTTTATTCTTTTGTCCGATCGCAGCCCTGCCTTCGATCTAGTTCCTTTTCTCTCCAGTTTTGAAGAAGGGTCAAACCCGAAACGTCAACTCAAATTTCTCTCCACGGATGTTGCCTGACTTGCTGAGTTTTTCCAGCATTTTCTGTTGTTATTACAGTCATATAGTGTTGTCCACTGAGAGGAGTCCTCAGATGAACCTGTTTTGGTATGGGAGAAGTGGTGACTAAATCAAGCCTGGAGGTCAGATTTTAGATGACATGGGCCTGCAGAATGCACAGATGTTGGGGTACATGTCCTTTTTTATGTATTAGGGTGATCGTAGCTGATTTCAAGGATTCTGAGAGGGTGTATATAGCAGTATATGGAAGAATAGCTTTGTTAGTATGGGGATCTGTTCAGGAATGGGGTTTTATAGAATTCAGCTGGAGATCCACTGAGCCTGGAGCTTTGCCAGACTGTGGGCCCAAGACTGCTTTTTAGATCTGGGCTATACACTTACAAGGCTCAGGCCACAGCACCAGTCTCAGACTGCCATGACTGTCTGCTCAGAGTGTCTTAGGTCTGCAGGAACCCCGTTGAGGCCTGGGAATAGAGCACACCTCCCATTATCACTGTGCCCCCCCCCCATACGGAACACAAGATTATGAATATTGCCATGGTAGAAGACACAAATAACATTCCGGAAATAGTGGGGAAACAACATTCTCCAGCGAGAATGAGGAACTTAAACAAATTAGTATTAGTAAAGAAATGGCACTGGAGAAATTAATGGGACTAAAAGTCGACAAATCCACTGGGCCTGATGGCCTACATCCTAGGGTTTTTAAAGAGGTAGCTACAGCGATATTGGATGCATTGGTTTTGATCTTCCAGAATTCCCAAGATTCTAGAATGGTCCCCGTGGATTGGAAGTTAGAAAACGTAACCCCGCTATTCAAGAAAGGAGAGAGAAAACAGGGAACTATAGACCAGTTAGCCTGAAGGGACAGAATGTTTAAAAATAAGAGTGCAACAGAAAATGGGGCCAAAACAAGGAGAAATGGTAAAAAGACAAAGTTAAAATCTCTATATCTGAATGCACGCAGCATTCGTAACAAGATAGATGAGTTGACGGCACAAATAGATACAAATGGGTATGATCTGATCGCCATTACAGAGACGTGGTTGCAAGGTGACCAGCGCTGGGAACTGAATATTCCAGGGTATTTGACAATTTGGAAGGACAGACAGAAAGGAAAGGGAGGTGGGGTGGCTTTGTTGGTAAAGGATGGGATCAGTGCAGTGGTGAGAAGTGATATTGGATCAGAAGATCAAGATGTAGAATCGGTTTGGGTGAAGATAAATAATAAAGGGAAAAAATCTCTGGTGGGTGTAGTCTACAGGCCCCCGAATAGTAGCAATACTGTTGGACAGAGTATAAATCAACGAATAATGGAGGCCTGTAAAAAAGGTACTGTAATAATCATGGGTGATTTTAATCTCCATATTGATTGGACAAATCAAATTGGCCATGGTAGTCTTGAGGAGGAGTTCATAGAGTGCATCCGGGATTGTTTCCTAGAACAGTATGTAATGGAACCAACCAGGGAGCAGGCGATCTTGGATCTGGTACTGTGTAATGAGACAGAATTAATAAATGATCTCATAGTAAAGGATCCTCTAGGAAAGAATGGTTGAATTTCAAATTCATTTGGAGGGTGAGAAAGTTGTATCTCAAACCAGTGTCCTGATCTTAAACAAAGGCAATTACAATGGCATGCGGGCAGAACTGGCTAAAGTGGACTGGAAACATAAATTAAAGGGTAAGACAGTTGAAATGCAGTGGCGGATATTAAAGGAGCTATTTCATAACTCTCAACAAAAATATATTCCAGTGAGAAGGAAAGATTTTAAGAGAAGGGAGCACCATCCGTGGCTAACTAAGGAAGTAAAGGATGGTATCAAATTGAAAACGAAGGCATACAATGTTGCCAAGATTGGTAGGAGATCAGAGGATTGGGAAATTTTTTAAAACCTGCAAAGGATGACTAAAAAAAATAAAGAGAGAGGAGATGAATTATGAGAGAAAACTGGCAAGAAATATTAAAACAGATAGTAAGAGCTTCTACAGGTATATAAAAAAGGAAGAGGGTAGCTAAAGTAAACATTGGTCCCTTAGAGGATGAGACTGGGGAATTAATAATGGAGAATGGGGAAATGGCAGAGACTCTGAACAAATATTTTGTATCTGTCTTCACGGTAGAAGACACTAACAACATCCCAAAAATGGATAATCAAGGGGCCACAGGGAGAGGGGAACTAAAGACAATCACTATCACTAGGGAAATAGTGCTTGGTAAAATAATGGGACTAAAAGACAACAAGTCCCCTGGACCAGATGGCCTGCATCCCAGGGTCTTAAAAGAAGTGGCTACAGAGATAGTGGATGCATTGGTTGCAATATACCAATTCCCTGGACTCTGGAGAGGTCCCAGCAGATTGGAAAACCGCAAATGTAACACCCCTATTTAAGAAAGGAGGGAGACAGAAAGCAGGAAACTATAGACCAGTTAGCCTAGCATCTGTCATTGGGAAAATGCTGGAGTCCTTCATTAAGGAAGCAGTAGCAGGGCATTTGGAGTATCATAATGCAGTCAGGCAGAGTCAGCATGGTTTTATGAAAGGGAAATCATGTTTAACAAATTTGCTGGAGTTCTTTGAGAATGCAACGAGCAGGGTGGACAAAAGTGAACCAGTAGATGTGGTGTATTTGGATTTCCAGAAGGCATTTGATAAGGTGCCACATAAAAGGTTACTGCATAAGATAAGAGCTCACGGAATTGGAGGGTAATATATTAGTGTGGTAAACCACTGTTTGTATTCCTGTTTGTCCTGTTTGTATTCCACTGTGTACATGCCTGGACATGCCTCGGCTGGCTCCTCCCACAGGTCCTAGTATAAAGGTGACTGCTCCCCAGCCCTTGTATCCTGGACCAGTCGACCACTCGAGGCAGACCTCCATTCTGTTGTTAATAAAAGCCTTTAGTTACTCTTCTAACTCTCAGTCTTTTATGAGTAATTGATAGCGCATCAATTTTATTAACAACATTTTTTATAATGGAGAAGATCCTCACACCAGCATGCCTGGACTTAGATCATCGGGAGGCGGACTCATCCACCAAGTTTACTCACTGGCTTAAGTGTTTCGAAAAATTCCTGACCGCCTCCGAAGCAATCAAATCGGACGAGGACAAACTGGATGTCCTGACCTCCAAAGTGAACCACCAAGTGTACTCGGTCATCCAAGACGCGACCTCGTACGCGGATGCTATCAAGCTCCTCAAGGACCAGTACACGCGCCCAGTGAACGAAGTGTACGCCAGGCACCTCCTGGGGAGTCGTAAACAACAACCTGGGGAATCGACCGTGGAATACCTTCAGGCACTGTCTGTGCTTGGCCGGGCCTGTGGTTGTAAGGATGTAAAGGCCGCCGTGTACACAGAGGAACTTATCCGGGACGCTTTTGTAGCGGGCCACAGATCAAATTACACACGACAGCGACTGTTGGAGCAGAGTAACCTCGACCTCAACAAGGCCTCTGAACTCGCACTATCGTTGGATGCAGCCTACCAGGGCATGGATGCCTACTCCTCTGCACCGTGGGCGCCGCGGGGAATGACAGCTTGGGACACGGTAGGACCGCCTCATAGCGCCGTGCCACCCCAGCCACACCCCAACAACGGCCCAACTACCGCAGCAGTGTCCCAAGGCCAGACAGCAGTGCCCCAAGGCCAGAAATGCTACTTCTGTGGCCAGGCAAAACACCCCAGAGCGCGCTGCCCGGCGAAAAACGCGATCTGCTCGGGCTGCGGGAAGAAGGGACACTACGCTAGCGTCTGCAGGGCCAAAGCCACCCCGAACCCCAGCAGCGCCGCGTGTGGGCCATGCGGGCCGCCATTTTGGACCTCCCCGGCCGTGTGCGAATCACCGGTACAGCAGCCATTTTGGACGCCTCCAGCCACATGGGGATCATGGACGCCGCCATCTTGGACGACAGCCGGGACGCAGCAGGCCCCCGACACCGCCTCATCTGATACCCGCAGCGACACACCGACCCCTACGCTGGCATCCGTTACACTGGACCAAGCGAGACCGCACCAACTGGCCAGTTCCACAATGGACATTAAGGTAAATGGTCACGATACAATCTGCCTTTTTGACTCTGGGAGCACGGAGAGCTTCATCCACCCCGACACGGTGCGGCGTTGCTCTCTCCCAGTCCTGCCTGCGCAACAGCGGATTTCTATGGCCTCCGAGTCCCAGTCGGCGGACATCGGCGGCTACTGCGTGGTGACACTCGTAGTAGACGGGACCGTGTACGATCATTTTAAACTTCTGGTCCTGCCTGACCTCTGCGCTGCCGTCCTGCTGGGGTTAGATTTTCAGTGCCACCTTAAAAGTGTTACGATGGCGTACGGTGGACCCCTACCCCCACTCACAGTCCGCAGCCAGCAGCTTCCAAATTGCCCGCCGCGCACCAGGTGCAACCTCTCCACACTCAGAGTCACCCCCCCACCACTGTTTGCTAACCTCACCCCCGACTGTAAGCCCATCGCCACAAAGAGCAGGCGATACAGTGCCGGGGACAGGGTTTTCATTAAAACCGAAGTGGAGCGGCTCCTGAAAGAAGGGATTATTGAGGGCAGCACCAGCCCCTGGCGAGCCCAGGTTGTGGTCGTTAAGACCAGCGAGAAGCAGCGCCTGGTCATCGACTACAGCCAGACAATAAATCGCTACACCCTGCTGGACGCCTACCCACTCCCCCGTATAGCTGATATGGTCAACCAGATCGCGCAGTACCGCGTCTTCTCGACCATTGACCTGAAATCAGCGTACCACCAGCTCCCCATCCGCCCTGAGGACCGCCAGTACACTGCCTTTGAGGCAAACGGCCGCCTCTATCACTTCCTTAGGGTTCCCTTTGGCGTCACCAACGGGGTCTCCATCTTCCAAAGGGAGATGGACCGGATGGTAGATCAAAATGCGTTGCAGGCCACTTTCCCATATCTGGACAATGTGACCATCTGCGGCCGTGACTTGCAGGACCATGACGCAAACCTCGAAAAATTCCTCCACACCGCCCAACTCCTAAACCTGACATATAACAAGGAGAAGTGCATATTCCGCACAAACCGCCTCGCCATCCTTGGCTGTGTTGTGGAACACGGAGTCATCGGCCCCGACCCCGACCGGATGCGTCCCCTTATGGAACTTCCACTGCCCCACTGCCTCAAGGCCCTGAAGAGGTGCCTAGGGTTTTTCTCCTATTACGCCCAGTGGGTCCCCTACTATGCGGACAAGGCCCGTCCGCTGATCAAGTCCACCTCTTTTCCCTTGACGGCAGAGGCCCGCTTAGCCTTCCACCGTATCAAGGAGGACATTGCCAAAGCCACCATGCACGCAGTGGACGAATCCATCCCCTTCCAGGTGGAAAGCGACGCGTCCGACTTTGCCCTGGCCGCTACCCTCAATCAGGCGGGGAGACCCGTGGCCTTCTTTTCACGAACCCTCCAAGGCCCGGAGACCAGACACTCCGCTGTTGAGAAGGAGACCCAGGCGATTGTGGAGGCTGTGCGTCATTGGAGGCACTACCTGGCCGGAAAACGATTTACCCTGCTCACTGACCAGCGTTCAGTTGCTTTTATGTTTAACAACAAGCAGAGGGGCAAAATCAAAAATGACAAGATCTTGAGGTGGAGAATCGAACTTTCCACCTACAACTACGAGATCTTGTACCGGCCCGGGAAGCTAAATGAACCCCCGGATGCGCTATCGCGTGGCACCTGCGCCAGCGCGCAGATCGATAGACTACGGGTCCTCCACAATGACCTCTGCCACCTGGGGGTCACCAGGTTCTTCCACCTCATCAAGGCCCGCAACCTGCCTTACTCTATTGAGGAGGTCAGGACCATGACCAGGAACTGCCAAGTCTGCGCTGAGTGCAAACCACACTTTTATAGACCAGACAGGGCCCACCTGATAAAAGCCACTCGCCCCTTCGAGCGCCTGAGCGTTGATTTTAAAGGGCCTCTCCCCTCCTCCGACCGCAATGTGTACTTCCTCAATATTATTGATGAGTACTCCCGTTTCCCGTTCACCTTCCCCTGCCCGGACATGACCAGTGCCACGGTCATTAAATGTCTGAACAACCTCTTCACCCTGTTCGGCTTCCCCAGCTATATCCATAGCGACCGGGGCTCATCGTTTATGAGCGCCGAACTCCGTCAGTACCTGCTAACTAGGGGTATTGCCACAAGCAGGACCACCAGTTACAACCCCCGGAGGAACGGACAGGTGGAAAGAGAAAATGCGACAGTTTGGAAGGCCGTCCTGCTAGCCTTAAAGTCTAGGGGCCCTCCAACCTCCCGCTGGCAGGATGTGCTCCCCGATGCGCTCCACTCTATTCGGTCACTGCTCTGCACTGCCACTAACGCCACCCCTCATGAGAAAATGTTTGTCTTCCCAAGGAAGTCCACATCAGGGACATCGCTACCGCCATGGCTGACGTCCCCAGGGCCGGTCCTACTGAGAAGACACGTGAGGACCCATAAAACGGACCCCCTGGTCGAGAGGGTCGACCTCCTCCACGCCAACCCCCAGTATGCTTACATCGCATACCCGGACGGGCGGGAGGACACAGTCTCCATAAGAGACCTTGCACCCTCGGGGACCACAGTAACCCACTACCCACTACCACCCCCCCGCACGATCCGATATCCAGCCCCAGCAGACAGCAGGCCTGGGCCCCGCGACCCGCTCGACATCTACGAGGACGACACGCCTGTGCCACAGCCTACGCTGGACTCGACGCCGGAAGCTTCACTACCCCTGCCGTCGCCACGCCGATCACAGCGGCAGACAAGACCTCCGGAGAGACTCCAATACACTAACTTTTAATACACTTCACCCCGCCGGACTCAATTTTAAACAAGGGGTGAATGTGGTAAACCACTGTTTGTATTCCTGTTTGTCCTGTTTGTATTCCACTGTGTACATGCCTGGACATGCCTCGGCTGACTCCTCCCACAGGTCCTAGTATAAAGGTGACTGCTCCCCAGCCCTTGTATCCTGGACCAGTCGACCACTCGAGGCAGACCTCCATTCTGTTGTTAATAAAAGCCTTTAGTTACTCTTCTAACTCTCAGTCTTTTATGAGTAATTGATAGCGCATCAATTAGCATGGATAGAGAATTGGCTAACTAACAGAAAGCAGAGAGTCGGGATAAATGGGTCATTTTCCGGTTGGCAAACGGTAACTACTGGAGTGCCACAGGGATCGGTGCTGGGCCTCAACTATTTACAATCTACATTAATAACTTGGATGAAGGGACCGAGTGTAATGTAGCCAAGTTTGCGGATGATACAAAGATGAGTGGGAAAGCAAGTTGTGCAGAGGACTCAAAGAATCTACAAAGGGATATAGACAGGCTAAGTGAGTGGGCAAACATTTGGCAGATGGAGTATAATGTGGGAAAGTGCGAGGTTATACACTTTGGCAGGAAAATAAAAAAGCAAATTATTATTTAAATGGAGATTACAAAATGCTACAGTTCAGAGGGACCTGGGGGTCCTTGTGCATGATACACAAAAAGTTAGCCTGCAGGTACAGCAAGTAATCAAAAAGGCAAATAGAATGTTGGCCTTTATTTCAAGGGGGTTGGAGTATAAAAACAGGGAAGTCCAACTGTACAGGGTATTGCTGAGACCACACCTTGAGTACTGCATACAGTTTGGGTCTCCTTATTTAAGGAAGGATATACTTGCATTGGAGGCAGTTCAGAGACGATTCACTAGGTTAATTCCAGAGATGAGGGGGTTAACTTATGAGGAAAGGTTGAGCAGGCTGGGCCTATACTCATTGGAATTTAGAAGAACGAGAGGTGACCTTAATGAAACATATAAGATACTGAGGGGGCTCGACAAGGTAGATGCAGAGAGGATGTTTCCCCTCGTGTGGAAATCTAGAACTCGGGGGCACAGTTTTAGAATAAAGGGTTGCCCTTTTAGAACTGTAGGAAGTCACACAACACCAGGTTATAGTCCAACAGCTTTATTTGAAATCACAAGCTTTCGGAGCGCTGCTCCTTCATAAGGTGAAGTGGAGAGAAGCATACGGGCACAGCATATATAGTCAGAAAAAACTGCCAGATGATTACAGGTAATCTTTCTAACTGCCCTTTATCGCACCTCGGCAGAGAGATAATCACAGCAATCAAAGGTGTGAATGGTGTCCAAACAGGTCAGTCAGGAAAACATTACATCAAAGAACAATGAGGTGGGGTCACAAGGGGTCAAATGTTGCAGATGCTGGGGTCTGTATGAAAAACAGAACAAAAAACTTTGCTGGAAATCACAGCAGGTCCGGCCGCATCTGTGCAGAGAGGACAAGCCAACGACGACTCGAGTCTGGATGACTGTACGTCAGGTGGGGTTACATGTAACGTGACATGAACCCAAGATCCCGGGTGAGGCTGTCCTCATGAGTGCGGAACTTGGCTATTAGTTTCTGCTTGACGATTTTGCGTTGTCGTGTGTCTCGAAGGCTGCCTTGGTGAATACTTACCCGAAGGTCGGAGGCTGAATGTCCTTGACTGCTGAAGTGTTCCCCGACTGGGGAAGTTTTTTTTTCTGTTTTTCATACAATCCCCAGCATCTGCAACATTTGACCCCTTGTGACCCCACCTCATTGTTCTTTGATGTAATGTTTTCCTGACTGACCTGTTTGGACACCATTCACACCTTTGATTGCTGTGATTATCTCTCTGCCGAGGTGTGATAAAGGGCAGTTAGAAAGATTACCTGTAATCATCTGGCAGTTTTCTCTGACTATATATGCTGTGCCTGTATGCTTCTCTCGACTTCACCTGACGAAGGAGCAGCGCTCCGAAAGCTTGTGATTTCAAATAAAGCTGTTGGGCTATAACCTGGTGTTGTGTGACTTCCTACATTTTTCCACCCCAGTCCAACACCGGCATCTCCACATCATGGCTACTATCAACACCACAAACTGCCGGCTCAAAGTGGAGAGGATCTCCAAGAAGATCACGCATATAGACACAGACATCAAGTTTCTACAGAGATGCAAGAAAGCAGACAAGATCCCGAAAGGACTACAGATCACGAACCCACTCAAGTCGACCTACAACACAGACTACACTGAGAGACTCTGCAGTCGTACCTCTCGCACACTCCTCAACCATCTCGTACACCAGCTCTACAGCAGACGCCTCAACCTCGAAACCAAGATAGAGTCCATGTTCTCAGGACACAGCAGACCAGCTACAAGACACCGCCAAGCAGACGAGGCAAC
This sequence comes from Somniosus microcephalus, assembly GCF_052327205.1. Taxonomy (NCBI): domain Eukaryota; kingdom Metazoa; phylum Chordata; class Chondrichthyes; order Squaliformes; family Somniosidae; genus Somniosus; species Somniosus microcephalus. Next base: position 61,711,457 of record NC_140992.1, on the reverse strand, counting down.
GGAACTACAATGCCTACATGCACACCAAGAACAGGAAGCTTGAGAAACTCGGCATCACCACCAGCAGCAACCAAGCCTCCCCCGGTACCACGGTTGGAACCACAGGGAAGTCCATCGTCAACTTGTCCAACCACATCCTTCAACCAGACGAAATCGAAGTTCTCAGCCGAGGGCTCAATTTCTGCCCCACCACCAAAATGGACCCCATCGGCCTCGCGGCAGACACAGAGGAATTCATCAGGAGAATGAGGCTCTGGGAATTCTTCCACAAATCCCAAGATGTCAGCAGCGAACCCAATGAGACAATAAATGATCCGGAACAGCAGACAGAGGGATCCGCGGTGCAGCAACCGAAGAAGAGTGAGTCATATTGGACCCCTCTGGAGGGCCGCTGCCCTAAGCTTGACATGTATGCTCAAGCTGTCAGGAGGTGCATCAACGCCAGATTCATCAGCCACACTCACAAGACAGTCCAGAGTGTCACCCGAGCACAACGCAACGCCATCCACGCTCTCAAGACCAACCGCAACATTGTCATCAAACCAGCAGACAAAGGAGGAGCCATCGTCATACAGAACAGAATGGACTATTGCAAAGAAGCATACCAACAACTGGACAACCAGGAACACTACAGACAGTTACCCGCAGATCCAACCAAAGAACACACCCGCCAACTCAACAGACTGATCAAGACCTTCGATCCAGACCTTCAAAGCATCCTACGCGCTCTCATCCCACGTACTCCCTGCGTGGGAGACTTCTACTGCCTCCCAAAGATACACAAAGCCAACACACCCGGACGTCCTATCGTATCAGGCAACGGAACCCTGTGTGAGAACCTCTCTGGATACGTCGAGGGCATCCTGAAACCCATCGTACAGGGAACCCCCAGCTTCTGTCGCGACACTACAGACTTCTTACAGAAACTCAGCACCCACGGACCAGTTGAACCAGGAACACTCCTCGCCACGATGGACATCTCGGCACTCTACACCAGTATCCCCCACGATGACGGCATCGCTGCGACAGCCTCAGTACTCAACACCAACAACAGCCAATCTCCAGATGCCATCCTACAACTCATCCGCTTCATCCTTGACCACAATGTCTTCACCTTCGACAACCAGTTCTTTACCCAAACACATGGAACAGCCATGGGGACCAAATTCGCACCCCAATACACCAACATCTTCATGCACAAATTCGAGCAAGACTTCTTCGCTGCACAGGACCTCCAACCAACGCTATACACCAGATACATCAACAACATTTTCTTCCTATGGACCCACGGTGAAGAATCACTGAAAAGACTACACGATGACATCAACAAGTTCCATCCCACCATCAAACTCACCATGGACTACTCCTCAGAATCGGTTTCATTCTTGGACACATGAATCTCCATCAAAGACGGACACCTCAGCACTTCACTCTACCGCAAGCCCACGGACAACCTCACGATGCTCCACTTCTCCAGCTTCCACCCTAACCACGTTAAAGAAGCCATCCCCTATGGACAAGCCCTGCGAATACACAGGATCGGCTCAGACGAGGAGGAACGCGATGGACACCTACAGACGCTGAAAGATGCCCTCGTAAGAACGGGATATGACGCTCAACTCGTCGATCGACAGTTCCAACGGGCCACAGCGAAAAATCGCATAGACCTCCTCAGAAGACAAACACGGGACACAACCAACAGAGTACCCTTCGTCGTCCAGTAATTCCCCGGAGCGGAGAAACTACACCATGTTCTCCACAGCCTTCAACATGTCATCGACGACGACGAACACCTCACTAAGGCCATCCCCACGCCTCCACTACTCGCCTTCAAACAGCTGCCTAACCTCAAACAGACCATCGTTCGCAGCAAATTACCCAGCTTTCAGGAGAACAGCGACCACGCCACCACACAACCCTGCCACGGCAACCTCTGCAAGACATGCCAGATCACCAACACAGATACCATCATCACACTTGAGGACACCACCCCCCAGATACATGGTACATACTCATGTGACTCAGCCAACGTTGTCTACCTCACACGTTGCAGGAAAGGATGCCCCGGAGCATGGTACATCGGCGAGACCATGCAGACACTGCGACAATGGATGAACGGACACCGCACAACAATCGTCAGGCAGGAGTGTTCCCTCCCAGTCGGGGAACACTTCAGCAGTCAAGGACAGTCAGCCTCCAACCTTTGGGTAAGCATTCTCCAAGGCGGCCTTCGAGACACACAACGCAAAATCGTCGAGCAGAAACTGATAGCCAAGCTCCGCACTCATGAGGACGGCCTCAACCGGGATCTTGGGTTCATGTCACGCTACATGTAACCCCACCTGACGTACAGTCATCCAGACTCGAGTTGTCGTTGGCTTGTTCTCTCTGCACAGATGCGGCCGAACCTGCTGTGATTTCCAGCAAAGTTTTTTTTTTCTGTTTTTCATACAGACCCCAGCATCTGCAACATTTGACCCCTTGTGACCCCACCTCATTGTTCTTTGATGTAATGTTTTCCTGACTGACCTGTTTGGACACCATTCACACCTTTGATTGCTGTGATTATCTCTCTGCCGAGGTGTGATAAAGGGCAGTTAGAAAGATTACCTGTAATCATCTGGCAGTTTTCTCTGACTATATATGCTGTGCCTGTATGCTTCTCTCCACTTCACCTTATGAAGGAGCAGCGCTCCAAAAGCTTGTGATTTCAAATAAAGCTGTTGGACTATAACCTGGTGTTGTGTGACTTCCTACATTTGTGCACCCCAGTCCAACACCGGCATCTCCACATCATGGCTTTTAGAACTGAGATGAGTAGGAATTTCTTCTCTCAGAGGGTCATAAATCTGTGGAATTTTCTGCCCCAGAGAGCTGTGGAGGCTGGGTCATTAAATACATTTAAGGTGGAGATGGACAGATTTTTGCAAGATAAGGGAGTAAAGGGTTATGGGGAGCGGGTGGGGAAGTGGCTTTGAGCCCAAGATCAGCCATGATCTTATTGAATGGCGGAGCAGGCTTGAGGGGCCAAGTGGCCTAATCCTGCTCCTATTTCTTATGTTCTTATATCGGTAGTAAGGAAAATGCTAGAATCTATTATTAGAACGTGGTAACAGGGCACTTAGAAAATCATAATATGATTGGGCAGAGTCAACAAGGATTTATGAAAGGGAAATCGTGTTTGACAAATCTGTTAAGAGTTTTTTGAGGTTGTAACTAGCAGGGTAGATAAGGGGGAACCAGTGGATGTGGTGTATTTGTATTTTCAAAAAGCATACAATAAAAGGTGCCACACAAGAGGTTATTAAGCAAAATTACGGCTCATGAGATTGGGGGTAATATATTAGCATGGATTGAAGATTGGTTAACGGACAGAAAATAGAGAGTAGAAATAAAAGGTCATTTTCAGGTTGGCAGGCTGTGTGGGGTCCGCAAGGATCAGTGCTTGGGCCTCAGCTATTTACAATCTATATCAATGACTTAGATGAGGAGACCGAGTGTAATGTATTCAAATTTGCTGACAATACAAAGTTAGGTGGGAAAGTAAACAATGAGGAAGACGCAAAGAGGCTGCAACAGAAGTGAGTGGGCAAGAACATGGCAGATGGAATATAATGTGAAGTTATCCACTTTGGTAGGAAAAATAGAAAAGCAGAATATTTTTTAAATGGTGAGAGACTAGGAAATGTTGGTATTCAGAGGGACCTGGGTGTCGTTGTACACGAATCACAGAAAGTTAACATGCAGGACAGCAAGCAATTAGGAAAGCAGATGGATTACAAAGGGATTGCAGTATAAGAGTAAAGAAGCCTTACTGCAATTATATAGGACTTTGGTGAGACCACACCTGGAATACTGTGTACAGTTTTGGTCTCCTTACCCAAGGAAAGATATACTTGGCTTAGAGGGAGTGCAACGAAGGTTCACTAGACTAATTCTTGGGATGAGGGGATTGTTCTATGGGGAGAGATTGAGTAAACTAGGCCTATATTCCCTAGAGTTTAGAAGAATAAGAGGTGATCTCATTGAAACATATAACATTCTTAAAGGTATGACAGGATAGATGCTGGGAGGATGTTTCCCCTGGCTGGAGAGTCTAGAGCCAGGGTCACAGTCTCAGGATAAGGGGCCGGCCAGTTAGGACTGAGATGAGTAGAAATTTCTTCATTCAAAGGGTTGTGAATCTTTGGAATTCTCTACCTGAGAGCTGTGGAGGCTCAGTCGTTGAGTATATTCAAGACAGAGATCGATAGATTTTTGGATACTAAGGGAATCAAGGGATATCGGGATAATGCAGGAATGTGGAGTTGAGGTAGAAGATCAGCCATGATCTTACTGAATGGCGGAGCAGGCTCGAGGGGCCGAATGGCCTACTCCTGCTCCTATTTATGTTCTTATGAAATGTGGAAATTTTTGTGATTCAGACATAGATATGCTGTTCTTTCTTCACTATGTCAAGATTTGTTTCCTTCTTATTGGGTAATTCAGTTCACTAACATTTAGGAATATTATTTTAATGTTGGGCAAATTAGGATTTGATTCTATAATTGTCCACGGCCTGTCAGTCTCTTCTATTTTGTAGGCTAGGCCTCGTGACTTGCTAGATTGCCTCTGCAAGGACATGTTGAGCAATCCTAAATTATTGTGTGCATGATTGATTCCCCTTCCCTCCCTCAATAGCTGCAGCTCTGTGGCAAAGGGGTACAGGTTAGGCGAAAAATACCTTAGAAAGACAACCAGTGGGTTGTAGCGGAAGGTCAACTGGTTCTCCCTCCTTCCCATCTGGCTCAGCCTGCGAGCTAAATACACAAGCTTCCTGAAGTGGCTGATGAAGTGCAACGTTCCCCAGCTGCCTATTTACATTTGTTGCAATTTTTCATTACCATTCACTAGCTTGCGATAGGTTTTTATCTGCACTCAGGGCACTGCCTATGAAACAATCAAAGATTATAACCTTGGAAGACAGCTGTCACAGTTCCTCTACATCATGGGGGTACTTGGGGAAACAATCATTAAGTTTGTAGGCTGAACATGTGGTATTTATCCACAGGAGGATTTTTGGGGGTGTTCCTGTTGTCCTGATGGTGTGTTGAAATCTATGGTAGGGTTCTTACAAAAGGGATGTTGCAGTGTGACTGGGTAATTAGTGCTACGTTTCACCTTGGGCCTAAAGGAGGGGGTGCTTTTGTTTTATCTAGGTTTCTGTCCATGGAGTTGTTGCCAGCTTGGGATCGGGTACGGGGAGTATCCTTCGGGCAGTGCAGTTCTTATCCCTTTGTTTTTCAGGTGCGTTAGCAGCCTCAGAGTGTCAAAGGGGAGTCCTTGGTCAGGATTTTGAGCTTGGCGGAATATAGCATTCATTATTCGATGCCCGAGCTTCAGAGGGTGTTTTTATGACATTAACAGCCTTGCAAATCCATAGCAGCTTAGGAGATATGAACAAAAATTGATAGTCAGTGCCTGTGGAAGTGTAGTTGTCTCTTGACTTCTGCATGGGCCCTGATAATGTTTTTAGTTTGGTAGTTGTGAGCTCTCACCACAATGCCCTAGGAGTGTTTTGGGTCTGAGGGCGAGCATCCTGTGGACTGTCCAGGGCGAGTCCAAGTCAGTTGCCAAGGTATAGGATAGATTGCAGGGCGCTCTAGGTGAAGGGGGATTAGTCTATTTTTCTCTACGCCTTCAGAGATGCTGAAGATAGATATTTTGTGATGTCCTTGGTTGTCAAGATTATTTATTTTTCTAGCTACCTCCTGGTATTTGTTCAGTAAGTAGCTCACCTGTATTCTTATTTCAGTAAAGGTTGTTGCTTCCCTCCCCTAGGCTAGCTTCCAGTAGACGGTGCTCCGTCTGACCTTTTGCCATGTGGATGTCAAAGATTTATGCAAGTACTGCATTAATGAAGGTCTCAGCTGATTTTGGACAGCAGCTCTGTGTAATGCAGTATATTCTGTTTCAGTCCTGTCTCAGGTTCTGGGGATACAGTACATCTCCTTGAGGGATGGCAGGATGGACTTTAAATGGCGTCTCCTCTGAGTCTTTGATGCAGGATGCAATGCACAAATGTGTTGGTTGTTATCCTACTGCATTCACTGCTATGCATCCAGGAATTGCCTTTAACCTTGTTTTGGGAGGAGTTTGAGTCTGCACAAAGTATAGTCTCTGTGGGTGCTGTATCGTTAGATTGGAACTGCTGGGAAATAAAGGAGGAACTTCTATTTGCTACTGGAGGAGGGAGATCAGTGGAACAGCCTGAATCATTTCAGTAAACAGAGATTAGCAGGCTAGGTCAGGATGAGGAGAGAGGAAGCAATTCTCCAATTGTACCTCCTATGGGACAGTGAGCACCCATGGTGGTTGTAGGTCCAGCTTTTTTGGATGCGTTCTTTAGTACCATTATAGTTTACTGCAGCGGATTAGTTTTCTGTAAAACTTTGCTACTATAATCCTATGACATCCCCAGAAATAGTGCAGAGAGAATGAAAGTATCATTCTGAATCAGTAGGGAGTGTTTTTTCCAAAGCGTAGACTGAAATATATTCACAAGGAAATGTGAGGGACAGCACTGCAACTAATCTGAATGTATCTGATTTGAGTACTTTCTACTGCAACCTTCAACAATGTTTCATCATCCAGTATCCAAGCAGAATTTGAAATAACAACAGAAAATGCTGGAAACACTCAGCAGGCCAGGCAGCATCCGTGGAGAGAGAAACAGAGTTAACGTTTCAAATCTGTGACCCTTCGTCAGTTCTGACGAAGGGTCACAGACCTGAAACGTTAACTCTGTTTCTCTTTCCACGAATGCTGCCTGACCTGCTGAGTGTTTCCAGCATTTTCTGTTGTTATTTCAGATTTCCAGCATCCGCAGTATTTTGCTATTGTCCAAGCAGAATTTGTCTAAAGAAAATAAATGATTCCTAATATTATAGTAAAACCACAATTCCCAAAGTTTGCCGTACTGTTACAGCAACATGTGTGCAGAAATGCTAGGAAACTGAGAAATGAGAAATAGTATTATTTGGCATCCCTTAAATAAAATCAAATGTTGCAAAAACCCAACTGGTTCACTAATGTCCTCCAACGAAGAGAATCTGCCACTCCTACCAGGTCTGACCTACAAGTGACTCCAGTCTCACAATATGCGGTTGACTCTTAATGCCCTCTAAAATGCCCCACTACCTTCTCACAGCAAATAGGCATGGGCAATAAAAGGCATGTCAACATTTTTATGGTGGAAAAGTCTATCTGCCTATCATATTGTAATTGTAGTCATACTGCCATTAGGTGCGCTGTGGCGAGAGTTTATCAGGTCAGACCACCATTCTTCCCTCCATCTGATAAGTTTTTATTTAATTAAGTCATTTCTGCCAGGTTTAATTTAATTCAGTTTTCATGTTTTTATTTTAAATCACTCAGTTATTGTTTCTGCTTTAGTCATTCTTGGCAGTTTTATTTAATTCAGTCATTGCTGTCTGTTTTTATTTAATACAGTAATTGTTGCTGTTTTGTGTTTAATTAATTCCTCTACTTCCAATGGGAAACATGACTACCTCCACATCTAACTACCTGCCGACAGGCCCAACCACCATTGTAATAATTTATTTAATTACTGACTTGACATTTTTATTTGCGTGGCTCTGATAATATCCTGGCCCCAATATTATGTACTTCATTCTGTGGCTCTGATAACTGCTGACGGGCTCGGCTCTGTGATTATTTATTTAATTATGCGGCTGATAAATAAGCAAAATTAATTCCTGACTTCCTATATTATTTATTTCATTCACTCGTTTTGGTTTTACTTATTTAGTTAATTCACTCCAATATTATTTATTTACTTCATTAACTCCGAGGATACCTGTTGGTCTACCGAGCTCTTGCATTATTTTATTAACTCCATTACTCTAAAACAATGCATCTTTTAATTCACCTCAACACAGGCATCGGAGATCCCATTTATATTAAAAGTCTTTTGAATGACACCCACTTCCTAGAAGTGTTCACATTCTCTCATTATCCTCTGACACTGTGCGCAATGCCGAGGGACATCAACTAGTACATATGATGTCGATAGAGATCTCATAAAATTTTAGAAAGAGACATTGCGTGAGGAAGGTGACAATCATTTAATCTATCCCCACTATTTCCAAGGTGTTTTTTTTAAGGAAAAAAGTGACATATTACAAAACCAATAGAAACGGATAAACATTTTTCCCATCCCCAGAGTCACTGGAAGCAGCCTCTCTTTTCATTAGAATATTCTCAATGGAAATAAGTGAGACGTGTTAGGTCTGTAACTCAGAATCAACGTACAGGTAACTAACTGGGTTCAATGGGGTTCTAAAACAAAAAGAAATAGCATTGTTCCAGCAACAGTGCTTTTAATATCAACGTCCCTATACAGTAAAAATCCACTGCAATCAAATAACCTTCCCAAGTACCATCATCAAAGTTAACGGGAGAGCTTTGAACATCCTACAGTACTAATTATTCTACGAAAATAGGCACTGTATTTTTCTAGGGAGCTCTTAAGATATTTCCATTAACCTTACCTGCTGCAAATCTTTGTGCACACATAGTTCTGCCACTGTTAGCTGGTAGCCGCGGCTTGTAATTTCTGCAGTTATTTTGGTGATAGCCTCCACTGTCTCAGACTCATCGCCATTTTCCCCAGCCTTTTCCCCTGTACCATTCCCTCGGAGAAATTGTTTACAGCTTCCAACATACAGACCATAAGCAGCGCTGATTACAGGGAAGGGGCTGAAACCCCGTTCTCTGCACAGCACACATGAACAAGCTGTCTTACCGCGAACGAACGGGGGGGCAGACGGTGTGGAAAGCGGCCAAGGCGTTCAGGCAGACGGGGTTGTGGCGGATCCGGGTTTATATTTCGCAGTCATTGCCCTGCCACTTACCCCCGGCACCGTGTTGGTAATGCTGGGCCGGCCGAAGCATGATGGGAAGTCCTTGGCAGAGGGTCCGCGCGGTCAGAGCTCGAGACGCTCCTCGTTTCAAAGCGTTTGTCTGGGCTCGAGGCGCGAGCGCGCGCCGGAGTTTGGACTAACGGCATCGCGGGTGGAAGTCGGGCGCTGCCATGTCCCGCATCGCGGGTGAACGTCGGGCTCCAGCGGCTCAATGCACGGTTGCTATGGTGAAGCAGCGCCTGTGGGGCAACCCTGGAGGCCGACGTGAGCGAAGCGTGATCCATTGGAGCCTCAGGCTGGGACGAGGAAGCGCGGCTTGTGTGTGGGGGGGTCTGTGAGTGAGCGAGGGGACTAGGAGTGCAATTTAGCTAAGTGCGTGCAAAAAAAAAGCGTCGACTAAACTGTCAGTACCGCGGGCGTTGGATCTTTAGATGTACAGAATCCAAGCAGAAGGCGGCGCCGGCACACCTGAGCCAATGTTGACAGCAAGTGCTCGATTTTGGGTTTCTTCCGCTGTATCGTCGAGCGAGGGGGTGGAGAGGAGAGGAGATTATTATTTTGTTTAAGCGCTATTAGCTTCTAACCTATAACTGAACTCGCTCATGCACTAGTTTTACAAAGTGCGTCAATTTCACCAGTAAGACAGTTTTTGCAATTTAAGTGACTACACCAATGCCAGATTATAGCAGCAGCAGTGCGAATGTTATGTATATGCGCACAACACTTTTTTTGAATATAAAGCAAAGCATATTGTCAAATAGAAGTGTAAGAACTTATTATTGATCGTCAAGTCTCACTTTCATTTCCCCAGTGTTGTGAGCTCAATGGCCCATAATTTTCGGTCAGCGGCGAAGCAAAGGTGCTCGCCGCTGGTCCGGAAAGGTGTGGCGAAAAGTTTGCCTTTTTTGACATTCAATTGATTTCAGTGCAGTGTACTGGGAATTACCTAGTATGATACCCACTGACACCTGGGAATTCCTGGCCCAAGACTGCACAAAGTGGAGGAGAAGCATCCGGGAAGGCGCCGAACACCTCGAGTCTCTTTGCCGGGAGCAAGCGGAAGCCAAGCGCAAGCAGCGGAAGGAGTGCACGTCAACCCAAGCACACCACCTACCCGCCCCTTCAACCGTCTGCCCCACCTGTGACAGAGACTGTAGGTCCCAGGTTGCACTCATCGGTCACCTGAGAACTCATTTTTAATGTGGAAGCAAATCATCCTCGGTTCCGAGGGACTGCCTAAGAAGAAGAGTACGATGCTGCTGTGATGTCAAGAAGCTGTCTAAGCAACCAATCACATTGCAGAATTCTCAGACAGGAAACCAGGAAATGAGAAGCTGCTTTTATCTTGACTTTTTAAAAATGTTAGAGAGTGAAATAAAGATTGGGACTCTCACATGGGGATAAGATAGAAGCAGAAATATCCTGAACATACATTTAATTTTTTTTTTAAGTTTTTTAAAAATTGTAATTTTTATCATAATGGAGAAATTTGACACTCCACAAATATAAAAATTAGTTTTTCAGGACCAGAACGTTTGTTTACCAGTCAATACGCAGTTATAACCCCAGTTACACCTATTCCAATAAGGCTTAACATTTAATGAGTTATTTAACAGAGATATTACCATGGAAAAGCCCAGGTTTGCGTCAGTTTCATTGATTACACTGATAGCCGTCTAGGGGGATGGATCCACAGCGCAGCCAGTGTCGGAGCAGTGAACGATTGACCGCAACTTCAGGATTTCCACGTTTAGATGTGTATTCACTAAATCCTGAAGTTGCAGTCAGTTTCAGAGGGGTAATGACAGCAAATACTGTTACTTCGCCATTATTATCCACCACAAATTCCGGGCCAATGTTTTTAGCTCAATTGAACGAGTTGTAAAATATTGAAAAGATGGATTGTCACCCAGAATAATCATCTTTTCCCTACCATTTATTATTGTATATACGTCTGTAAGATCACCTACCAAGCATCTCTTTTCCAGGCTTAAAATTTCGAATCTCTCCAGCCTTTCAATGTAACTCAGACCCCCTGACACCAGGGAGCAGCCTTGTGGCTCTTCTTTGCACTGCCTCCAGCAATTGACTGTCTCCATGACCAGAGCACTGTACTAGAGGTGTAGTCTGACCAGAGTACTGTAGATCTTGACTTCCTCTGACATTTCCAACTTTTTGGCTATGTAGTTCACCATTCTATTGGGTTTTTGGTTACTGCTCTGCATGTTTAGTGTTTACTAAGACTCATAAGTCTCTTTCCACTTCATTGCTAGCTATTTCAACGCCATTCATGGAGCTGACATGTTGTTTATTTTTTCATCCTATTTGCAACACATTGCAATTGTCTGTATTATATTTCATCTGCCATTGATTTGCTCACAACTCATTTTATCCAACTCACTCTGTAATTTCTGAACTGCTTCCTCTGATTCCACTGCTGTCAGTTTTGTATCTGCAGCAAATCTTACCACTTTGTATTGAGTTTCTGACCCAGGCCATTTACGTAAATAAGAAACAGTAGTGGTTCCAACACCAAGCCCTGGGGCACGCAACTCAGCATTCTTCCTACCTACCCCAACATAACTCCACTAATGATTACTCATTACTTTCTACCCTTCATCCAGTTTCTTTTATCGGGTTAAATGGCAGAAGTGATGTTAGCATGAACCTGCTCAGCTTTGTCATTTTTCATGCATCAATTTCTACTTGTCCCATCCACCATCCCCTCAGCTATTCGCATTTTCTCTGTGTATCATAAATGTCTTTAATTTCTTTGATTTCTCTATTTTGTTTCCTGCTGTCTCAGCTGTGGCTCAGTAGGTAGCACCCTCACCTCCGAGTCAGAAGTTTGTGGGTTCAAGTCCCACTCCAGAGACTTGAGCACAAAATCTAGGCTGACATTCCAGTGCAGGATTGAGGGAGTGCTGCATTGTCGGAGGTGCCGTCTTTCGGATGAGACGTTAAACCGTCAGTCTTGGATGAGTCTTAACTTCCTCCAGCTAAACATTGGGAAGACAGAACCTATTGTCCTTGGCCCAAAACACAAACTCTGCTCCCTTGTGACTAACTCCTCCCCCTCCCCCCCCCCCCCCTACTGTCTCAGGCTGAGCTAGTCTTCACAACCTCTATGTCCTATTTGACCCAGAGCTGAGTTTCTAATCCCATATCCTCTCCAACACAGACCCCTCTGTAACATCACTTGTCTCTGCCCCTACGTCAGCCCATCCACCACTGAAACCCTCATACATGCTTCTGTCACGCCAAAAGATTCAATTACTTCAATGATTTCCTTGCTGGTCTTCCACCATCTTCCACCCTCCATAAACACCAGCTCATCCAAAACTCTGCTGCTCGTCTCTTATTCTGCACCAAGTTCCATTCACCCATCACTTCCATCCTCACTGACCTACACTGACACCCCGTTCTCCAGTGCCTCAAGTTTAAAATCCTTGTCTTTCTCTTCAAATCTCTCCATGTACTCTGCAACCTCCTCCAGCCTTACACCCCTTCCCCTCCCTTGAACTTACAGTTCCTCTGACTCTGGCCTCTTGTACATCTTCCCCAACCCCCTCCGCCTCACCATTGGCAGTTTTGCCGTCAACTACCTAGGCCCTACTATCTGAATTGTCTCCCTGAACCCTTTTGCCTCCCCACCTCCCTTTCCTTTATGGCCCTCCTTAAAACCTACCTCTGTAACCTAGCTTTAGGTCACTTCTAATCTGTCCTTTAGCTCAGCATCGGTTTTCCTCGCAGCTCTGTAAAGCAGCTTCAGATATTTTTCTGTGTCAAAGGCACTGAATAACCAGAGGATCCCAATGTGCATGCTCTTACTTAGCATCATTATATTCACCTACCAATTCAGAATGCCCAGCACAGTAATTATATAGTGTCTGGGAATGCCAAATTTGGAGGAAAGTTGTAAACTTCCAGAGTCTTTCCCATTCTTCAAATTAAAGCACTTTCCAAATGCTAAACTCTCAACATCCAGCATCTTGTTTTATCATTTCATTGAATCATAGAATCATACAGCACAAAAGGAGGCCATTCGGTCCATCAAGTGCGTTGGCTCTTTCAAAGAGAAATCCAGTTAGTTCTGCTCTTTCCCCATATCCTTGCAATTTTTTCTCCTTCAAGTATTTATCCAATTCCCTTTTGAAGGCTACTATTGAATCTGTACCCACCACCCTATCAGGCAGTGCATTCCAAATCCTAATCACTCATTGTGTAAAAAAGTTTTTCCTCATCTCGCCTCTGGTTCTTTTGCCAATCACCTTAAACCTGTGCCCTCTTGTTATCGACCTTTGTATGTTTTCCAAACAGGAGATAATTGCTTGGGATCGATACAGAATAAAGCTCATTCTGCTCTGTCTCAGTCCGAGAGGAGCAGCTCTTCCCATATCATCTCAGTTTGGCATTTCCAGTTCACAGGTCACCAGTCATTGTATATTGTATATTTCTATTTGATATGCATTTTGTGCTGAGTTATCAGTATGGACTTGCAACCACTAGGTTGAGAAACAAAACTTGGTTTCCCTTGGTGCTGATACAGACAACACAGAGAGGCTTCCATCCCATCAGTTTTGGGCTGGTTTGAATCCAAGACATAAAAGACAGCATGCTATTGCACAGTGCCACCCAGCTCCTTAAGTAACTACAACACTTAGAGTTGGTAGAACTGTTGCGTGTTACTTCCTGTCTCCGCTCCATTCTGTCTCTGAGCAGCAGGAGAAAAAGATGCTACCAGCACTCAGGAAAGGGATCTGTGATGATCAGTGTTTTTGTTTTGAAGAAGTAATGCTTTTTTCATCTTTGCTTTGTGCAATCGAGTGATTGTATTTACATTACTGCTAGAGGCACCATCCTTCAGATAGAATGTTAAATATAGATTCCATCAACTTCCAATACATTTTTTTCTCTTGGCTTGTACAAGTGAGATGGCTTTAGTACGTGTACGACTATGCATAATACTTCTTAAAAATGCAAGCACACAAGTACGCACATGGCCCTTAAATGTTTCTAAAAAACAGGGTTTATTGTAAAATAACTTTGTTGTCCCTACTTTCAGGTCAAATAATTGTGATTTGGGTGATAGTATCTCCAAACAATGATAAACAGAAATACACATTAAAGACCAATCATGATTATGTGCCAGAGCAGGTGATTGCAGAAGCAATCAGGAAGAAAAGCCGGAGCGTGTTGCTGTCACCTGAACAGCTGAAAATAGCTGCAGGAGTACCAGGGCAAGTACTACTACAACTTGCATTTATATTGCGCCTTTAATGTAACAAAACATCCCAAGGTGCTTAACAAGAGCACTATCAATAAAAATTTGACACCTAGCCACATAAGGAGCTATCAGGACAGATGACCAAAAGCTTGGTCAAAGAAGTAGGTTTTAAGGAGCATCTTAAAGGAGGAGAGAGAGGCGGAGGGGTTTAGGGAGGGAATTCCAGAGCTTAGGTCTAAGGCAGCTGAAAGCACGGCCGCCAATGGTGGCACTATTAAAATCGGGGATGCGCAAGATGCCAGAATTGGAGGAGCGCAGAGATCTCGAGGGCTTCTGGGCTGGAGGAGATTACAGAGATAGGGAGGGGAGAGGACATGGTGGGATTTGAAAAGAAGTATGAGGCTTTTAAAATTGAAGTGTTGTCAGACCGGGAGCCAGTGTAGTTCAGCAAGCATGGGGTGATGGGTAAATGGGACTTGGTGCGAGTTACGATATGGGCAGCAGAGTTTTGAATGAGCACCAAGTACATGTAGGGTGGAAGATGCGTGGCTGGATAGGAGAGCATTGGAATAGTCAAGTCTAGAGTTAACAAAGACATGGATGAAGTTTTCAACAGCAGATGAGCTGAGGCAGGGTTGGAGTCAGGAGATGTTATGGAGGTGGAAGTAGACAGTCTTGGTGACAGAGCGGATATGTGGTCGGAAGTTCATCTTGAGGTCAAACACAACAACAAGGTTGCAAACGGTCTGGCTCAGCTCCAGACAATTGCCAGGGAGAGGGATGGAAACTGGCCAGGGAACGGAGTTTGTGGCACGGACCAAAGACAATAGATTCGGTCTTTCCAATATTTAGTTGGAGGAAATCTCTGCTCATCCAATACTGGATGTCGGACAAGCAGTGTGACAAATCAGAGATAGTGGAGGGGTCAAGAGTGGTGGTGGTGAGATAGAGCTGAGTGTCATCCGCTTACATGTGGAACCTGATGTTGTGTTTTCAGTTGATGTCACGAAGAGACAGCATGTAGATGAGAAACAGAAGGGGGCAAAGGATAGATCCTTGGGGGAATCCAGATTATGGTGCAGGAGTGCAAAGAGAAGCAGGTGATTCTCAATAGATAAGAATGGATCCAGGCAAAGGCAGTTCCACCCAGCTGGACGATGGAGGAGAAGCATTGGAGGAGGATGGTATGGTCAACTTGTCGAAGGCTGAAGATAGGTCGATAAGGATGAAGAGGGATACTTTACCACGGTCACATAGAATGTCATTTGTGACTGATAAGGGCTGTTTCAGTACTGTGGCAGGGAATCAAACATGGAATTGCGGGAAAGATGGGCATGGATTTGGGGGACGACAACATGTTCAAGGACTTTGGAGAGGAAAGGGAGGTTGGATATGGGATGTTAGTTTGCAAGGACAGAGGGGTCAAGAGTGGGCTTTTTGAGGAGAGGGGTGATGGCAGCAGATTTGAGGGGGACAGTATCTGAGGAGAGGAAACCATTAACAACATCAGCTAACCTGGGCATCGGGAAGGGAAGTTGGGTGGTCCACAAGGTGGGAATAAGTTCGAAGGAGCAGGATGTAGGTCTCATGGACAAGATGAGCTTGGAGAGAGCACAGCGGGAAATGGGATAGAATCTAGAGAAAGATGTGAGTTCAGGGTTAGGGCAGCGGGGAACATTAGGGGAAGTTTGGCCCGGTGGGATAGGGGAAGGGAGGGAAGCGGCAGTGTAGGATCCATTCCTCGGTGGTTGGTTCAGATAAACCTGAGGAAGTTCTAGTTATCCCCAAGGCGGAGAAAGTGAAAGGTAGCGCCTGTACGATGAAACCGAAGGGAAGCTATGACTTGGAACAATTGGTCCGTAGCACCCCAGAAAGGTATCGGGGGTATGTGAAAAATAATAGCCCAGACGAGGTTGGAGGCTTCCCGCGGGTGCAAGCCTCCGACCTGCACTTACCTAGCGCACCTGCCGTTGTGCTGTGGGCCCGCGTGGGATTCCGATCCTGGGCCTCCTCCAACTGCCGGCGTGCAGTGCTCGCGTATCCCAGTGGCGCAGTTAATTCGAAGCGTCCCCTGGGATCACGTGGGCAAGGAATGCCCATTCATAAATTTGACAGGAAGAGCTGTCAAAACTATAAATACTATAAGCCGCAAAACATAACTAAAACTTCAAATAATTTTTTTTTTTAAATCACATTTTTAAAATAACTATAAATTACTTAAAATAACTTTTAAACAATCATTTAAATTTTTGAAAAAATTAATTACATTTTCTAATGGGGCTAAAAATAAACTTACCTTTCTTTAAAGTATTTAAAAATAATAAACCTGTGGAAAAAATGTTTTAATTTTAATTAATTCGCCACTTACCTTGTTAAAAGCAGGCCTTGCACCTGCTTTTTAAAAGTGTAACTGCTGGAGACTTACCCTCCCGGAGAAACCTGCAAAAAAAATGTAAGTTCCAGGCACACGCGCTGCCTCTCCGGCACATGCGTTCGACCTCTGAACCCCTTCCTTTAAGGGAACGGAAGTTCCAGGTTCCCGTGCATGCACGAAACTGGCACTTTCATTGGGCCTATGGGTGAGTACCCAGCGCGTACTCACCCATGGAGACCCGAATTTCTGGGCCAATCTCGCAATGTTCACCACTCACCGACATGACTGTGGTAGGGTAACGAGGGTAGAGGTGGAGGTACACGGGGACCCAATGTCGTGACCTCAGAAACAGTATAGTTTTCCCCAGGAGGCAGAGAAGGACTTGGACACTGCACTGAGCTCCCTTGTGGAACAAGGGGTACTGAGACCGATAGCGACCCAGGTAAATTCACCCCTATGGCCAGTTAAGAAGCCCGATCAGTCATGGAGAGCCACGGTAGACTACCGGGTTCTCAATAAAGGTATTCCAGCATGTGCGCCCACGGTAGCAGCAGTAGCCGATCTAATAGGGAATATCCCTGCAGAGGCAACGACGTTCACTTTATTAGACATAGCTAATGGGTTCTGGCCTATCCCAGTAAGATGGGAGGATCAGTATAAATTTGCCTTTACGTTCAAAGGGTAACAGTATACGTGGACGTGCCTCCCGCAAGGGTTTCATAACAGTCCCTCGATTTTCCATCAGTGTATGGCTAATGCTTTAAAGAATTTCAGTCAGCCTAGCCAGTTGATCCAGTATGTGGATGACCTATTATTATTCTCAGAAAGTGCAGAGGACCACGGGCCACTACTGGACGAGCTACTAAAGCTGTTGGGGGAGGCGGGGTTTAAGGCAAACCCCAAGAAAGCCCAAATAGGACAGGAGGAGGTGAAATTCTTAGGATTGATGATTAGGGCAGGGGAAAGGGCTATAGACGAGGTGAAGAGGAGGGCAGTACAGGAACTACCCACTCCGAAGAGTGTAACTGGGGTGAGATCTTTTCTTGGTATGACAGGGTATTGCAGGGATTTTATTGAAGGCTATGCAGCCACGGCAGCCCCTTTGCTTAGACTCCTTAGGAAAGGAGTAGGATGGGAATGGGATGAGAGTTGTAAGAAGACATTTACTCGCCTAAAGGACAATTTACAAACTGCACCCGCACTAGGAGCAATAAACAGGAATGAAGATTTTTATCTGGAGGTAGCAGCTACTGGGGATAGCTTGAGTGCAGTGTTGCTCCAAGAACAGCATGACAAGTTGTGGCCAGTAGCTTATGCCTCCCGAGTCCTGACAGATGTAGAGAGCGGTTACTCGAACTGTGAAAGACACCTTTTGGCGAGCTATTGGGCTGTCAAACGTTTCCAATTATTTACGGGGTCATCTTTAATAACCTTACTGACATGTCATACCCCGACACAGATGCTATTGGACGGGAGGATAAAAGATGGGACAGTGAGTAGCAGTCGTATTGCCCGCTGGACATTGCTACACTCCCAGATGAACCTGAGGGTGGAAAGATTGGTGGAACTTAAACTGGCCTTGAACATGATTTATCCAGGGATGAATCACATGTGCATGGTAAAAGGGGTATGGGATGTAGACGTGGGATTCCGGGCCAGGCAACATCTGACAGGGAGAGATATATATGTGGATGGGTCCAGCTCAGTGACAAACGGAGAGCGTAGGACAGGGTGTGGAATTTATGACCCAGGGGCTGGAATAGAGAAAACCATCAAACTCCCCAGCACACTGAGCGCACAGCAGGCTCAGCTGGCGGCTGTAGCTTATGTGGTCACGCATCCAGAGGAATTCCCAACCCCCTACAAGTCCGCCGACAGGAAACCATTAGTAATCGCCCCACTGCTGAACACAATCCTGGGCAATAAAGGGGAGTATTACATTCAGAAATTAAAGGCGCACTCTAAAACCGAGCCTAAATGGAAAGGTAACCAGAAGGCCCACAAGTTGGCAAAAAAGGGGGCCAGGGAGGGAGTACTTTGGGACCCGTACCGATCTGGACAGATCGCGGCCATAAGGGATATGGAGGGCTCACAGGAGGTGAAGTTGCCCCCAGACCTGACCCAGGTTCAAGCACAAGATGCGGTTTTAAAAACCGTGATTAAGAAAAGGGTAGATGGGGAACCAATTGAGGGTCCTTTTGGAGCAGCAGATATAGTGGTACGCAGTGCAGCTGCCAAAATGGACAAAGTGGTTCCACATTAATCAGTGTAAACTCTATGACCCTGGGAAGAGGGGAATAAAACGAACCAGAGCCCAGGGAACGATCATGAGTTTGACCAATGTAAGTTTTCCTCCCATGTTGTGGGATGATGACAAAAACCCAGAGAGCGGAGCGGTGAGAAGGAGTGGTCGAACACCCCGACCTAGGGTGCCTTGGACGATTCCTCACCCACCGATCCCAAGCCACAAGAGATCCCAACCGGACAGTAAGGAAAAGGGATGCGGTGATTGCAGAAATCACAGCATGTATAATATGTATATAACTTAAGTTTGACCTGTGGAGGGAAGACGTCTCATAGAGCAGTGCTATTTTTCTTTTCTTTTATTTGCAGAGGTGAGTCGAACGGAGGACGCAGGATGGAATGCACTCTATGGCTGGGCCTGTTGGTAATCCTGATCAGATCAGGACAGATGGAGCAAGGCGACATCGAGATGTCGTTTACTTACGGGTGTATGGGAGGAGCCGGACCCACCGTAACACAGGGAGGTAGAGCACGGGGCACTGACAGGACAGCTACATACTTCCATGAGGGAGAATGGCCGGGTTGGTTGGGGTCAAATTCCACTAAATATTCTAATTACACTAGTTACAAATTCGGTGAAGCATCAGTGCCCAGCCCCAAATTAAATATCACCACCAAAAAGGTACTGGTGAACGAGGGAAGGCAAGTGTGCCTAGAATGCTGGGGAAGTATCTTCGTGGGATGGTGGTGGTGGCTACGGAAAACAGACAAGGCAAAGGGTAATGAATCCACGGATTGGGAAAAGGCTTGTACAGATCGATTGTGGGGACAAAGGGGGGGGGTGAAATTATGTTGGGACAAGTGGTGGAAGGAGGAACAAGGGCTTTATGTGTGTGTGGGAGGATCGGAACGTAAATGGCAGAAGCGGGTGTCTATTGCTTTTAAACGGCAATGGCAAGATTCCAGGTGTGGAATAGGCTGGACTCAGAGTTTCAATTCCTGTGTGGTCCCAGATCCTCCAAACGCAGTCAATGCTACCGAACTAGTAGCGCACGATAAGAAGCCTCTACCATCAGCCCCAAAGATACGGGATCAGCTAAAGAGGATACTGGGGGAGGGTAATGAGATTGAAGGACAGGAATTATGAGAATATTATATTTTACATTTTGGGTATGATATCCCGCCATTACCTGAGCATTTGACAAAACTGGTAAAGGATGTGGAGCTTTCCCAAAAACATTACTACACTCTCCAGCAGGAAAACAGAGAAACGCGAGAGGAGATCAAGGAAATGACCACCCCACCTTGGTGGGACATTGGGTTTAATATTGAAATTCCTCCCTGGATCCAAATTGCCTCACATGTATTGATAATTGTGCAATTAATTATGGTGGTGTATCTATTCGGGTTATCGTGTAAAATGAAACGAAGGGTAGAAAGGGAAAAACAGGAAAGACTGTATAAAGGGGATTTGGGATCATAGAACCAAATGTATAGAATGTGAAAAAAAAAGGAATGTGAGATTTGGCTGGGACCGACAATGCACTCTCCACAGCAGAAGAATGGGCGGGAGTAATATCTCTAAGAGATATTAAAGGGGGAAGATGTAGGATCCGTTCCTTCCCCCCAACGGTAAAAATTGGACTATGAAATATAAAAACCCAGAACTGCACAGCCCGCAAAATGAGATGGCAATAAAGGGTTAATTCAAACATTGCAGCCGAAGCTATGAACCATCAAGAGACTGGATCACAGACAATCTACTATACGAATGCTTCTGAACAAGAACATTCGCATATTCATTTACCTTAAGGGGTTACATTGTTAAAGAAGACCATGGCCCCAGAATAACTAGTATCAGTGCAGGCCTAGACAATGGGCCGGGTCTTGAACCATTTGAATACAAATGCTAACAGAAACCAACAATTAGCATATGCAGTCACCTTAGGAAAGTTGCATTGTCAGAAAGGACCTCAATGCAGCACTTCGAAGGGAGTTGGTGTGGGAAGCTAATGGAAGAACAGCGAGCAGAAAGATTCGGGCCTACAATCAACTCCAGGAGACAGCCGATCGGGAGTGGTGATTGTATGTTTCAGCCAAATCATTTTGTGATTGAGTCTGAGTAAGTTTATAAGTTTCCGTCAGATCACAATGAGGGTTTTGTGATTGAGTCTGGGTAATTTTATATGTAACAGTCAAATCGCGGACGGGTTTAACTGTGTCATATTGTGTTGATGCAAATGACCCTTGCGTAGGGGTTTGTATTTTGGGGTTGTTAGCCTAATATAAATCGTAGGGATTTATACTGGGGAAGTAATTGTGTGTGTGTGTTCAATAAACGAACGAACCAAAGGTTGAGCCAAAACCCTATGTATTTTTTTCTTAAATATCCTGATGTCCAAGAACTGTGTCTAACGGGGGACCAGTATCGGAGAAAAAACCCTTACAGCAGAGGCAGCTGAACGGATGGTCTCGATCTTTGTGACAAGAAAGTCCATGAGTTCCTTACACTTGTTATTGGAGGTGAGGGTGGAGGTGGCACGGGAGGGTGGTTTAAGAAGACAGTTTATGGTGAAGAGAAGCTGAGGTTTATCTTTCTAGGCTGATCTTTGAATAGTACATACTAAAATTGAATGGCTGTGATGAATACTTACTGGAAAAGTATCCATTAAGTCAGTATAAGGTAAAAAAAATTGAGCAAGGCCTGTAATATAGGTATGTGTTATCTGTTCATTTTTTCCTGTCTTCTGTACTGTTGAAGCATGATAGCTTTAGGATTTTTTTTTAATTGTTTTCTTTTGTGTTTCATTTCAGCAGTTTTTTTTGTAATTTATTTACCTTTTACTTTTTCTATGTAGTTGGTTCTTTTGGTGAGTTACAGAACCACCAACAAAGAACTAACAATGAAGATATTACTGCAAAGACACTGATGTTGACTCAGACCCAGCAATAATTTGCCACTTTGTGTCAATTGGTTTAACCTGTTATATTTAGGAATGCAGTGGAAAGCAAAGCATCAAATTTTTTCACTTTGGATTTTACTACAACTGATAAAGCTCCAAGTTAATGGAAGTGATAAAGTGTTGCAGTCCTCAAGATGAAGCAAACTTAATAGTGAAGAAACCTCAACACAAAGAGATTCTGTTATATATTTTATATATCATAATTATTGTGTGTGTGTGTGTGTGTGTATATATATGTATATATATGTGTGTGTGTCATCCTGCTTCAATAATAGTTTGTGCCAGAGAATTCCACATTCAACCACCTTCTGTGCAAAGAAATTTTGTCAACATCCATTTTAATTCTTTTTGTTATTATCTTATATCAGTGCCTTCTTATTACTGTCTCGCCAACCAGTGGAAATAATCATTATTTATCTTGTATTCCTTTGTAATCTTGAAGGCCTCTATCAGGTCACCCTTTAACCTTCTCAGCTCTTCTGGAAAAAAACCTTACTTCTCAAACCTCTCAATAATTTAACCCATCAACCTTGGTATATCCTAATGATTGTACACAAACTTTTTCATTGCTTTGATATCTTTCCTATAATGGAGTGTCCAAAACTGTAGACAATACTCTACCTGCAGACTAACTAAGGTTTTGTACAAGTTCAAAATTACCTCCTTGCTTTTGTATCCTATGCTCTAGATACAAACCAAGGAAAATGTACCATATCTTGCAAAAGAGCCTTATTTATTGTGTCCATTTTCATGCATATTTTGGTTACTGGTCTGGACCAAGGCCAGTTCTTATATCTCCCTTTTTTCCCTCTTGGCCCCTCGCCAGCCCTTCTCTCCTGTTTCCTCCCTTTCCTGTCACCCAGTTGTGCCACCATTCATTTCTCCCTTCTCGGGTGTTGCCCCCCACCCCCCGAACCAAACCCAACCTGAAGCTACTCTGCCTTCCTACTCCTTCCTAGGCTTGAATCTCCTTGGATAAGCCCATAGCTAATCTCTTGTGCTTCTCTTGGCATTCTCTGAACAGCCCATCGAGGCACCGGTTGATCCTTATGATCAGCAACCCCAACTACCCCATCCTCCTCTCCTGTCATCAACTTTCCCATCCAGTGCATCTACTGGGGTCAACCGCATCAACTTCCTTCCTGGCCGACTCATCCCATGCACCACTACCCCTTTGGACTCTTCAGTGGATCAACAATCAACATCCCTCACTGCATTTCCCTCCAAAAAGTCTGTCCCTCAAAATTCTCATCTTTGTGTTCAAATCGCTGCATGGTCTCAACCCTCCCTATCTCTGTTACCTTCTCCAGCTCTGCATTCCTCCAATTCTGTCCTTTTGTGCATCCTCCATTTCCTTCGCCCCAGCTGTCTCGGCCTCAAGCTTTGGAATTTCTTCAACTTCGCTCCTCCCGATGATGGTGCATTTAAAACTGGAGTCTCTCCAAATGAGAAATCATAAGAGTCCATATCCAGCCATTACATGATATATGTTGAAACTCTGTAATGATCCACTGTCTGCCCTTTTCTGTCAAAATATTTGAAAGCAGAGCCTATTTTGAAACAAGTTCTTTCTGTGTGGTTGTGAACGTCATTGCTTGTGCTCAGGGGCCTAGAATCATCACAAGAAGGTTCACATTTCATGCACAATTGCTCAGTCATTGCATTACTCCAAATAGTTATTTTGTTGATGCTAGGACTGGAGAGATCTCAATTGTTTACTCCATTAAATCCACTTGTATGATGGGCACATTGGCCAGATTCTGCCATGGCTGAGAGGACAGTACAACCAATCTCTGTCTGGATCATCAAGATCATTGTATCAGCTTAAAAATCTTAAAGTGGAAGGACAAGTTGATAGGACCATTAAAAAAAATGATGGGATCCTAGATTTTATAAATTGGGTCATAGAGTACAAAAGCCAAGAGGTATGCTAAACTTATACAAAGTTAGAATATTGTGTTCAATTTTCAGTGTCCTACTTCAGGAAGAATGTCAAGGTCATGGAAAGGGTGCATAAGAGATTCACCAAGATGATACCAGGGAATAGAGGTTTAGTTATGAGAAGAAACTGGAGAAACTTGGGCTCTTTCTTTAGAACTAAGAAGTTTATGAGGAGATCTGATAGGGGTCTTCCAAATTATGATGGGTTTGGATAAGAAAAAAAAGACTTGCATTTATATAGCGCCCTTCATGACCACCAGACATCCCAAAGTGCTTTACAGCCAATGAAATATTTTTTGAAGTGTAGTCACTGTTGTAATGTAGAAAAGGTTACTAGGGAAAAGCTCTTCCTGCTGATTAATGTGCCAGTAACTAATGGGCATGAATTTAAGACCATTACAAGACCACGAAAGTAAAAGCCCATGGGATCCAAGGCAAAGTAGCAAGTTGTATCCAAAATTGGCTCAGAGGCAGGAAACAAAAGGTAATGGTCGAAGGGTGTTTTTGTGATTGGAAGGCTGTTTCCAGTGGGGTTCCGCAGGGCTCAGTACTGGGTCCTTTGCTTTTTGTGGTATATATCAATGATTTGGACTTGAATGTAGGAAGTATGATTAAGAAGTTTGCAGATGATACAAAAATTGGCCGTGTGGTTGATAATGAAGAAGAAAGCTGTAGACTGCAGGAAGATATCAATGGACTGGTCAGCTGGGCAGAACAGTGGCAAATGGAATTCAATCTGGAGAAGTGTGAGGTAATGCATTTGGAGAGGGCTAATAAGGCAAGGGGATACACAATAAATGGTAGGACACTGAGAAGTGCAGAGGATCAGAGGGACCTTGGAGTGCATGAAGGTAGCAGGACAGGTAGATAAGATGGTTAAGAAGGCATATGGGATACTTGCCTTTATTAGCCGAGGCATAGAATATAAGAGCAGGGAGGTTATGCTTGAACTGTATAAAACACTAGTTAGGCCGCAGCTAGAATACTGTGTGCAGTTCTGGTCACCACATTACAGGAAGAATGTGATTGCACTAGAGAGGGTGCAGAGGAGATTTACGAGGATGTTGCCTGGGCTGGGGAATTTTAGCTATGAGGAAAGATTGGATAGGCTGGGGTTGTTTTCTTTGGAACAGAGGAGGCTGAGAGGAGACCTAATTGAGGTGTATAAAATTATGAGGGGCCTAGGATAGGAAGGACCTTTTTCCCTTAGCAGAGGGGTCGATAACTAGGGGGCATAGATTTAAAGTAATTGGTAGGAGGTTTAGAAGAGATTTGAGGAGAAATGTTTTCACCCAGAGGGTAGTGGGGTCTGGAACTCACTGCCTGAAAGGGTGGTAGAGGCAGAAACCCTCATCACTTTAAAAAAGTACTTGGATATGCACTTGAAGTGCCGTAACCTACAAGGATACGGGCCAAGTTCTGGAAAGTGGGATTAGGCTGGATAGCTCCTTGTTGGCCGGCACGGACAAGATGGGCCGAATGGCCTCCTTCTGTGCTGTAAATTCTATGATGATAAGCAACTTTACAAAATGGTCAGTCGACCCATCATCACCCAAGCAGTTTCCCCTGGAAATTTGTTGTAATGGTTTTATGGTAAAGATCTTCTGTGTTTTTCAAGAACAAGCAAGTCCTGCTATAGAATCAAAGAATTTTACTGTTTTGAAGGAGCCCATTTTGTCCATCACACCTGCACAGATTTTCTGAAAAAAGGATCCACTTAGTCCCATTTCCCTACCCTTTCAATTTTTTCTTTTTCAAATACTTATCCACTTTCCATTTAAAAGCTATTGTGTGTTCTGCTTCCAACACTGTTTCTGATACCTCTGCATATTTTTTTAAACCTAGCCTCCTTGCTTATCATCATAGAATCATAGAAATTTACAGCACAGAAGGAGGCCATTCGGCCCATCTTGTCCGTGCTGGCCAACAAGGAGCTATCCAGCCTAACTTCCTGAAGTAAGACACTGAAAACGGAACACAGTATTCTAACTGACCTAACAAATACTTTGTATAAGTTTAGCATACCTCTTGGCTTTTGTACTCTATGGCCCAATTTATAAAATCTAGGATCCCATAATTTTTTTTAAAAATAGCCCTATCAACTTGTCCTTCCACTTTAAGATTTTTAACTATCTTTGGGAGCAAGATTTAAGGAAATCATATCATAAGTTTAGCAGAATGGGTAGGGGAGAGTATCTCCTGTTCTGGTAGGCTAGAATACACTTAAGAATAATAAATAAAAACAGAAAATGCTGGGAATGCTAAGCAGGTCAGGCAGCATTTGCGGAGAGAGAAATAGAGTTAACGTTTCAGGTTGCAGACGTTTCGTCAGAAATTAGGAATAATAGGTCATCTTGTGAAAACTTATTCTTGAGACCATCTAAAAAGGCAAATATCGAGCATTTCACTTGTCTACATTAGCATTATTGTTTCAGCTACTCACTCCGCACATAGAGCTTTAGTTTTGCTGTATTGCAAACTAGCCTAAAGATGCAAGTGTGCAGAGACCCAGGGGCAACTTTTATACTAAGTTGCTACATTTAATTGTGCAAATGAGGAAAATTGGCATATATTACCTTAAAAAATGGACTTGAATTTATCTAGCACCTTTCATGACCACTGGATATCCAAAAGTGCTTCATGGCCATCTAAGTACATTTTGAAGTGTAGTTACTGTTTGATATACCCATCAATTCATCCAATGAAAAGCGACGAGTTAAGAAAGTAACTATAGGTTTTTATTGGCTAAATAACAGAGCCCACCCTCGTGGGTGATCGGATCCAACAAGGAGGAATGCCAGCCAGTCGACTACCTTTATACCTGGGCAGGTAAGTGGAGTCATGGGCGGAGTCAGCAGTCGTCAGCCCAGGTATAACAGCGTGACAAGAGGCGACCTCGTATAGTGATACAACAGTGTGAACAGTGATAACGATATAACAGTGATAACTATAGTGTAACGATAGTGAACGACAGAAGTGGTTTACCACATTCACCCCTTGTTTAGATTTGAGTCCGGCGGGGTGAAGTGTACTACCAGTTCTGGTAAGTCAGTCTGTCCGGAGGCCTCGTAAGCCTTTCTGATCGTCGCAGCGGCGGTGTTGCATTCTCCGGTGTTGATGCTGGTGTCTGCGTGGTCGGCGAAGGCTCGTGGGGTTCCGGCGTGCCGTCTACCTGAGCTGGAATTGGGGGGGGGGTGGGGGGGGGGTAAAGGTGGTGTCTCCGGAATGCCCAAGGGTGCGCGGTCCCGTAAGGAGACTGTGTCCTCCCGCCCGTCTGGGTAAGCCACATAGGCGTACTGGGGGTTGGCGTGCAGGAGGTTCACCTTCTCGACCAGGGGGTCCGTTTTATGGGCCCTCACGTGCTTTCGCAGCAGGACGGGCCCCGGGGAGGTCAGCCAGGTTGGTATTGTGGTTCCCGTAGTCGACTTCCTGGGGAAAACAAACATTCGTTCATGGGGGGTGGCGTTAATGGCAGTGCAGAGTAGTGACCGGATGGAATGCAGCGCTGCCGGGAGGACTTCCTGCCAGCGGGAGGTTGGGAGGCCCTTAGACTTTAAGGCTAAGAGGACGGCCTTCCATACCGTCGCGTTCTCTCTTTCCACCTGGCCGTTCCCTCGGGGGTTGTAGCTGGTGGTCCTGCTTGCAGCAATACCTCTCGCTAGTAGGAACTGACGGAGTTCCTCGCTCATGAAGGAGGAGCCCCGGTCACTATGTATATAGTTTGGGAACCCGAACAAGGCGAAGAGGTCGTTCAGGCATTTAATGACCGTGGTACTGGTCATGTCTGGGCAGGGGAAGGCAAAGGGGAAACGGGAGTACTCCTCAACGATGTTGAGGAAGTACACATTATGGTCAGAGGACGGGAGGGGCCCCTTAAAGTCGATGCTCAGGCGCTCGAAGGGGCGGGTGGCCTTGATCAGGCTTGCTCTGTCCGGCCTAAAGAAGTGCAGTTTGCACTCGGCACAGGTCTGGCAGTTCCTGGTCATGGTCCTGACCTCCTCGATGGAGTATGGCAGGTTGCGGGCCTTAATGAAGTGGTAAAGTCTGGTGACCCCGGGGTGGCAGAGGTCGTTGTGGAGGGTCTGAAGTCTATCACTTTGCGCGCTGGCGCATGTAATTCGTGACAGAGCATCAGGGGGATCGTTCAGCTTACCTGGCCGGTACAAGATATCATAATCATAGGTGGATAGTTCGATTCTCCACCTCAATATCTTGTCATTCTTGATTTTGCCCCTCAGCTTGTTATTAAACATAAAAGCGACCGAACGCTGGTCGGTGAGGAGGGTAAATCGTTTGCCTGCCAGGTAATGCCTCCAGCGTCGTACCGCCTCCACAATCGCTTGGGCCTCCTTCTCGACCGACGAGTGTCGGATCTCAGGGCCCTGTAGGGTTCTTGAGAAGAAGGCCACTGGTCTCCCCTCCTGGTTAAGGGTAGCGGCTAGGGCGAAGTCGGATGCATCGCTCTCCACTTGGAAGGGGATGGACTCGTCCACTGCATGCATTGTGGCCTTGGCGATGTCTCCCTTAATGAGGGAGAAGGCTGCGCACGCTTCCTCCGTAAGGGGGAAGGATGTGGACTTCATGAGGGGTCTGGCTTTGTCTGCATAATTGGGCACCCATTGGGCATAGTAGGCGAAGAGCCCCAGGGTTCTCTTCAGAGCCTTTGGACAGTGGGGGAGGGGTAGCTCCATGAGGGGACGCATTCTTTCGGGGTCGGGGCCGATGACTCCGTTCTCTACTACACAGCCGAGGATGGCAAGGCGCGAGGTGTTAAACACACATTTCTCCTTATTGTAGGTGAGGTTCAGCCGTTGGGCCGTACGGAGGAATCTCTCCAGGTTAACGTCATGGTCCTGCCGGTCGCGGCCGCAGATGGTGACGTTACCTAGGTAGGGGAACGTGGCGTGCAGCCCGTTCTGGTCAACCATCCGGTCCATCTCCCTTTGGAAGACCGAAACCCCGTTGGTGACGCCGAAGGGAACCCTAAGGAAGTGGTAGAGGCGGCCATTCACCTCGAAGGCGGTATACTGGCGGTCCTCAGGGCGGATAGGGAGTTGGTGGTAGGCCGACTTAAGGTCGATGGTAGAGAATACTCGGTATTGTGCGATCTGATTGACCATATCAGATATGCGGGGAAGGGGGTATGCGTCCAGCTGGGTGTACCTGTTTATGGTCTGGCTGTAGTCGATGACCAGGTTGTTCTTATTGCCCGTCTTAACTACCACGACCTGGGCACGCCAGGGGCCGGTGCTCCCTTCGATGATGCCCTCCTTCAGGAGACGCTGCACCTCAGAGCTAATGAAAGCTCTGTCCCCGGCGCTGTACCGCCTGCTCTTGGTCGCGACGGGTTTGCAGTCGGGGGTGAGGTTAGCGAACAGGGAAGGTGGCGGGACCTTGAGGGTGGATAGGCCGCAGGTGTTACGCGGTGGGCGGTTTAAAATCTGTTGGTTGTCGACTGTGAGTGGGGGGAGGGGTCCGCCGTATGCTAGCGTGACGCTTTGGAGGTGGGATTGGAAGTCTAGCCCTAGTAGGACGGCAGCGCATAGCTGGGGGAGGACGAGGAGTTTAAAATTTTTATACTCCGTACCCTTAACCGATAGGGTCACAACACAGTAGCCGCTGATGTCTGTGGCGTGGGATCTCGATGCCATCGAGATCCGGTTGCGCGTTGGCAGGACAGGGAGGGAGTAGTGGCTCACCGTGTCTGGGTGGATGAAACTCTCCGTGCTTCCGCTGTCGAACAGGCAGGTCGTGGCGTGGCCGTTTACTCTGATGTCCATCATTGACTTGGACAGGTGATGCGGGCGGGTTTGGTCCAGTGAGACGGAGGCTAGTGTATAGCTGAGCGAGTTGCTGTAGTCTGCGGGTGAGGCGGTAGTCGGGTCTAGAGGCACGGTGGCGGTCGAGCGTGGTGGGTAAAATGGCGTCTCCCACGAGGTTGGACAAAATGGCGGAGAAGATGGCTGCCCCCGTAACTCACATGAGGCACTGCTGGTGTCGGTTGCCTGTATCAAAGATGGCCGCCCCCATGACTCACATGTGGGGATGCTGGCCTCTGTTGCCTTGAAGGAAGATGGCCGCCCCCACAGCTCGCATGAGGCACTGCTGGCCTCTGATGATCCACCTCTGCAGGCCTTAGCGAAGTGGCCTTTCTTCATGCAGTTTGAGCAGGTAGAGTTCCTGGCTGGGCAGCGCGACCTCGGGTGTTTCGCCTGGCCGCAGAAGAAGCAGCCGGTGGCCCGATCGCGGGGGTCCGATGTCGGAGCCGGTACCGGGGGTGGCAGTCTCGATCGGGTCCGGGATGCCGACGCTGAGGTAGGTCCCAGGGGGGTTGCTGCGGGGGGTATCGCGGTCGGGGTCGGTCCCAAGTCCCAGGGTCGCGAGTTACAGTACCCTGAGTATGCCTCGAGGTCCCGATGGGCCACCTCTAGAGAGAGAGCGAGGGCTGCAGCTTTGTCCAGGTCGAGGTCCCTTGCTTCCAGTAGTCTTTGCCGTGAGTAGTCGGACCGCAGGCCTTTCACGAAGGCATCGCGGACATTGTCTTCAGTATTTTCTGCCGCCGTTACTGCTTTAAAGTTACAGTCTCTGCCGAGTGCTTGTAGCACCCGTAAAAATTCCTCCACGGGCTCTCCTGGCTGTTGCGGGCGGGATCTTAGGAGGTGTCTGGCATACATGGAATTTACCGGGGTTTGGTACTGTCTTTTCAGCTGGTTGATGGCGTCCTCGTATGTTTTAAGGTCCCGGATGAGTGCGAATACTTTAGGGCTCACTTGGGCGTTCAGAACTCTTAGCATGGATTTCTGAGGCACGCCGGATTCTCCCAGGTAGGCTTCGAAGCAGCTCAGCCAGTGTTCGAAGTCGAGGGCTGAGTTTGCTGCCTGTGGGTTTAGGTCCAGGTACGGTGGTCTGAGGGCTCGCAGCCAGGCCGGCTGCTGTGGCTGTTGTAGCTGGGCGTCTGGCTGGTCGCTTGGCTGGTCGTTTGACTGCTCAGGTGTCGACATTTTAAAATTTAGCCAATAAAATTGATATACCTATCAATTCATCCAATGAAAAGCGATGAGTTAAGAAAGTAACTATAGGTTTTTATTGGCTAAATAACAGAGCCCACCCTCGTGGGTGATCGGATCCAACAAGGAGGAATGCCAGCCAGTCAACTACCTTTATACCTGGGCAGGTAGGTGGAGTCATGGGCGAAGTCAGCAGTGGTCAGCCCAGGTATAACAGCGTGACAAGAGGCGACCTCGTATAGTGATACAACAGTGTGAACAGTGATAACGATATAACAGTGATAACTATAGTGTAACGATAGTGAACGACAAAAGTGGTTTACCACACTGTTGTGATATGTGGAAACATGAAAGCCAATTTGCATACAGCAAGATCCCACAAACAGCAATGACATATAATCTGTTTTGGTGGTGTCAGTCGAGGGATAAATAATGGCCGGGACATCAGAAGAACACTAGAACTCCCTGCTCTTCGAAAAGTGCCGTGGGAGTTTTTTTTTACATCTACCCGAGAGGGCAGGGAGGGTCTCAGTTTAATGTTTCATCTGAAAAATGGCACCTCCGACAATGCAGCACTCCCTCAGTACTCTGTTGAAGTGTCGGCATAGATTATGTGCTCAAACCTCTGGAGTCGTGGACTCAGGGGGCGAGAGTGCTACCGTTGAGCCAAGGCTGACACCCACCAGTCTTACTCATTCTTTGAAATGAACCCTGGCTTCCACATAATAGAATTCTCCCCTCAGTCTACCTCTTATTCTTTTTCTGACCTGGCACATCCTTAAGTTTTATTATTCTATATTTTTACTATTTGGAAAATGTTGTTTAAATAGTTAATTTATTATCATTACTGCAGTGTTTCAGTGCCTCTGTTGGTTCTATGAATGTTGGTTCTGTTGTCTTTGCTGAGCAAAGTAAGACTGTTAAAGCAGCGTGGAAGAAATCACCTGGTACGTACAGCTCAATTTTCTTAAGGGACTATGGCCTAGAAATTCAGTATAGCCACGTTTGGGGCACTACAGCCAGGCGGCCGCTAAAGTTTGTGCCCGGCGCAACTTCGCGCCACCTTCGCCTGTGGTGTATGTAACCTGTTCCACCTTAAGAGAACTTAAGCCTGTTCCACCTTAAGAGATGTACTACTTTCTCTGGCTGCTGTATACATAATACCGGTGGTAACCACACCGGTATATAAGCACTGTGTAGTAATATTGTATTCAGTATAGTCCCTACCTCCAACCAGTAAAGACCTGTTGAATTTACTCTTATAGTCTGTGTAGTAATTATCACTATAACACACAGACTTAACAGTGGCGACGAGTCCGATTCTTACCCTGCGGCAGTTATTTCCACGGCGGCTTCGTCCACAGACAGGACGTCGAAGAGAGGTTTCCACCCTCATCACCCTACTGGAAGACACGTCGAGCGGCAGGCATCGAGAAACCGGAGTGCAGAAGACATCCTGACCTCGAAGCCTCCATCAGCGACTGTCAGCTTTCTTCGTTCTACCTCGGTGGTGGGTAAGCCGGGCAGCGACGCGACAGAAAGTCAACCGCGTTGGCTGTACAGACGGGGCTGGGAAGACGGAGGAATAAGGGCGGTGAGATCGATCGCGACCGGAGATAAGGGCCAGGCCGCTTTCGAGCGAGAGGCGCAGCGCGGGGACATCAATCGCGACCGGAGATAAGGGCCGCATTCGGGCTAAAAGGCGCAGCGTCTGGGGAAACTGAAGGTGCGAGAGCCGCGGTGAAGCGGAGACAGCGTCGGGGGACGGTTGAAGACCGCCAAGCGTGGGAAAACCGCCATTTTGTGGGCGGAGGACGACGACAAGAGCGAGAAGCCGCCATCTTAGATAACATAAAAATACAATAAATTGCAACGATGCCTAAACATGGGAACATTAATACCTTTGCTAGTGACATCGAAGATTGGGCCATGTATGTAGAACGCATACAAAATTATTGTAAGGCAAATAAAATTCCTGATGCAGATAAAGCACTAACATTATTAAATTTAATGGGTGCGAAGACATACGGGCAATTGAAACACCTGTTATCACCAGATGAACCGGTGGATAAGACGTTCGATGAGATTGTTACCGTCCTGAAAAATCATCTAAACCCCACGCCGCTGATGCTAGCGGAACGATTTAAATTTTACGACAGAAGGCAGCTGCAGAATGAAAGCAATGCTGAATATTTGATGGAATTACGTAAGCTAGCAAAATATTGTCAGTTTGGAACGGGACTGACAGAGGCACTATGAGATAAATTTGTGTGTGGTTTATTTAAACAGGATACACAAAAGCGACTGCTCGAGGAGAATGAGCTGACGCTTGAGAAGGCGGTCACTATGGCAGCAGCACACGAAGCCGCAGCGAGAGGCACGGCAGTAATGCAGCTACGGTCACCGGAACTCGGTACAAACAAATTGGGTTTGAGTTCTGTCAAATGTTATCGTTGTGGAAAGACAACGCACGATCAGAACCAGTGTTGGTTTAAAAACCAAGAATGCAGAATGTGTGGCAGGCTTGGCCACATAGCTAAAGTATGCCGGTCAGGAAAGAAGACCAGCAACAAAAAGTCACCGCAAGGAAAATACGCAAAGGTACACAAGGTGACAAAGAACAGTTTGACTGAACAGAAGTCAGATTCAGACGCTAGCAGTAATGAACTGGATAGCTTAAGAGTACACAACGTTGGTAAGGATGCAGATCTCCAGACAATTTGGGTCACTCTTCAGATAGCAGGAGTCCAAGTAAAAATGGAATTGGACACTGGATCGGCATTGACGGTCATGAATAAGAAAGATTACAGAAGGTTATTCCAACATATTCCCCTACAGGATACGGAGATTATATTGAAAACATACACGGGGCAAAGAGTGTACCCCATCGGAAAAATAGAGGTAGAAGTGGTCCACAAGGGTGAAGAAAGCCAAGTAATGGACTTATATGTGCTACCTGAAGGAGGTCCACCACTACTAGGACGGGAGTGGGTTAGGAAAATGAATATGGACTGGCACTCCTTGAAGGCACTAACGGTAGATTCCGGGGAAACAGATGTCAAACCTAAACGATTGTCCAGAATATTGGATGATGCTAAAGAGGTGTTCCAGCAGGGACTGGGAACACTGAGAGGAATTACGGCAAACATCAAGATTGATGAACATGCACAACCAAAATTTTTTAAAGCCAGACCGGTACCCTATGCAATACGACCTACTGTTGAAGCGGAACTGGAAGCACTAGAACGTTCAGGTGTACTGTCTAAGGTAGATTGGAGTGAGTGGGCTACGCCCATTGTTCCCGTTATGAAACGTCCTGCGAGCAACAAGCCAGGAGATCCAGGGAAGGTTCGCATCTGTGGAGATTTCAAAATCACCGTTAATCCGGTGCTTCACACGGTGCAGTATCCGCTTCCACGGATTGAGGATATTTTCGCTTCATTGTCTGGCGGGAAACACTTCACCAAGATAGACCTGGCGCAGGCGTACTTGCAGATGGAGGTTGAGGAAGAGTCACGCCAATACCTCACGATCAACACGCATCGAGGGTTGTACCGGTACAATAGGCTGGTTTTTGGAGTGGCATCGGCTCCAGCAATTTGGCAGAGGGCCATGGAGCAGGTGTTACAGGGAATTCCAGGCACACAATGTTACCTGGACGATATTCTGATCACAGGTGATGGTGATGAACAACATCTCGCAAACTTGGAACTGGTGCTCAACAGACTGAAAGAGTATGGACTTAGAGTAAATCGGCAGAAATGTGAGTTCTTCCAGAAGCGGATCTCGTACTGTGGCCATGTCATTGACCGGGAGGGGCTTCATAAGTCTCCTGACAAGATTGAGGCAGTTGTAAAGGCTCCCGCTCCGGAGAATGTCTCTCAGTTGAGGTCGTTTCTAGGATTAATTAACTATTACCATAAATTTCTGCCAAATCTATCCACGGTACTGCACCCGTTAAACGCTCTTTTACAGAAAGGGGTACCATGGGAATGGGGCGAAAACTGTAAGAAGGCATTTCGCAAAAGCAAAGAATTGATCACCTCAGAGGAAGTGTTGGCTCACTTCAACCCGACACTGCCTATTCGGTTGGCTTGTGATGCTTCTCCATATGGTATTGGGGCAGTACTCTCACACAAGTTGCCAAATGGCACGGAAAGGCCAGTCGCGTTTGCATCCAGATCATTGACCTCCGCTGAGCGCAACTATGCGCAGATCGATAGGGAGGCTCTTAGCCTTGTATGGGGAGTGAAGAAGTTTAATCATTACCTGCAGGGCCAAAAATTCACACTTCTGACAGACCATCAACCGTTGGTATCCATTTTTAACCCTAAGAAGGGTGTTTCGGTGATGACAGCGCAGCGTCTCCAGAGATGGTCTCTTTTCCTAGGGGCACATCAATATCAAATAGAATTCAAAGGTACGAAACAGCATGGCAATGCTGATGGGCTGTCGCGCCTGCCACTACCTGAAGAAGAAGACACGACGAAAGTTGACCCTGTTGAGTTATTTCATTCGACCATCATCGAGTGTTTACCAGTCACCAATGCAAGTATTGAAAGAGAAACCAGGAACGACCCGACACTATCCAGAGTCTACGAGGTGACAGTGAAAGGATGGCCAACACGGGGTGATCCTCTGTTACCGGCATTTTCGGCAAGGCGAGACCAGCTGTCCGTCTGCCATGGTACCTTGATGTACGGGACAAGAGTGATTATTCCTCCCAAGTTAAGGGAAAGAGTTTTAAACGAACTGCATGAAGGTCATCTGGGGGGAGTTAAAATGAAAAGTCTTGCTAGGGCTTATGTATGGTGGCCGGGTATTGACCAACAGATTGAGGAGTTAACGAAAAGCTGCGCTGGGTGCCAAAAAGTGCAAAATGCACCTCCGATAGCACCGCTACACCCATGGGAATGGCCTTCAGCCCCATGGCAACGCATACACATTGACTTTGCTGGTCCATTCATGGACTCCATGTTCCTAATCGTGGTGGACACACATTCCAAATGGCCAGAAGTCATCAAGATGAATACCACTACTTCA
Source organism: Somniosus microcephalus (assembly GCF_052327205.1). Taxonomy (NCBI): domain Eukaryota; kingdom Metazoa; phylum Chordata; class Chondrichthyes; order Squaliformes; family Somniosidae; genus Somniosus; species Somniosus microcephalus. The sequence goes on along the minus strand of NC_140992.1, from coordinate 61,675,734 downwards.
GAAAAGACAATTGCGGTGTTAAGAACAATATTCGCAAGGAACGGATTGCCAGAACAGATCTGTTCGGACAACGGACCACAGTTTGTATCGGAAGAATTCCGATAATTCTTAAAGAAGAATGGAGTAAAACATTATACCTCTGCCCCATATCATCCGGCGACAAACGGGTTGGCTGAAAGATTTGTCCAGACATTCAAAAAGGCAATTAAGGCCATGAACGATGATCAGATTCCGCTGCAACACAAGGTCGACAAGTTCCTGATGTCATATCGAAACGCCGATCATGCAGTGACTAACCAAAGTCCTGCCATGATGTTTTATAACAGGAGGTTGCGGTCCAAGTTGGACTTGTTAAAACCAAATGTGCGGAGGGAAGTGGAAAACAAACAGTTTCGGCATATTAACAACAAGACCACTCGAACTTTCGACGTAGGACAACCAGTGTTGGCAAGGGGCTATGGAAACGAAAAATGGCAGTCCGGAACAATTCGGGCCAGACAAGGACCTCTGATGTACACAGTAGATATTGGTCATAATGTGATAAGGCGTCATGCGGATCAACTGGTAGAGTCGAGAGCAAGGGTCGAACCCATGGTTGTGACAGAGACAACTGTGGAAGACGTTAATGAACCTGAAGCATCTACCTCGGCAGGGAATGTACTTGATGATGATGACTCCCAATACATTGGAAACCAAATAGAGGAGGCACCTCAACAACAAGAATCAGAGACTACTGAGAGGCGTTATCCAAACCGCATCAGAAAGCCTCCTGAGAGACTGAACCTTTGAACTGTTATACCTGAAGTTATATATGTATATATGTTATTATGTTATGTTAAATGGGGATATGACTGTTAAGCTAAAAAGGGAGGATTGTGGTGTATGTAACCTGTTCCACCTTAAGAGAACTTAAGCCTGTTCCACCTTAAGAGATGTACTACTTTCTCTGGCTGCTGTATACGTAATACCGGTGGTGACCACACCGGTATATAAGCACTGTGTAGTAATATTGTATTCAATATAGTCCCTACCTCCAACCAGTAAAGACCTGTTGAATTTACTCTTATAGTCTGTGTAGTAATTATCACTATAACACACAGACTTAACATCGCCGATATTCAGTGGCATCGCCCCAAAAGGTTGCTGCTGCGCTAAAACAGGCGATGCACGACTATCATTAGGCGCTAAGCCGGCGGCCTGGGGCGAAACCCCCGAGGGCGGGCGCAGCGCAGGTGCGGCGAGTTGCTGATTGACGGCAGACACTCTGGCGCCGGTGAGCTCTTAAAGGGGGAGGGTGGATTTGTTTGCCTGCCACGCCCTGCACACTGCAGCCCTGAAGCAAGGCCTGACCACTGCTGCTTGATCTGGACAACGCCCAGGACTATGGAGAAGGCCAACGTTTGCACCCATTGCAGCCCCCATTATATGTTTCCAGTCAATGCTATAGCTCTGAAGTTAAAGACAAGTGCAAAGCTGTGGCCTGAAGCCACAAGTACCTGTGCGAGTGTTGAGCCAAACCAGAAAGCTCTCTACCTTTGTCTCTCTGCAAAGATCCGTCTCTCACAAAGAAGGAGTGATGCAAAATGGCTGCCATTTCTACTGCAGGAGGAGTGCCCTTTAATTAGCGCCCCCCGCGCCCCGCAGCGACTGAGAACCGTTCCCCTCCACCAGTCGCTAGGGGTGCCAGGCGCGCAATAGGCCGGCACCACTGAATTTCCGGTTTGGGGCGCACAAAGGGCGTTGCACGATGAAATGACGTCAGGATCTGCGCGCGCAAAGGCTTTGCGCCGCCGCTAAACCTTTACTGAAGTTGGGGAGAGGCGCAGATCGCGCAGCGCCCGTCCGCTAGCCGCCTAGCGCCCCACATCTCCTCTTCCTAAGGCGCTAGCGGCTGGCGCAAACAACTGAATTTCTAGGCCTATATCCCTACTGACTTCTCAATACTAGGTAAGAGCCATTTTCTAATTATATGTGGAGCTGAAAAAAATGAGGAACACTCTACCTGTGGTAAGCAATCTATCATTTTTAACCCTTGCAGACTTGAGTCAAGATATGCTGACACTTCAAATCATATGAATCATATCTGGCAGATTCAAGAACTTGACCTTAAGTAAAATGTAACTGCTACTAATATGATAACTACTTAAATCCTGATCTGATCAAAATTATCTGGAATTTAATTCTTGGTGCCTTACTTGAAACTGAACTGTGTTGATGTATGTCTATGCAAGAGATTGAGATTTTCAATCACCAAGTTGACACTTATAACTTAGTGATAATTCTACTTTCAAATTGTATTTTAGGAATCCATTAACTGTTAGTGTTTGACTTCTGCAGAATGCTACCTTATGGACGTTTATCAATTGGGGACTGTGGGATTGATTGAGGTAGTGAGAAACTCTCACACAATCATGCAAATTCAGTGTAAGGGTGGCCTGAAGGGGGCACTGCAGTTCAACAGCCAGTGGTTGAAGGACAAGAATAAAAGGAAAGGGATAAGTGATGGTGGTAGTAAGTTTACATTGCTTAACCACATTTATAACCTTTTTTAATCATGGGGAGGGAGAGCTACAGTGCTTGTTTCCTTTAACCTAAAGATGTGAATTAAATCCGTGAATAAACCAATCGTGCTTTAAAAAAAGGAATGGATGATGTGAACGCTTCCATGAGTGAAGAATGAAAGAAGTTGCAAAGACATTTGTACCCATAAAGTAAGATGAATATGATTTATACCATTGGAGTTCATTGTGATTATTTACAGGTCACATATTGCTCCTTTAGCATAATAAAACACTTCATAGGATGTGAAAATAACTGGACAAGGATAAGGAATAGTGATGGTGAAAAATATCAAGATCAAAGCGGTCTTTGAAGGAGGAGAGGGCACAATGTAGCAAGGATTAGGGGGAAGCATACCAGAATGTGGGCTCAAAACGCTGATTCTTCTGTAGCTGAAAGTTGAAGAAAGAGAGAAAGGGGGATGTAAAGAAGACTAGAGTCAGATGAATGGGGTGGGGGGGGCACTGTATAGGACTGAATGAAGTAACAGAGGTAGGGAATGGTGAAACTATGGCGGGATCTGTAGGTGAGGGAAATAATTTTGAAATTGATGCACAGGTGGATACTATTTGTATCTACTTTTGCAACTCTTGAAGCTGTAAGCGTAATTTCTTGAGTACATTATCTTCTGTCCTCTTTTACAAACTTGATGGTGCTGTAAGCTACGGGCCTTAATCCTTCACCTAGGTTCCTAAATTTAAAAAAGGTTTGAAGATTGAATAGGGTCATAGCTGTGGTAATTTAGGGTTAGGCAATTTTTTAAAAACCTCACATTTAGGAAAGAGACAAACGGGGTTTGTATCAGTTAGGTTTTGTATTCACTTTCTATTTGAAAAGCATTGTTTTAATGTGGATTTGAAGCCTATATCTAGTACTAGCTAAACAATGTACCTAAGAAATTGCATTAAAAAAGCCCGTATCTGAATTTAGATTACTGAACTGTATTCCTGTGTTCTGAAAATGAGGTTTTGATATGCAGCAAATATATGTAAAACACAGGGAGCTCCATTTGTTTTAAGGAAAAGATCAGAGAATCATAGAATTGTACAGCACAGTGAACAAGGAGGTAAACAAGGGAGTCAACTTCTGCTTCAAAAAAAAGCAGTTAACCAGCCTTCTGTGCTGTACAATTCTGATTCTCTGATTTGAATTTTTAAAATTAAATATGGGGGAACATTTCATCTGTTCGCAATCTGTTGCAAAATCGTAAATATATTTTTTATACATCTGTTTAGAATTTTGTTATAAATACAAAACAGTAGAAATATTTCCCCAAATTTGTCAAATTATCAGCCACAGGGCAGATTATTCCACAAGTAAGGCTGGGCTTTAGTCATACGTTGACAACATTATCTGCTGTACTTCATTGTATGTTCTACTTGTACAATAAGTAAAACTGAACAAATTGGAGTTCTCCTTGATAAAGGAGATAATCCTATTTTTGTTTGCGGTCCACTCAAGTTAAAAATGCAATAGAGTTTCATTGTATACAGAGCTCACTCCTATGTAAGTAGAGCTGAAAACAGGTTATTTAGTCAGTTGTTACCTTCTGTAGAAAGTTATCTCACAAAATAAGTAAGCAAGTGGAAGTTGAGCACATTAATAGACACTGTTAGCAAACTACTGATAAATTTCAAGATAATATCACGTGCAGTAGACCGGTGTATGGGCCAGTTTTAACTCTGGCGTGGGGGTTACTGTGGAGCTAAGTGAAACGGAAAGTGATTACATGATCAAGGCAATGTCCTAATGTTTCAAATGAAGATTATATACACTGTCATTCCAACTGTTTCCCTCTTAAGAACCTTTTCTGGAAAGGTTCTCATTGCCTTCTAGCTCAGTTCAAGTTGATTGGAGAGTACATTTTCTGAGTCCTGCTCTGTGGGGAGGTACCTCACCTGGTGCCAGTGCGCACTGGAAAATTATAGGTAATATGTTCTTGATTCTGTGATACATGTGGGTAATAAGTAAAGAGTCAGAAAATCTACCCTTAGAGCTGTAACTTAAGATAGCCAGACAAATCCCTCAATTGACTTGCCCAACCTACTTCTGCAGCTTCCTCCAGCTCTGTGTCCCACTACAGGTACTTTGGTCATCCAACTGTGACCCCCTGTGCATTCTACTCCATCCCCACTTTGCTAAATCTCACCTCATCTTTAAAAGACTCCTAAAAACTTCTCTCTTCAACAACCATGTTTTTGGTGACATCTAACTCTTCTGGTACTGTTTGGCAACTATTTTTCTTCTGCAAAGCACTATGTTAAGGGTGCAAAGTCAAAAATTTTTTTATTCGTTCCTGGGATATGGGTGTCACTAGCAAGGCCAACATTTATTGCCCATCCCTAATTGCCCTTGAGAAGGTGGCGGTGAGCTGCCTTCTTGAACCGCTGCAGTCCGTATCGTGAAGGTACTCCCACAGTGCTGTTAGGGAGGGAATTCTAGGATTTTGACCCAGGGATGATAAAGGAATAATGATATATTTCCAAGTCAGGATGGTGTGTAACTTGGAGGGGAACTTGGAGGTGATGGTGTTCCCATGCGTCTGCTGCCCTTGTCCTTCTAGGTGGTAGAGGTTGTGGGTTTGGGAGGTGCTGCCGAAGAAGCCTTGGTGAGTTGCTGCAGTGCATCTTGTAGATGTTGCAGCCACGGTACGCCGATGGTGGAGGGAGTGAATGTTTAAGGTGGTGGATGGGGTGCTAATCAAGCAGGCTGCTTTGTCCTGGATGGTGTCGAGCTTCTTGAGTATTGTTGGATCTGCACTCATCCAGGCAAGTGGAGAGTATTCCATCACACTCCTTACTTGTGCCTTGTAGATGGTGGAAAGGCTTTGGGGAGTCAGGAGGTGAGACACTCACCACAGAATACCCAGCCTCTGACCTGCTCTTGTTGCCACAGTATTTATGTGGCTGGTCCAGTTAAGTTTCTGGTCAATGGTGACCCCCAAGAATGTTTATGGTGGGGGATTCGGCGATGGTAATGCCGTTGAATGTCAAGGGGCGGTGGTTAGACTCTCGCTTGTTAGAGATAGTCATTGCCTGGCACATGTGTGGCGCGAATGTTACTTGCCACTTATCAGCCCAAACCTGAATGTCGTCCAGGTCTTGCTGCATTGTTATAGCTGCGTTGTTATAGCTGGTAAAGTATATTCTGTAGTGTATGTGCCTTTAAGAGCCCCATGTGTGCTGTAATGCCGGTAATGGCCACTCGGGCGAAATAAGCCTGTATATTGTGTTATGTCCGTTAGTTCCCCTCCAGACTTTGCTTAGTAAACACCTATCAAACCAACTCCTGTCTTCAGTGTCTCTATCAACACACAGACACAACAGTGGTGACGAAGTGGAAACGGACTTACCTGCAATTCGGCAGCACCTCAAGGATATCGATTCCTCTGGCGTCCAGAACAATCAAGAAAGTGAAAAAAAGCTGTGGTTTCACCAGCTGGCCAAGCTGGTGGCAGGTACTGCGCTAATCCTTCCTGGGCATCAGGCTGGGGCTCCAGCGGCTGGTTTTACAACTGGGCCAAGCAGCGAAAGCGGAGGCAAGCAGTAACAGACGGGGAGGGAGCACTCGGGAGACGGCCGACGCTGCAAACAGGTCGGCGTTCAGACCTAGAGAAAAAGTCCGGCGGGAATGAGTCTCCAACTTTAAATAAATAAATAACGGAAACCACGGGAAACAGCGTTGTCATCGGCAGCAGCGGCGGGAAAGCGCGGGAAGCGCCATATCTTTTCTGCAGAAAAGAAAGAAAAGCGCGGGAAGCGCCATATCTTTTCTAAGATGCCTAAGTCTGGCAATATTGATGCTTTTGATAGCGAGATAGAGGATTGGACCACATATGTGGAAAGAGTGGAGGTATATTGCACTGCAAATGGAATAGAAGATGAAAAAAAAGCTTCAGTACTGCTGAATCTAATGGGCGCAAAGACATACGGGCTGTTACGAAATTTAATCACTCCAGCCAAACCAAAGGACAAGGATTTTAAAGAAATTGTTGATACCCTACAGGAGCACTTAAACCCAACACCGCTGCTGATAGCGGAACGATTCAAATTCTTCAAGAGAAATCAAAACAAGAATGAAAGTAACGCTGATTACCTCACCGAATTAAGAAAGCTATCAAAACACTGCCAATTCGGGGCAGGACTAGCAGATTATCTTCGAGACAAATTCGTCTGCGGTCTCTTAAGTGAAGGAACACAGAAAAGGCTGCTTTCTGAAAAAGATTTAACACTGGACAAGGCTTTCAGTATGGCTGTATCATACGAAGCAGCCGCAAGAGGAGCTGCAGAAATACAACAAAAGTCACAGGACTTCGGCACCCATGAAATGACACAGGGTTTCGAGAGATGTTATCACTGCGGCAGATCCACCCATGACCAGAGGGACTGCTGGTTCAAGGACAAAGCATGCAGGCAATGCGGAAAGATTGGACACATTGCACGGGTATGCCGATCTGGACAAAATAAATCCACAGACAGGAAAAAAAAATCAATAAAGAAAAGTACAGAAAGGTACAAATGATGACGGACAGTAGCTCCGAAGACCAGAAGAGCGATAGCGACTCCGAAAACAAGAGACTAAGCTGTCTCAAATTACATAATGTACTTGCCAAAGATGATTACCAGACCATTTGGGTTACCCTCACGATAGCAGGGTCCCCAGTTAAAATGGAGCTAGATACAGGATCAGCTCTGACCGTAATAAATCGACGGGATTACGAGAGGCTATTTCCGCATATACCTTTAAAAGACACATCCATTATCTTGAAAACATATACGGGGCAGAAAGTATACCCCAAAGGAAAAATAAGGGTGCCTGTTGTATACAACAGCAAGGAAATACAAAAGTTGTATTTATACATTCTACAAGATGGTGGCCCACCACTGTTAGGACGGGAATGGATCAGGAAAATACATTTAGACTGGCACTCCATTCAGGCACTGACGGTGACCAGTAAGAAAAAAAACGATGATGACGTCATACCTGAACGATTAAAAGACATCTTGGCCAACGCCAAAGAAGTGTTTCAAGAGAAACTAGGAACCTTGAAAGGCATCACCGCCTCAATAAAAGTGGAAGATGCAGCAATTCCCAAGTTTTTTAAAGCAAGACCAGTGCCATACGCAATTCGTCCAGCAGTCGAGGCAGAGCTGGAGAATTTGGAAAATGCAGGCGTATTATCCAAAATAGATTGGAGCGAGTGGGCAACACCCATCGTTCCAGTCATGAAGAAAGCATTGAATAATGATAAATCTGAAGAACAGAGAAAAATTCGCATTTGTGGAGACTTCAAGGTGACGGTAAACCCGGTCCTTCACACGGTACAGTATCCTCTTCCGAGGATAGAAGATATTTTCGCCTCACTATCCGGAGGGAAATGTTTCACCAAAATTGACTTGGCACAGGCATATCTACAGATGGAGGTTGAAGAGGCCTCTAAAAAATATCTCACGATAAATACACACAAAGGTCTGTACCAGTACAATCGACTGGTTTTCGGAGTAGCATCCGCTCCAGCTATCTGGCAAAGAGCTATGGAGCAAGTCCTCCAAGGGATTCCGGGGACTCAATGCTACCTAGACGACATCCTTGTAACAGGAGAAAACGACAACGAGCACCTTGCCAATTTGGAGCAGGTGCTCACTAGGCTGAGAGAACGGGGCCTACGAGCAAATCGCCCCAAGTGCGAATTTTTCCAAAATCAAATATCATATTGTGGCCACATAATTAATAAGGAAGGGTTGCATAAGTCACCTGGAAAAAATTGAAGCGGTCATAAAAGCCCCAGCACCTGAAAATGTTTCACAATTAAGGTCATTCCTGGGATTAATAAATTACTATCATAAATTTTTACCGAACTTATCAACTCTTCTACACCCTCTTAATGAACTGCTACAAACAGGAGTAATTTGGAAATGGAGCGAAGACTGTAAACGTGCCTTCCATAAATGCAAAGACTTAATCATGTCCAAAGAAGTTTTGGCTCATTACAACCCATCATTGCCAATCAGACTGACGTGCGATGCATCCCCTTACGGCATAGGAGCAGTATTATCGCATAAATTCCCTGATGGCTCGGAACGGCCGATAGCTTTTGCGTCACGCTCATTGAACTCAGCTGAGCGTAACTATGCCCAAATCGACAGGGAAGCACTCAGCCTGGTATGGGGAGTGAAGAAATTCAACCATTACCTACACGGACAAAAATTTACCTTGTTGACTGACCATCAACCCCTCATCTCCATATTCAACCCTAAAAAGGGTGTTCCCATTATGACAGCGCAAAGGCTACAGAGGTGGTCCCTTTTTCTAGGGGCACACCAATACAACATAGAATACAAAGGATCAAAACAGCATGGGAATGCTGACGGTTTATCGCGCCTACTGTTGCCAACGGTAGAAGAGGCACCTACAGTAGACCCAGTGGAGATGTTCCACTCAACCATAGTGGAATGTCTACCAGTAACAAATTCTGCCATTGAAAAGGAAACGAGAAATGACCCGACTCTCTCACGAGTCTACGACTTAATGGTGAAGGGATGGCCAGCACATGGCGAACCACTGTTGCCAGCATTCTCGCAAAGAAGAGAACAGCTGTCAGTATGCCGAGGAACCTTGATGTGTGGATCCAGAGTGGTGATTCCACCCAAACTCCAGGATAAAGTGCTAAAGGAGCTTCACAAGGGGCATCTGGGTGGAGTGAAAATGAAGAACCTAGCCAGAGCGTTTGTATGGTGGCCAGGTATCGATGGAGACATCGAAGAAATGACCAAGAGCTGCCTAGGATGCCAGAAGGTCCAAAACGCTCCACCCCAAGCCCCTCTACATCCATGGAAGTGGCCCTCATCTCCCTGGCAAAGGGTACACATCGACTTTGCTGGTCCATTTATGGACTCAATGTTCTTAATCGCGGTTGATGCACACTCCAAGTGGCCGGAGGTAATAAAGATGTCCTCCACCACCACGGAAAAAACCATCACAGTATTAAGGACCATATTTGCCAGGAATGGGCTGCCGGAACAGATCTGTTCTGATAATGGACCGCAATTTGTGTCCGAAGAATTCAGGAAGTTCTTAAAAAACAATGGGGTTAAGCACTACACGTCCGCCCCATACCATCCCGCCACCAATGGATTGGCTGAAAGGTTTGTCCAGACCTACAAGAAGGCCATAAAAGCCATGGGTAATGAAGACATAAAACTTCAGCACAAGGTGGATAACTTCTTGTTCGCATACAGGAATGCAACACATATGGTTACCAACCAAACTCCCGCCATGATGTTCTTCAATAGAAGCCTAAGATGCCGGCTGGATTTGATCAAGCCCAACATCAGAAGGGACGTGGAGAACCGGCAATTTCAAGGCATGAATGAAAGGCCAACTAGAACCTTCCAGATAGGTCAACAAGTTTTGGCCCGGGACTACCGTACTGAGAAATGGCAGCCTGGAACTATCTGCACACGACTAGGACCGTTGATGTATACCGTGGACATCGGAGAAAGCATAATAAGGCGCCATGCTGACCAAATCATAGAGTCATCCGAAAAGGGACAACCTACACCACAACTCTACACGCCTAACGATGAAGTAGAGATACCCATATCTACCTCCGACCCGGTGATACTGGAACCCGATGAACCCGACACTGGCATTCAAGCCGAATCAGCCTTGCCAAAAGAACCTACTACACCACCAGAAACTACTGCACCACCGAGGCGTTATCCGGACCGAGTCAGGAAGCCTCCAGAGAGACTGACTTATAATTAATTAACTGCAGCAATGTGTATATTATTTTTCTTATAACATGTAATTAATAATTACTTAAAATATTATGTACTGGTTAGCTAAAAGGGGAGGAATTGTAGTGTATGTGCCTTTAAGAGCCCCATGTGTGCTGTAATGCCGGTAATGGCCACTCGGGCTATATAAGCCTGTATATTGTGTTATATCCGTTAGTTCCCCTCCAGACTTTGCTTAGTAAACACCTATCAAACCAACTCCTGTCTTCAGTGTCTCTATCAACACACAGACACAACATATTCCACTTAAAAAAAAATATTGTTTCTATAGACTTGCAAAGACTTAGTGCACCTTGAACTTTTCCAGCTGTTCCACATAGATTTTGGTCACTTCTTGGATCACAAAAAGAAGTTTGGTTACAAGCGTGAACGTGTGCCCTTTGTTTTAATTCAAGACTTTTTAATAGTGATTAGAAAAGGGGCACAAGAATGTACTAAAACAAGGGAATTTGAGAGGTAAGAAAGCAATTTGGTTGAAAAATATATATATATTTCTCTGTTAAATTATTGTTGTTTTGTAACACTAAATATTCCAAGAGGATTATTTGCAAATTTTACTGATGTACACCAGCATTTCCTTATTTAATCTGTAATTTTGCTGTTCTAAAGCTAGTTGTAGAAACTTATGTAAAATATTGGTCCACTAGCACCCTCAGTATTGGTTTTCTACCATAAAACAAGTAAGTTATGCATTCACTGCTAAACGAATGTAGTTATCATCATTCAGGCTTTCTCCTAATCCTTTTAACCCAATAAAGGGCAATTTCCATAAGACTGAATCTCCAACATAGGAACATTCGGCCATTCACAGGAATAGGCCATTTAGCCCCTTGGGCCTGCTCTGCCTTTCAGTTTGACCATGGCTGATTTGCACCCAACTTCATTTTTCTGCCTTTGCTCCATATCCTTTAATACCCTTACCTAACAAAAATCTATCTCAGTCTTGAAAGCTCGAATTGTCCTTCATCCACATCGTTTTTTCTCCTGGGTGACCGAGCTCTAATTTTAAGATTACGTCCTTTTGTTCTTGATTCCCCCACCCGAGGAAATAGTTTCTTCGTATCTACCCTATCTAATCCTTTTAACATTTTAAACACCTCGATCAGATCACTCCTCAATCTCCTATACTAAAGGGAATACGAGCCAAGCTTATGCAACTTGTCGTCATGATGTAACCCTCTAAGCCCTAGTATCATTCTGGTGAACCTGCGCCTCACCCCCTCCAAGGCCAATATATCCTCCCTGAGGTGTGGTCCCCAAAACTGAATGCAGTACTCCAGATAGGGTCTGACCAATAAACTGGACCTTGTACCCCTGTATGTGCCATGATGAAGAAATAATGTGCCACTGGATTAATATGGTATAATACACCAGAGATCTTGTCGGAAGCCCACCACACATTTGTATTTATCCCAAAGAGCAGTAAATATCAATTATGAAACTGTTACATTCGCCTTAATACTATTAATCAAATTTATTTATATGTAACCGCACAAAAGCATAATTATCAGTAATGTTACAAACAAAAATATCAGTCAACAACAACTTTTTACTCTCTACTTCCATACTAATTATCATAAATTTAGATTGAAGTTTGTATACATTTTTGTTCCTAATAACGTCATTCTGCAGATTTCAGGTGGTATGTTACAAGATCTACTTGGCAATCCGGCAGCATGCCAGTGTCTATCAACCTGTTCTCCATGATGCTGGGCTCAGGAATGCCTGAGTTACAGTCCTTCGATGACATTGCCTACATACACAAGGCATTGCCACTGGATAAAACTGAGCAGGAAGCACTGGAGTACTTCATGAAGCAGATGAATAATGCTCATCATGGTGGCTGGACAACAAAAATGGACTGGATTTTTCATACAATAAGGCAACATAACTTGAACTGACAAATGCAGAGCACTTAAAGAGGAATGACCAGATTATGCAGAGTGGAATGCTACATGGACTGCTGAATGAAATTAGAGGCAGAATTCAGACTACATCAGTCGCATAGAAATTGCATATATTGTGGATAATGTAGAGCATTATTCAAATTCTATTTTAATAGCTTATGAGGAAATTATTACAATATTGGCCCAGAAATTCGGGTCGGAGGCTTCCCGCGGGTGCAAGCCCCCGACCTGCACTTACCTTGCGCGCCGGCCGTTGAGCTGTGGGCCCCCGTGGAATTGCGATCCTGGGCCTCCTCCAACTGCCGGCGCGCAGTGCTTGTGTATCTCAGGGGTGCAGTTAATTCGATGCATCCCCTGGGATCACGTGGGCCATGGAGAGCCAATGGTAGCAGGGAATGCTTCATTCATAAGTTTGACCGGAAGTTCTGTCAAACCTATAAATACTGTAAGCCCCAAAACATCACTAAAACCTCAAATAATTTTTTTTTTAAATCACTATTTTAAAATAAGCTATAAATTACATGAAAACTATTTTAAACAATAATTTAAATTTTTGAAAAAAAATTATATTTTCTAACAGGGCTAAAAATAAACTTACCTTGCTTTAAAGTATTTAAAAGTAAAAAACCTGTGGAAAAAATGTTTTATTTTAAATAATTGACCACTTACCTTTGAAAATGAAGTCCTTATGGCTGCTTTTTACATTTCTAAAATGTACAGACTTACCCGCACGTTAAAACCTGAAAAAAGGAAGTTCAACGCGCACGCGCAGACTCCCGCGCACACGCGTTCGACCTCTGAACCCCTTGGTTCAGAGGATCGGAAGGGCCGGTTTCCCGCGCATGCGTAGTGCATGCAAGATTCCGGCACTTCCATCGGGTCCACGCGTGAGTACTCCATCCGTACTCACGCGTTGGGACCCGAATTTCTGGACCAATGAGGGTTGTGGCAAGCCAGGTAGCTGCCAATGTAGATAAGTTTCCAACCAACACAATAATGAATCTCTAATTGACCCCGAAATCTAATTAGACAATGCCCCATATTAAAAGGAATTAGCAGCTAAACATTACAACCATGCTCGAGACCTGTAAGCAACACAAGATATCAGGTAATTACATTTTTTGAGACATATTGACCACACACATTTACATTTTTGTGTCACTTTAAAAAAAAGTATGAAAGAAAGCCAATTAATTGTAATATACAGAGAAAATTGCCGACTAACATAACAGCCCATATTTTCCGATCGGAGGCTTCCTGCGTGCGGAGGCCTCCAATCTGGAAAAAATCTACACCCTTACCTGAGGGCTCCGGAGGTCTGGACATTTCTGCTCCTGGGCCTCTGCTCTACGAAATGTGCAGGGCCCAGGTATCCCAGGGGCGCATGTGATTTGCAAGCGTCCCTGGGATCACGTGGGTCATGGGGAACCAATGGAAGAAGGGAATCCCCTTCACATTTTTGACAGCTTAGACCTGTCAAAAGTATGAATGGGGAACACTGAAAAAACACATCAAAACATTAAATAATTTTTTTTAAATCACGTTTTTAAAATTAGTTAAAATTACATTAAATTAAAAATGAAAGTTTTTTATGGGGCTAAAAATAAATTTACCTTTTTTAAAGTATTTTAAAATTAAAAATGAGTGAAGAAAAATTATTTTACTTTTTTAAACTCTTATGCTGGTAAAAGCAGGCCTTATGCCTGCTTTTACCAGGCGTAAGATTTTTAAGGGATTTCAGCGGGCGGCGATTTTGCAGAAAGCGTAACTCTCTGCCCGCAGAGGCCCTTCTCCATGGCAGGTGTGCAATCTGTCAAGAGGATTCTTGACAGATCTGAAGTGCCAGTTTTCAGCACATGTGTTTTGCATGCCTGAAACCGGCACTTGCGAGGTCCCTACGGGTGTGTACACAGCTCGTACACACCCATAAGAATCGGAAAATACGGGCCAACATATCTTCTAATTAATTGCAGGTGTCACACTTTTTAAAAGAAAGCAAGTCTGTCTGATCTCTCTCACTGATCTAAGGATCTGCAAAGAATAATCAGCCTCCAGTTGACCAGGGAAGGGCACCATATGTCCTTACACAGCAAGTTACAACTGCAGTAGAATGATAAATTTATGTTACATGGTATAAAGGTGCTGTACTTATAAAACAATGTTTCCTCTGACCAATTGTTAGATCCACTAGTATGTATGAATATTAAATACCATTTTTTATTCATCTGCCCGAGCCCAAAGTCTAAGTTCCAGTGCATGTTAAAATGTTAAGTTTAGCAGCTTTGCCTGTAATCAGTTTGTCAAATTCTTCATGCTTCTTGACATCATTTTTTAAATAAAAACAAATATAAAATCTAGAATGTTAGTTACTTTTAATTTGAATATTTTACAAGGCTAGTGAAGAAAATAGACAATCTAATTCTTCAATTTACAAATACAATAGAACTATAGATTATACAAGAATGTTAAATAAGACTTCAACAGGTGGAGAAAATGATAATCCAAATTGGTTTGAATGGTCAACCATATTCTTTACCTTTGCTTTCAGACCATATATGGAATATAATAATTTTCAGTTTAAAGTGATATTTCCATGTCTGTTTTATAACTCTTGAAATAATTTTTACACTTCTCTCTATTAATATTTTTCACATGGGGAATTTCTACAAGTTGCTTACTTATTCTATTTTAGCATTTTCTACCATTGTCAGATTTCATAGAATGATAAAATGATACAGCGCAGAAGGAGGACATTCCACCCATCATGCCTGTGCTGGCTCTTTGTTAGAGCCGGCACACCACTGTATACTTCCCTCCAGTCTGAAAAACAACTGTTCACCATTACTCTTTGCTTTCTGTCCCTTAGCCAATTTCGTATCCACACTGCCACTGTCCCTTTGACCCCAAGGGCTTTAATTTTGTTAAAAAGCCTACTTCCAACACAAATTTCCAGTAAAGCCTCCATTTTAGTTTGTATACACCATTGATGAAGTTTGTGTTGCACTTACTATGCATAGTTTTTTAATTGTATATTTCAATTTGGTGGCTATGAAAAAGGTGCTACAAGTGGTACTTGAATAAAATATTGAAAAAGGTGTTTTAGTAGCATTGGGTTCCCTAAAGTGTGGGTGTTTTTTTTTGAATTTCCAGCACATTTTTGAGTAGTCTAGTATTTTCACAGTGTGTTGGTAAAGTGACATTTTAAACCATATTGCATGTTTTATATTCCTTAATTATCCATTATAAATCAATAATTTCTGATATATAAACAGAAAATGTTGGAAATACTTAGCAAGTCAGGCAGCATCTGTGGAAAGAGAAACAGAGTTAACGTTTCAGGTTGGTGACCTTTCGTCAGAACTGGAAAATGTTACAGATGTAACAGGTTTTAAGCAAGTACAGAGGCAGGGAAAGTGGAAGGGAGGGGAGGAAAGAACAAAAGGGAAGGTCTGTGATAGGGTGGAAGGCAAGAGTGATTAAATGACAAAAGGGGTGATGGTACAAGGCAAAAGGGGATGGTAATGGGACAAGTAAAGAACATAAGCACATATCCTCAAAAAACTTTAATAAATTTGTTAAACACGATTTCCCTTGCATAAGACTATATTGACTCTGCCTAATCATATTACAAAAACAAAAGATGGGCCTAGAGGAGGTGTAAATGGCAACAGCAGAATCATTACCAGCACCTGCTGTCTGAAAAAATGGGAGCAGTGGTTATGATCTGAAATTGTTGAACTCGATGTTGAGTCCGGAAGGTTGAAAAGTGCCTAATCGGAAGATGAGGTGCTGTTCCTCAAGCTTCCGTTGAGTTTCATTGCATCAGTGTAGGAGGCCGAGGTTAAAGTGGGAGTGGGGCGGAAAATAAAATCGGCAAGCGACCGGAAGCTCAGGGTCACACTTGCGGACTGAACAGAGGTGTTCAGCAAAGCAATCACCCAATCTGCATTTGGTCTCCCCAATGTAGAGGAGATCACATCGTGAGCAGTGAATACAGTATACTCAATTTGAAAGTAGTACAAGTAAATCGCGTTTTGCATGGAAGAAGTGTTTGGGGCGCTGGACGGTGGGAAGGGAGGAGGTGAAAGGGAAGGTCTGAAAGGTCAGTATTAACTATTTCTTTTCTGTTCTCCAGTAATCCCAGCAGTTGATACTTTTTAAAACTTTAATACTATTCTCCTGCTAATTTTAAGTTTTTCTACTCTATCTTCTTCTGGGGCCCCATTCCCCTCCCACTCTTCCTCCTTACCCCTCCATTGCCCTTCCAATGCTTACAGGAAAGTCATGTTGTGCTACCTCCGTCACACCTGGATATCAGGTCCAATCTACTTATACTTAACTTTCACTCCTCCCTGCTTCCAAGATTCACGTCTCCAAGCTAGGCAAATTAAATCATTAATCATGAACTAATTTGATTTAACTTGCCTTTTATAAAGAGGTCTTTTGAGTGGTTGTTTTATACCTGGCTTTATTTATGTTGTTCCTGCAGCATTTACAGAAAAACAAACAGTACAGCTGTAGTGTGAGTGCTCTTCAAATCTGTGGGGAAATGGAGCGATCCTTGGATTACATTTGGAAGACAATTTAGAACAAAATATCCAGCCACTTTTTAAAGAGATCTGCAGGAAGGAAGGTACACATGAATGTCAGTTGTAGCATTCTTAATATCTGCTTAGTTTCTAAAAGACAAGCTAGATGCTTCTGCAGGAGGGCCATCACTGACTGCCCCGTGTCTACAAGTGCACATCTGTTATATATTAAAACTAGCTGGAGTGCCCGGCGGTGCCGAGGCTTTTTCGAGGGCATGTTGTTGTTGGAAGAGAGAGAGAGAGCGACTGGGGGGAAGAGAGAGAGTGACTGGGGGGAAGAGAGAGAGCGACTGGGGGGGAAGAGAGAGAGCGACTGGGGGGGGGAAGAGAGAGAGCGACTGGGGGGGAAGAGAGAGAGCGACTGGGGGGAAGAGAGAGCACGACTGGGGGGGAAGAGAGAGAGCGACTGGGGGGGAAGAGAGAGAGCGACTGGGGGGGGGAAGAGAGAGCGACTGGGGGGAAGAGAGAGAGCGACTGGGGGGGGGAAGAGAGAGAGCGAGAGCGGACTGGGGGGGAAGAGAGAGAGCGACTGGGGGGAAGAGAGAGCGCGACTGGGGGGGGAAGAGAGAGAGCGACTGGGGGGGGAAGAGAGAGAGCGACCTGGGGGGGAAGAGAGAGCGACTGGGGGGGAAGAGAGAGAGCGACTGGGGGGGAAGAGGAGAGAGCGACTGGGGGGGAAGAGAGAGAGCGACTGGGGGGGAAGAGAGAGAGCGAACTGGGGGGGAAGAGAGAGAGCGACTGGGGGGGAAGAGAGAGAGCGACTGGGGGGGAAGAGAGAGAGCGACTGGGGGGGGAAGAGAGAGAGCGACTGGGGGGGAAGAGAGAGAGAGCGACTGGGGGGGGGAAGAGAGAGAGCGACTGGGGGGGGAAGAGAGAGAGCGACTGGGGGGGAAGAAAGAGAGCGACTGGGGGGGAAGGTGGCCCGATGGACCCCTGCGAAGGAAGGAAGAAGGTAAGCTCTCCCTCCCTGTCCCACCCCCTCACTCTTTCCCTCCCTGTCCCACCCACTCACTCTTTCCCTCCCTCACCCTCTCTCTCCCCTCCCCCGTCTCTCCCTCCCCCTCTCCTCACGCTCTCCCTCCCTCACCCTCTCTCTCCCTCCCCCGTCTCTCCCTGCTTTACTCTCTCTCCCTCCCCCTCCCTCCTCCCCCACCCTCTCTCTCCCCTCCCCCACTCTCCCCTCCCCCCACCCTCTCCCTCTCCTTTCTCCCCTCCCCCCACCCTCTCTCCCCTCCCCCCACCCTCTCCCCCACCCTCTCTCTCCCCTCCCCCACCCTCTTTCTCTCCCCTCCCCCACCCTCTCTCTCTCCCCTCCCCCACCCTCTCTCTCTCTCCTCCCCCACCCTCTCCCCTCCCCCCACCCTCTCCCCTCCCCCCACCCTCTCTCTCTCCCCTCCCCCACCCTCTCTCTCCTCCCCCCACCCTCTCTCCCTCCCCTCCCCCCACCCTCTCTCTCTCCCCTCCCCCACTCTCTCTCTCTCCCCTCCCCCCACCCTCTCTCTCCTCCCCCCACCCTCTCTCTCTCCCCTCCCCCCACCCTCTCTCTCTCCCCTCCCCCACCCTCTCTCTCTCTCCCCCCCACCCTCTCCCCTCCCCCACCCTCTCTCTCTCCCCTCCCCCACCCTCTCTCTCTCTCCTCCCCCCACCCTCTCCCCTCCCCCACCCTCTCTCTCTCCCCTCCCCACCCTCTCTCTCTCCCCTCCCCCACCCTCTCTCTCCTCCCCCCACCCTCTCTCCCTCCCCTCCCCCCACCCTCTCTCTCTCCCCTCCCCCCACCCTCTCTCTCTCCCCTCCCCCACCCTCTCTCTCTCCCCATCCCCCACCCTCTCTCTCTCCCCCCATCCCCCACCCTCTCTCTCTCTCCCCATCCCCCACCCTCTCTCTCTCTCCCCTCCCCCCACCCTCTCTCTCTCTCCCTCCCCTCCCCCCACCCTCTCTCTCTCCCTCCCCTCCCCCCACCCTCTCTCTCTCCCTCCCCTCCCCCCACCCTCTCTCTCTCCCTCCCCTCCCCCCACCCTCTCTCTCTCCCCTCCCCCACCCTCTCTCTCTCCCCCCACCCTCTCTCTCTTCCCTCTCCACCCTCTCTCCCTTCCCTCTCCCTCCTTGCCCCTCTCCTCTCTCCCTCCCTGCCCCTCTCCCTCTCCCTCTCCCTCTTCTCCCTCCTATTTCTCTGACGTCTGTTCCCCTCTGCCGCTCTCAGTTTTTCTTCTGCCGTTTTTTGTCTGCGAGCTCGCCGGCCGCTCAGGCTCTGTATAGAAATCATCTTGGCGCCTGTGCCCGATTTGCTACTCCAGGCCCCGCCGTCCGCCGCCGCTCTCCGGGCAAGGTAAGAGCCGGGCTCCGGCCCACACCGCCAGGGATCAGCACCCGGGGAACCCGGCCGCCGCCCAATGTGAACAAAGACCCTCTTCACCTGTCACGGAGTTGAAGTCTCTGAAAGCGGCCACGTGCCCCGGGCCTCTTCCTCCGCACATTCAGGAGGCGCGGGGAAGAGAGAGAGAGACAGACTGGGGGGGGGAGAGTTAGACGCCGCCGCGCCACCTGCTCCGCGGAGCTCCGTGCCGCCACCGCCGCACCAGCCTTTACTAAGATGGCGGCGGTCGGCGCTCGGCTGAGGCCCGCCCCTCCAGCGGATGACACGAAAATTGGTGGGGTGGTAAATTGCGAGGAGGAAAGCCTCAGGCTACAGGACAATATTAACGGGTTGGTCAGATGGGCGGAAAAGTGGCAAATGGAATTTAACCCGGAAAAGTGCGAGGTGATGCATTTTGGACGGACAAATAAGGCAAGGGAATACACAATGAGTGGTAGGACCCTAGGAAGTACAGAGGGTCAGAGGGACCTTGGTGTACATGTACATAATTCCCTGAAGGCAGCGGAACAGGTAGATAAGGTGGTTAAAAAGGCTTATGGGATACTTGCCTTCATTAGCAGAGGCATAGAATATAAGAGCAGGGAGGTTATGATGGAGCTGTACAAAACGCTGGTGAGGCCACAGCTGGAGTACTGTGTGCAGTTCTGGTCGCCTCACTATAGGAAGGATGTGATTGCTTTGGAGAGGGTGCAGAGAAGATTCACCAGGATGTTACCTGGGATGGAGCGCCTCAGCTATGAAGAGAGACTGGACAGGCTGGGGTTGTTTTCCTTGGAGCAAAGAAGGCTGAGGGGGGACCTGATTGAGGTGTACAAAATGATGAGGGGCATAGATAGGGTAGATAAAGAGGAACTTTTCCCCTTAGTAGGGGGGTCAATAACAAGGGGGCACAGATTCAGGGTAAGGGGCAGGAGATTTAGGGGGGATTTGAGGAGGAACTTTTTCACCCAGAGGGTGGTTGGAAGCTGGAACTCACTGCCTGAAAGGGTGGTAGAGGCAGGAACCCTCACAACATTCAAGAAGCATTTGGATGAGCACTTGAAATGCCATTGCATACAAGGCTATGGACCAAATGCTGGAAAATGGGATTAGACTGGACAGGGAGGGATGGGCGGCGCAGACACGATGGGCCGAAGGGCCTCTTTCTGTGCTGTAAAACTCTATGACTCTATGACTCCAGCCTTCACAAAGATGGCGGCGATCGGGGGCCGCTTGTTGACTGGGGCCGGGAGGTGCCTAGCTCGGGCGTGGGTACGGGGGAGAGGCCGAGGCTTCGAGGCCTACCTGGAAAAACGGGGAAAGGTAGGAAAATTAATGAGATTAGACAAAAGATTTAGAAAGTAATTAACTTTTTTTAAAAACAATATGTGTTTTAAAAGCAACTTTTTTTTTAAAGACGCAGAAAGCGGGAAAAAGAAATGAAAAGTTTGGAATCAAGATGGCGGCGACTCACCTCAGTTCAGAACGATAAGGCCCGCCCACACACGCACCGATTGGTCGACCGTCAGGTCACCGAAGCGTAGGATTGGTTAATCGTCCCATCACTCGACTGTAGGAGGGCCCGCCCGCACGTGCCAGGAACCCGGCGTATGATTGGCCGACCTCGAGGTCACTCTATCGCTAATGAGCAGATAATGAGATGCTAATGAGCGGAATGTTGAACGTTTTTCGGATACCGCGGGCGCAATTTTTGTCCGGCCGAAACGTCAATATGCTTACGACCGTTTTGGAACGGTAAGCTTTCTTTCGACGTAACGCACGCGTAGGTACGCTCTATAACTTTCGAGTGCATAGCCGGACAGACGCACACCGGAGGACAGACTGACAGACAGACAGATGGACAGACAGATCGATCCTTTTAGATATATAGATAAAAAACAGTGAATGGGCTCAAGGTTCTAAGGGTACTGCACCTGTAGGTGGTGCTGTGAAAGCAATGTTATGGCAGCAATTGGTAGGAAAGGGGCAACACCTAACGATACATTACAGCTCCTCACTGAACACTCAAATTCCAACATAAACCTTTAAGTAAAACATTATACTATTTGCCATCCAAAATACTCCCTAGTGAGCAGAACCTGTTAGATATAAATGGACTCCACTTGTTGCAGAAATGTAGATTCAATGAGCAAAGCTTTAAAACCAAAAGTACCTAAACCCCTTCCACTCACTGTGGCGGGTAACAGGTGCACTCATGCTCTTTGGATGCAGCTACTTCGCACCCTCAGTCTTGTGGCCATCATCAGCCACCATTGCTACCCTGGCTGGCTGCTCCACCATTCTTCAATATCGCTTCACTTAGCCAGCCGCCCTTGCTACTTTTGCAGCATAATTTTGGGGCCGTTTAAGGGACACTCCTGCTCCCTGTTGCCACCCACCTTCACCCAATTTGGAAGTTATTCTCGGGGCCCATTCTAGTTGGCCATTTCCGGGCTGATTCTGCCATATTACGTGTAGTCCCTGATTCCATTGTCCTGTGTACTGTTTTATTTGTTGGGTGTAATATTTCCGTTAGTGGTTCCTTATATATTTGTGTGGGGAAATATGATTTATGTTTCCTATATTGACTCTTGGTGTATCACTGGGCAAGTATCATGCATGCAGGGAGGTATGGCAGGTGGCAAGTCCCCATGATGTCTGTTGGCGCAAGACCTGGGCCATTTTAACTCCCAGGCCTCATTAACATTTGAAGGGTGGACTGCCCTTTTGTTCACCTGCAGAATTGGGCAGTCGGCCCACATAACTAACGCGTTCCCTGACTCTACTTAAAGCGGAGATGGGACAGGCAGAATATGACTCACAACCCATAGTATAACACCGGTGTTGCCATCTAACTTTTGACTGTATAGTTATCAGTCAAGCACAGTATCACTGCAGTCTAAAGCACTTTGATATGAATCCATCAATCTAATCAACCAAAGACATTCACTGTTCAAAAGTGATTCAACTGTATTTACTGCTTACTGTGTTTTGTCTTTGTACAAGAACCACAGTCACTTTGATGCCTGTTTGGTCATCTCTTTGACCAAGCTTTTGGTCACCCTTATGAATACATACTTCTTTGGCTTGGCATCCATTTCTTTGATTATGCCTCTGTGAAGTGCCTTGGGATGTTTGTCTCTGTTAAAAAAAATATACAACATTTCTCCCTTGAAACTTTCTCCTGCCTTTAAATCCCTGTTATTTCTGGAACTGCAGCCATTAGCATGCTGCTGCCATTGCAGCTGCTTCACATGCTGTAATGCTGAAGTATTATGAAGGAAACCTCACCTGCTACAAAACT
The DNA here is from genome assembly GCF_052327205.1 of Somniosus microcephalus. NCBI lineage: Eukaryota > Metazoa > Chordata > Chondrichthyes > Squaliformes > Somniosidae > Somniosus > Somniosus microcephalus. The sequence goes on along the minus strand of NC_140992.1, from coordinate 61,653,223 downwards.
CCCCATACCACCTCTGGAAGGAATTGTGGGGCCTGGGAGAGGAAAGGTTTAGCCATCCCCACCTGCTCAAATGATAACCTAGGCCAGCCCTTCCTGCTGAGGTAGTTTTCTTCCCTTTGTTCCCCAGTGCCCCTCCCTCATCCCCCTTACTCCATCGTCCTCCATCCCCCTTCCCTCTCCTCTCCCCTTCCCCTTTGCCTACTGTCCTTCCCCTGTCTCCTCCAGTACCTCTTCTCCATCCCCTCTACCCCTCCTTACTCCTCCTACCCCCCACCCCCCACCACCGCCCCCCCCCCCCCCCCGCTCCTGCCTGGGTCCAATTAACTAACCCTCTAACCCTGCTCAATCTGAATAATGCATTTGGTCTTAACTCTCCTCGTGTAACACCCTGTGAGGTCAACTAACTACATAATAAAAATGCTGAGTCCGTCACAACATTTCATTTCAAAATTAATTGCAAAGTCCTATATCAGGGTCTGCCTATGGTAAAATCTATTTTAAAAGTGTCAACATTTACTTATAGTACCTGTTACACCTGAAGATGGTGCTGTGATTGGCATTTATAACAGCAATTTCAGCTCAAAATCTATTAATGGAAGTGTGCAGTGTTGTGTATTGTGTGTTCTCCTCCCACCTGTGGTGGCACTGTCACAGCAGATAAATGGTTGGGTGTTCTCTTGGTTAAGTTTAGCTCTCTTTGTTCAGAACTTTCCAGAACTTCCTTTCCTTCCTGAATAAAGCACTTCATGTTTGAATCTCTGAATTCTGAGTCCTAACTTGTGTCCTTGTGTCTAGGTAGAAAGGTACCGACACAACATGCAGGAATGTGTTTGTCTTTAGAACAAAGTCTTAGGGTTGAAGAGTGAATGTATTGTAAACTTTATTGACTCTTTAAAATGATCTAAACACAATATGAGTAACACTGCAACATGAATTTTCAAGTCACCTTTCAGTGCAGCCGATCAGAGTATCCATACATGCTGATAAAGAGGCACTCCTCCACTGTCCGACTTTAAACTCTTCCTCAGGTTCCCGTGTTGATTTGGTTCCCAGTTCCCACCCAAAGAAATTCTCTATCTCCCCACCGCTCTACCCACAGCAGCACACCACGCTGAAGGAGTAACATTCCTGGCTGGACTCTTCAGCACTACAGCCATTTCACCATATGGGTCTTATTTCAACCTGTGCTGTCAACTGGCTTGCCACCACTATCCCCACCTAGCATCTGTAATGCACTTGCCACTGACATTTTGACTTTGTATCAGATATTTCCCTCCTGCATATCGTCTGAGGATTTTGATTCCCGACTTTCAGCAGTGCCCCCATTCCTGTCCCACTAAAATTTCACCTGTAGCACCTATGTTTTATTGTCACTGTGGGTAGAAAAAGTGAAGTGAATGATTTGCTAGTCCATGTGCTTGCTTTATTAGGCCAGAGCGAACTAAACCATGTGACAAACCATATGACAATACATTACAACAGAAAATGCTGGAAATACTCAGCAGGCCAGGCAGCATCCGTGGAGAGAGAAACAGAGTTAACGTTTCAGGTCTGGGACCCTTCATCAGAACTGGAAAAAGCTGGAGATGTAACAGATATTAAGCAGGTGCCGAGACAGGGAGTGGGGGGGTTAGGAGGGGAGGAAGAAATAAAAAGAATATCCTGTACTTTTGTAAGAGGCAGGAAAGATAAAATGTTGCAAATGGGAATGGCAAAAATCATACTGCATGAAAAATGGGGGCAGGGATAATTATCTGAAATTGTTGAACTCAATGTTGAGTCCAGCAGGCTGCAAACTGCCCAATCGAAAGATGCGGTCCTGTTCCTTGAGCTTACGTTGAGCTTCATTGGAACAATGCAATAGCCCGAGGACAGAGAGATCAGAGTGGGAGTGAAGCGGTGAATTAAAGTGACAGGCGACCGGAAGCTCAGGGTCACCCGTACGGACTGAACGGAGGTGTTCCGCAAAGCGGTCGCCCAATCTGCGTTTGGTCTCCCCAATGTAGAGGAGACCGCATCGTGAGCAGTGAATACAGTATATTAAATTGCAAGAAGTACAAGTAAATCGCTGTTTCACCTGGAAGGGGTGTTTGGGGCCCTGGACAGTGGGAAGGGAGGAGGTAAAAGGGCATGTGTTGCACCTCCTGCGCTTGCACGGGAAGGTGCCAGGTGAAGGAGCAGGGCTGTTGGAGGTGATTGAGGAGTGGACCAGGGTGTCGCAGAGGAAGCGGTCCCTTCGGAATGCTGAAAGGGGAGGTGAGGGGAAGATGTGTTTGGTGGTGGGATCACGTTGGAGGTGGCGGAAATGGCGGAGGATGATCTGTTGAATGTGGAGGCTGGTGGGGTGAAAGGTGAGGACAAGGGGAACCCTATCGTGGTTCTGGGAGGGAGGGGCAGGGGTGAGAGCAGAAGTGCGGGAAATAGAACGGACATGGTCAAGGGCCGTGTCAACCACGGTAGAGGGGAATCCTCGGTTGAGGAAAAAGGAAGACATGTCAGAAGCACTAGTATGGAAGGTGGCATCGTCAGAACAGACGCGGCGGAGACGGAGAAACTGGGAGAATGGAATAGAGTCCTTACAGGAAGCAGGGTGGGAGGAAGTGTAGTCCAGGTAGCTGTGGGAGTCGGTGGGCCTGTAGTGGATGTTTGTTGAAAGCCGATCGCCAGAAATGGAGACGGAGAAGTCAAGGAAGGGAAGGGAAGAGTCGGAGATGGACCATGTGAAGGTGAGGGCAGGGTGGAAAGTGGAAGTAAAGTGAATGAACTTATCCAGTTCAGGGCGAGAGCAGGAAACGGCACCAATACAGTCATCGATGTACCGGAAAAAGAGGTGAGGGAGAGGACCTGAGCAGGACTGGAACAAAGAATGTTCCACATGTCCCATGAGCAGGCAGGCATAGCTAGGGCCCATGCGGGTTCCCATAGCAACACCTTTAATTTGGAGGAAATGAGTGGAGTCAAAGGAGAAGTTGTTCAATGTGAGAACAAGTTCAGCCAGGCGGAGGAGGGTAGTGGTGGATGGGGGCTGGTTGGGCCTCTGTTCAAGGAAGAAACAGAGCGCCCGAAGGCCGTCCTGGTGGGGGATGGAGGTGTAGAGGGATTGGACGTCCATGGTGAAAAGGAGACAGTTGGGGCCAGGAAACTGGAAACTGTTAAAGTGACGGAGGGTGTTGGAAGAGTCGCGAATGTAGTCTCTTCCCACCTACATTCGCGACTCTTCCAACACCCTCCGTCACTTTAACAATTTCCAGTTTCCTGGCCCCAACTGTCTCCTTTCCACTATGGACGTCCAATCCCTCTACACCTCCATCCCCCACCAGGACAGCCTTCGGGCGCTCTGTTTCTTCCTTGAACAGAGGCCCAACCAGTTCTCATCCACCACCACCCTCCTCTGCCTGGCTGAACTTGTTCTCACATTGAACAGCTTCTCCTTTGACTCCACTCACTTCCTCCAAATTAAAGGTGTTGCTATGGGAACCCGCATGGGCCCTAGCTATGCCTGCCTGTTCATGGGACATGTGGAACATTCTTTGTTCCAGTCCTGCTCAGGTCCCCTCCCTCACCTCTTTCTCCGGTACATCGATGACTGTATTGGTGCCGTTTCCTGCTCTCGCCCTGAACTGGATAAGTTCATTCACTTTACTTCCACTTTCCACCCTGCCCTCACCTTCACATGGTCCATCTCCGACTCTTCCCTTCCCTTCCTTGACTTCTCCGTCTCCATTTCTGGCGATCGGCTTTCAACAAACATCCACAACAAGCCCACCGACTCCCACAGCTACCTGGAGTGCACTTCCTCCCACCCCGCTTCCTGTAAGGACTCTATTCCATCCTCCCAGTTTCTCCGTCTTCGCCGCGTCTGTTCTGACGATGCCACCTTCCATACTAGTGCTTCTGACATGTCTTCCTTTTTCCTCAGCCGAGGATTCCCCTCTACCGTGGTTGACACGGCCCTTGACCGTGTCCGTTCTATTTCCCGCACTTCTGCTCTCACCCCTGCCCCTCCCTCCCAGAACCACGATAGGGTTCCCCTTGTCCTCACCTTTCACCCCACCAGCCTCCACATTCAACGGATCATCCTCCGCCATTTCCGCCACCTCCAACGTGATCCCACCACCAAACACATCTTCCCCTCACCTCCCCTTTCAGCATTCCGAAGGGACCGCTCCCTCCGCGACACCCTGGTCCACTCCTCAATCACCTCCAACAGCCCTGCTCCTTCACCTGGCACCTTCCCGTGCAAGCGCAGGAGGTGCAACACATGCCCTTTTACCTCCTCCCTTCCCACTGTCCAGGGCCCCAAACACCCCTTCCAGGTGAAACAGCGATTTACTTGTACTTCTTGCAATTTAATATACTGTATTCACTGCTCACGATGCGGTCTCCTCTACATTGGGGAGACCAAACGCAGATTGGGCGACCGCTTTGCGGAACACCTCCGTTCAGTCCGTACGGGTGACCCTGAGCTTCCGGTCGCCTGTCACTTTAATTCACCGCTTCACTCCCACTCTGATCTCTCTGTCCTCGGGCTATTGCATTGTTCCAATGAAGCTCAACGTAAGCTCGAGGAACAGGACCGCATCTTTCGATTGGGCAGTTTGCAGTCTGCTGGACTCAACATTGAGTTCAACAATTTCAGATAATTATCCCTGCCCCCATTTTTCATGCAGTATGATTTTTGCCATTCCCATTTGCAACATTTTATCTTTCCTGCCTCTTACAAAAGTACAGGATGTTGTTTCTATTTCTTCCTCCCCTCCTAACCACCACCCCCCTCCCCGTCCCTGTCTCTGCACCTGCTTAATATCTGTTACATCTCCAGCTTTTTCCAGTTCTGATGAAGGGTCCCAGACCTGAAACGTTAACTCTGTTTCTCTCTCCACGGATGCTGCCTGGCCTGCTGAGTATTTCCAGCATTTTCTGTTGTTATTTCAGATTTCCAGCATCCGCAGTATTTTGCAATTATTTTATGACAATACATTACACTGCTTTCCCCCTTTAAAAAAATGTATGTATTATGGTCTCACCTTTCCCAGCATCACATGTACCATGTAACAAAAACTCCTGGCTTTTTTTCTTTTAAATGAACTACAAATCCAGTTTAATAACAGGTTTGCGGAGCCTTCCTGATCTTACAGAAGGTTTTGCTGTTGAACCAATTTTCGAGCTGTTTTGTTTTGGTTTCGAACTCAAAGATGATCCTGTTTCTATCTCAGACTTGGTTGAACCTGGTACTTCAGTTACTGAAGTCTGAATTGAGTCAAACTCATGTATATGTTCATGATCAAGTAGTTCACGATCATGTCTTGGTTAATCTCTAGCAGAGATCATTTGATCTACATGAACACTTTGGATTTTGTCACCAATTTCAGCCAAATATCTATTGGTTCCACCAACCTCTACTATGGTTCCTAGATCCCACTTTTGCGAACTCGACTTGCCAGGGGTCTTCTTCTTCTTCTTAGGCAGTCCCTCGGAACCGAGGATGACTTGCTTCCACATTAAAAATGAGCTCGCAGGTGGCTGATTAATCCAATGCGGGACCTACAGTCTCTGTCACAGGTGGGGCAGACAGTGGTTGAAGGGGCGGGTGGGTGGGGTGCTTGGGTTGACGTGCGCTCCTTGCGCTTGGCTTCCACTTGCTCCCGGCGAAGAGACTCGAGGTGTTCGGCGCCTTCCCGGATGCTTCTCCTCCACTTTGTGCGGTCTTGGGCCAGGGATTCCCAGGTGTCGGTGGGGATGTTGCACTTTTTCAAGGAGGCTTTGAGGGTGTCCTTGAAGCATTTCCTCTGCCCACCTGGGGCTCTCTTGCCGTGCCGGAGCTCCAAGTAGAGCGCTTGTTTTGGGAGTCTCGTATTGGGCATACGGACAATGTAACCCGTCCATCGGAGCTGATTGAGCGTGGTCAGAGCTTCGATGCTGGGGATGTTGGCCTGAGCAAGAACACTGACGTTGGTGCACCTATCCTGCCAATGGATTTGCAGGATCTTGCGGAGGCAGTGTTGGTGGTACCTCTCCAGTGCTTTGAGGCGCCTGCTGTACATGGTCCATGTCTCTGAGGCATACAGCAGGGCAAGTATCACTGCTGCCCTGTAGACCATGAGCTTAGTGCCGGGTTTGAGGTCCTGGTCTTCAAACACTCTCTTCCTCAGGCGACCGAAGGCTGCACTGGCACACTGAAGGTGGTGTTGGACTTCGTCGTCGACGTCTGCCCTTGTTGACAGTAGGCTCCCGAGGTATGGAAAGTGGTCCACTTTGTCCAAGGCCTTGTCGTGGATTTTGATAATCGGGGGGCAGCACTGTGTGGCGGGGGCAGGTTGGTAGAGGACCTTTGTCTTACGGATGTTTAGTGTAAGGCCCATGCTCTCGTATGCTTCGGTGAAGGTGTTTACGATGGTTTGGAGTTCGGGGTACTGAGAACACGAACACACTCGTTTTGTTTGAAACTGCGTTCTTTCTGATTGGTGTCATAATAACGTTTCTGACTCATCTGTTTTTGTTCAAGTCTTGAGGCCAAATTCGGTTGAACAAGACTCAATCGTGATCTCAATCTCCTCTTCAGCAAGAGTTTTGCTGGGGTATGTCCAGTTGTACTGTGTGGAGTAGTTCTGTACTTCAGCAAGAAATCAGCCAAACATTGCTTCATGCTGAATCCCGAACAACCCTGCAACACTTGCTTTTTGACAGTTTCTTTCACTATTCTGACTGACCTTTCGGCTGCTCTGTTTGAAGCTGGATGATATGGTAGAACGAGAGTGTGATTGATACCATTCCATTTCATGAACTCTTGGCATAGAGCAGAAAGGAACTGAGGGCCATTGTCAGAAACAAGCTCTTCAGGTAAACCATGACATGCAAAGATAGACCTCAACTCATCTATGGTACGTTCAGTTGTAGCATTTGAACCCATGTATTCTTCAATCCACTTTGAGTGACTATCTACAAGTACCAGGAAATAATCATTTGCTTTCTCACAGAAGTCTACATGTACTCTCTGAAAAGGTCTACGTGGCCATGACCAGGGTTGTCGTGGAGTTTTGGGTGGTTTGTTTCTGCAGTTTTGGCAGACACTGCATTTGCTGACAAGTGATTCAAGATCACTGTCCAATCCAGGCCAGCAAACAAAGCTTCTTGCAATTGATTTCATACTGATGATCTCTGGATGTTCAGTATGAAGTTCAGCCAGAATTCTCTCTCAAAGAAGTAGTTACCACCACTGTTTCCCCACTTGATACAACCTTGCTGACAATTCAGCACAATGGTTATGGAATGGTTTCAGTTCTGTCTCAGTACACTGATCAGTCCATCCATTCAAGGTGTTTTCATACACTCACTGTTCGGGGGGGTTTAAACTAAAATGGCAGGGGGTTGGGAACCTGAGCAGGGAGACAGAGGAAAGGAAAACAGGGATAAAAGCAAAAGATAGGAAGGAGAAAAACAAAAGTGGCAGCCAGAGAAATCAACGGTTTAAATCAAACATGGCCACAGTAAATAATAATTCTAATAGGTCTAAGAGCGTTAAAAAAACAAGCCTGAAGGCTTTGGGCTAGATTTTCAGTTGCTTGCGCCAGCAGTTAGCGCCTTAAGAGAAGTGATTTTCGGGCGCTATTCGTGTAGCGCCCGGGCGCAGCGCAGTTTGCGCCCCGCCCCAAATTAAGTTGCCCGTTAGCGCCGGCGCAAAGTTTAGCGCCCGCCCGGATGCGCGCGCAGAAAATGACGTCACATCCTCGTGCAACGCCCTTTGGCCGCCCCGAATCCAAACTTCAGTCGGACCGCCCCATTCTGCGGCTGGCGTCCAGAGCGTTTGTAAAATGGAACGCAACACACCCTGGGGAGCGCAAATTAAAGGGCACTCCTCCTGCACTATAAACGGCAGTCTGCATGTGTTGTGTGGAAGGATCCAGTGTGTTGTTGTGAACGGTGTATTTATGTTTCCGGCCACCTCCTCCACCACCTCCTCCTCCTCCTCCTCCTCCAAAAACACATGCACCCTTCCCCTTTAAGACCTCACTGGCACCAGAGTGTCTGCCGTGCGCTGCGCCCGAGCTCGGGCGCTGCGCTCTGCACCGCCGGCTTAGCGCCTAAAGATAGTAGTGGAACGCCTCTTTTAGCGCTCCACCAACCTCTTAGGGCGAAGCCACTGAATTTCCGGCAACGGGGCGCTACTTTGGGGCGGGCGCTAACTTCGGGCGGGCGCGAAGGTTAGCGCCCCAAAACTGTCTATACTGAAAATCTAGCCCTTTGTGTCTTAATGCGAGGAGCATTTGTAATAAGGTGGATGAATTGGCTGCGCAAATAGAGGTAAACTAATATGATTTGGTTGGGATTATGGAAACATGGCTCAAGGATGGCCAAGGCTGGGAACTCAACATCCAGGGGTATTCGATATTCAGGGAAGATAGGCAAAAAGGAAAGGGAGGTGGGGTAGCATTACTGGTTAAAGAAGGGATTAATACTATTGTAATGAAGGATATTAGCTCTGATGATGTGGAATCTGTATGGGTTGAATTGAGAAATACTAAGGGGAAAAAAACATTAGTGGGAGTGGTATATAGACCTCCAAACAGTAAGGCGGAGGTTGGGGATGGTATTAAAAGGGAAATTAAAGAAGCGTGCAATAAGGGCACAGCAGTCATCATGGGTGACTTTAATCTACATATAGATTGGGCCAACCAAATTAGTAAGAATACTGTGGAGGAGGAATTCCTGGAGTGTTTACGGGATGGTTTCCTGGGCCAATATGTCAAGGAACCAACCAGAGATCAGGCCATCTTAGACTGGGTATTATGTAACGAGAAAGGATTAATTAGCAATCTTGTTGTACGAGGCCCCTTGGGTCGGAGCGATCATAATATGATCGAATTCTTCATTAAGATGGAGAATGAAGTAGTTGACTCAGAGACAAGGGTCCTCAATTTAAATAAAGGAAACTACGATGGTCTGAGGAGCGAGTTGGGTAGGATTGATTGGGGAATGGCACTCAAAGGGTTGACGGTGGATAGGCAATGGCAAACATTCAAAGACCGAATGGATGAGCTACAGAATTTGTTCATCCCAGTTTGGCATAAACATAAAACAAAAAAGGTGACTCAACCGTGGCTAACAAGGGAAATTAGGAATAGCATAAGATCCAAGGAGAGGACATATAAATTGGCTAGAAAAAGCAATAATCCTGAGGATTGGGAGCAGTTTAGGAGTCAACAAAGGAGGACAAAGGGATTAATTAAGAAAGGGAAAATAGAATATGAGAGTAAGCTTGCAGGGAACATAAAAACTGACTGTAAAAGTTTTTATAGATATGTGAAGAGAAAAAGATTGGTGAAGTCAAGCGTAGGTCCCTTACAGTCAGAATCAGGGGAATTTATAATGGGAAACAAGGAAATGGCAGACCAACTAAATACATACTTTGGTTCTGTCTTCACAAAGGAGGACACAAATAACCTCCCAGAGATGCCGGGGAACATAGGGTCTGATGAAAGGGAGGAACTGAAAGAAATCAGTCTTTGTAGGGAAATGGTGTTAGGAAAATTGATGGGACTGAAGGCCGATAAATCCCCAGGGCCTGATGGTCTACATCCCAGGGTACTTAAGGAAGTGGCCCTAGAGATAGTAGATGCATTGCTGGTCATCTTCCAGAACTTGATAGACTCTGGAACGGTACCCATGGATTGGAGGGTAGCTAATGTTACCCCACTATTCAAAAAAGGTGGTGGAGAAAAAGCGGGGAATTATAGACCGGTAAGCCTGACATCGGTAGTGGGGAAAATGCTAGAGTCTATTATAAAAGATGTAATAGCAGAGCACTTGGAAAGCAGTGACAGGATCGGCCAAAGTCAATATGGATTTACAAAAGGTAAATCATGCTTGACTAATCTACTGGAATTTTTTGAGGATGTAACTGGTAAAATAGATAAGGGAGAACCAGTGGATGTGGTGTATTTGGACTTTCAGAAGGCTTTCGATAAGGTCCCACATAATAGATTAGCGTGCAAAATTAAGGCACATGGGATTGGGGGCAAGGTATTGACTTGGATAGAGAACTGGTTGGTGGACAGAAAGCAAAGAGTTGGAATAAACGGGTCGTTTTTCGAGTGGCAGGCAGTGACTAGTGGGGTACCGCAAGGATCGGTGCTAGGACCCCAGCTGTTCACAATATATATTAATGATCTGGACGAGGGAATTGGATGTAATATCTCCAAATTTGCAGACGACACAAAGCTGGGTGGGAGGGTAAGCTGTGAGGAGGATGTCGTGAAACTCCAGTACGATTTGGACAGGTTGGGTGATTGGGCAGAAACATGGCAAATGCACTATAATGTGGATAAATGTGAGGTTATCCACTTTGGTGGCAAAAACAGGAAGGCAGATTATTATTTGAATGGCAATAGATTGGGAGAAGGAGAAGTGCAAAGAGACTTAGGTGTTATTGTGCACCAGTCGCTGAAGGTAAGCATGCAGGTGCAGCAGGCGGTTAAGAAGGCAAATGGTATGTTGGCCTTCGTAGCAAGAGGGTTCGAGTACAGGAACAAGGAGGTCTTGCTACAGTTGTACAGGGCCTTGGTGAGACCGCACCTTGAGTATTGTGTGCAGTTTTGGTCACCTTACCTGAGGAAGGACGTTCTTGCCATGGAGGGAGTGCAGCGAAGATTCACCAGGCTGATACCTGGGATGGCAGGAATGACGTATGAGGAGAGATTGTGTCGATTGGGCTTATACTCACTGGAGTTTAGAAGATTGAGAGGGGATCTCATTGAAACCTATAAAATTCTGTCAGGTCTGGACAGACTAGATGCAGGAAGGATGTTTCTGATGGCCGGGGAGTCCAGAACCAGGGGTCATAGTCTAAGGATAAGGGGTAAGCCATTTAGGACTGAAATAAGGAGGAATTTCTTCACCCAGAGAGTGGTGAACCTGTGGAATTCTCTGCCACAGAGGGCAGTGGAGGCCAGTTCATTAAATATAGTCAAGAAAGAGTTGGATATATTTCTTAAGGCTAAAGGGATCAAGGGATATGGGGAGAAGGCAGGGACAGGGTACTGAATTTGGATGATCAGCCATGATCTCATTGAATGGCGGAGCAGGCTCGAAGGGCCGAATGGCCTACTCCTGCTCCTATCTTCTATGTTTGTATACTGAGTCCTTTTGAGCCTCATCTGCAATCTCAGTTGCATTCACGGGAAAGTCTTTGTCAACTGCACCTAGCGTGAACATTGCACCTTCACTCCCAACACACGAGTTCTCATGTGGCAACCTAGACAAGGCATCTGCGATTGCGTTTTGCTTTGAAGTGCGGTATTCAATCATGTAGTCATATCGTGAGAACAACACTGCCCAACGTTGCATTCTTGATGCGGCCATTGCAGGGATGGCAGATTTGGGCCCCAATATTGCTAAGAGCGGTTTGTGATCAGTTATCAGGGTAAACTTTCTGCCGATCAGGAACTGTTGGAACTTCTTGATTCCAAACACTATGGCAAGTGCTTCCTTTTCAATTTGTGCATAGTTTCTTTCACTCTTTGTGAGGGGTTGCGATACGAACGCGATTGGTTTCTTTTGGCCGTCATCCATACGTGGCTTATGACAGCTTCCACACCATAGCTGGAAACATCACACACTAACTTAAGCTCACACTGTCGTAGTGCACAAGTAGAGCATCGCTACAGGGACTTCTCTTACAAGCGTTGCAAGCTTCCTGTTGCGCTTTCGTCCACTTCCACTGGACATCCTTCTTGAGGAGCTTGTGCAATGGAGCTAACATGGTCACTAATCAGGTAAGAAACGTGCATAGTACTGAACCATTCCAAGGAAAGATCTTAACTCAGACACGTTCTGTGGCTTTGGAGCATTGATGAAATCATTAACCTTTTCCTTCAGTGGTTGCAAGCCATTTGCATCAACTTTCAGACCGAGGTACACAACCTTGGGCTGCACAAATGCATATTTGCTCCTTTCCAATTTGACATTGTGGGCATTCAACCTTTGAAGCACTATATCTAACAGTTCTAGATTTTCTTCCTCGCTACTTGTTGCGATCAGCATATCGTCCTGATTGCATAAGCAATTTGGAACTCTTTGCAAAACCTTATCCATCGTAGCCTGGAAGATTTTGGAGGAGGACTTTACACCACACGGTACCAAGGGTACAGTCCCTTGTGTGTTGATGGTGAGATACTGTTGACTCTGTCAACATTCAGTTGCGCGTAAACGTGCGACTAGTCAAGCTTGCAGAAAACCTTTGACCCAGAGAGTGCTGCATACAAATCTTGCGATGTAGGTAACGGGTACTGCTCATTGTCAGCCGCTTGGTTGATAGTAACTTTGTAGTCACTGCACAAGCGTACTGTTTTGTCTGACTTGGATACTACCACAATCGGGGTAGTCCATTCACTTCTGTCAGTTTTTACTAGCACTCCGTTCTCTCTGAGCTTCACTAGCTCTTCCTCCACCTGACTTTTCAACAGATAGGGAACCGGCCTTGCCTTACAATAGACAGGCTTCGCGTTGAACTTGATGCGGGTATGCGCGTCATACCCAGTGATGCCCTCATAACTGTCTGTGCATATGCTTTAGTACTTGTTCAGCATTGTGTCGAGTCGCTTCTTTGAAGCATCTACACTGAAGACGTTTTTCCAGTCTAGTTTTAACTTTCTCAACTAGTCTTTGCCCATGAGTTGGCCTACAATAATAGGCAGCTTTACTGACTGACCATTATGTTGAACTGTACATTTAATTTGTCCACATGGCTCTAGGATTTCTCCGGAGTAGGTTTTAAACTCTACGATACTCTTTCTAACTAGTACTTGATTAAACTTACTCTCATACGTGTCCTTACTCATGATAGAGCAGTCCATTGCTGTGTCGATACACATATCAATATATTGCTCATTGATCAAAAGTTTTGTACGGAAATCTTTCTCACAACTGCTAGTGTTGCCGCTAAAGGTATAGATGCTTTGGATGCCTAGTTCTTCAACATCAGGGGTGTTCACTTCAATATTGTGAACTCCTCCCTTTTGTTGTCGCTGCTTTACATTGCCACTAAAGTGGTTCTTACTTCCTCCTTTCGATCTAGCTCTGCAAGCTGTTGAAATTTGGCCTTGCTTCTGGTAGTAAAAACACTTCACATTTCTGTATTGGCAGGACTGTGGTGAATGATTTCCATTGCAGCGATAACAATTCACTGAACTGCTCTCACCGACATGCTTTTGACTCGGTCTCACAGCTTTGGCAGTGGCTTTGTGACTGTAGACCTCCGCTGCACGAGTCACTTGAGTTGGACAGAGCGCCCTAGCATTCTTAGACACCATCTACATAGAGGGGGCAATTTTGCATGCTATGTCAAATGTTGGGTTCGGAGTGGTCAGTAACTTAAGACTGTGTGCGCTCATTCATCAGTCTACACACAAACTTATCTCGCAAAGCACGATCCAAAGATGTGCCGAAGTTACAATGCAAAAACAGGTTCTTAAGAGCTACAATGTACTCACTGATGGTTTGTTTGTTTTTAGTTTCTGATACCAAACCTATAAGCTCTCTGCTATTTCTAATGGCTTTGGGTTGAAATGGTCCTCAAGTTTCTCGACAATGTCTTCAAATGACGCAACCTTCGCTTTCCCTGGCGCGAGTAGGTTTGTCAATATTCCGTAGACATCTGGCCCGATCTCCGTTAGAAAAATTGCTTTCTTCCGTTCATGAATTACTTTATTTTGAGCTTGAATATTCTCATCTGCACCTTCGGTCTTAATAATGTTACGGGCCCTAAAAAAAAATCTCAATCCGCTCAGTGTAAGAACTGAATGGTTCGTGAGCTCGGTCATACATGCCGAGGCTTCCGATGAATCCCGTAGGCGCGGCCATGATTGTCCCGATCCCGTCGAACAGGGACTCCACACGCTACCTGTGTAACTGTGAGAATCAACACCGCTGTTGCTGTGTATACATACACGCGAAGGCGAAGCACAGATGATTCTGATAACTGTAAAACATCGCAAAAATTCAGTTTAGGTGTCATAAATTCACCTTAAACTTGTCCACTCGAAGGTTGAACACTGTGTCCTTCCATGATTCCTAAACCTGGCTTTGGGATCCCATCCTCGTAGCCAAAATGTAATATATGTGGGTAGAACAAATGAAGGACAGAGACACGAGTTGCGAGTCCATGTGCTTGCTTTATTAGGCCAGAGCGAACTGAGCATGCTCATACTAAAACATGTGACAAACCATGTGATAATACATTAGTGACCTAGAAATACAAGGTAGCAAGGTTAGTCAGCTAGAGCTATCCACCGTTATGAGGCTTATTTCAGTCAATAGCATGTACACTGTAATTCCAAGAGTAAAGTATTCAGAGTACACTCAGTTACCTTGTATTTATATAATCTATCTATAACATGTAAGATTTTTAATGTCTGTGCGCACTTCCTGTCAACGTTTTACCATTATAAATTCTTTTGTCTACATTTATAATGGAAACTGACTATGTAAATTTGTCACACTATAATTACACCTCCCACCAGTGGCAGTGCTTCAGTATCACCACTGGTGGCAGGGTCTAATTACAGTGTGACAAATTTCTACAATTAGTTTCTATTATAAATGTGGAAATAGGAATTTAGGATAGAAATATATAAAAATGGGGACTAAATTATAAGTGTGTGCCCTGGTCCAATTATCGCCAACTATTCACCTGAAGACTACACTTGACTCCCCATGTGCAATGCCACAGGAGATTGATTAGTAAACAAATATTTAGCCTATGGAAATGACATGCAGTGCAAAACATGTTAATTGCATGTTACACTTACCAATACCGATGATATAAACTCTATCATCCAATGAAAACAGGACAACTATACCACATGACTCCATGGCATTATGACATTCCTGCATGACATGAATTCATCGCTATTCAAAAATTACTCAGCTTAAAATTGCACTAAGAATGACAGACGATGACTCAGTGTGATAACAGTAACAGGGAGGAAGCAGGTAGGATGTCACTTTCAAGTCTCTCTCATCCTTTACGTACATTAGCTTTGGCGAAGTAGTTTTGATGCGTATGATGGGGCCTGTCGACCTGTTAACAGCTCTGCATTTTGGACTCGATGTCCACTTGTCTGCGCTCACTGATGGAAATCTGCACAGCTCCCAGCTTTTGCATACTCCAGGGGATTGAGTGCCACCGCATGCTTGTGGGTCAGTATTCTTGTGATAGTTTTTGGAAGATTTGGGGGGTGGGAGAGCTGGGAGCGGTGCCAAGGGTGTGGGAGAGCAGGAGGCAGTGTGGAGGGGGCAAGGGAGGAACGTACCAGCGTGGCCCGATGGGGAGGGGTGGGGTTGGGTTGGGTTGGGGGTGAAGAGCACTAGCATTAAATGGAATTGGATTGTTGGGGGGATCACAAAAGGAAAATGCCATCTTGCAAAACTATCATAAGAATTCCCACTTTGGGACGAACTATCTAAATGCAAGTTGTTTTTCTTTTGAAGTTGTCTCTTCGCTTTTTGCTAGTTTTCCAGGTTGGCATACATGGGATAAATAAGCTCCAGTCCTTTCTCACCGGAGACCCAGGTGTGGCGTGCTCTATCCAACAGAACGTAAACGATGGGAAGCCTCTTCTCTACTAACATATTTCAAACACCAAATAGTTCCAACATCTGCAGTATTTTGCTATCGTACCAAATAATTTTAAATCGACGAACACCCCCTCCGGATACGTTTCGTGCACTCTTGTTTCAGTGTGGGGACAACTCCCTCTCACGCACAATCCTAAACGCCGCGCCTGCGCACAGCCGCCAATCGAAGGGTTGTGCGCGAGCAGTCTGAACGGCGTCGCGCGGCGCGGTTGGTTGGTTGGTGACGCTGGTTGCGCGCGGCGCGGTTGGTTGGTGACGCTGGTTGCGCGCGGCGCGGTTGGGTGGTTGGTGACGCTGGTTGCGCGGTGGGTTGGTGACGCTGGTTGCGCGCGGCGCGGTTGGGTGGTTGGTGACGCTGGTTGCGCGCGGCGCGGTTGGGGACGCTGGTTGCGCGGTGAGGATGCGCGGGCGGTGACGGGGCTGGAGTCGCACCGTGTGTGCTCAGGTACGGAAAATAGGCTGCTGCTGGTCTGGGCGGGGAGGAGGGCTAGAGCTGGAAATGTGCTGTTTCACAGTTGCGCTATGTGTTCTTCAGCGGCTGACTGGCCGAGCGACTTCACTTTGTAATTCAGGCCTAAATCAGGCCTCGTAATAAAAAGTACGATAGGAAAATACTGCAGATGCTGGAAATCCGAGATAACAACAGAACATGCTGGAAAAACTCAGCAGGCCAGGCAACATCCGTGGAGAGAAATTACAGTTGACGTTTTGGGGTCGAAACCCGAAACGTCGACTCTAATTTCTCTCCACGGATGTTGCCTGGCCTGCTGAGTTTTTCCAACATTTTCTGTTGTTATCTCGTAATAAAAACAACGCGTTCGTGCAACCAAAGATTGCCAGAGGAAACCGATTATGACATTATTATAGTTTGCACTCCATGTAATATTTTTCTTAGCGCTTCATTAGCTTCACAGCTGAAGTTATTAAAAGTAAGGTGAGGAGTGATTTCAATGCTGTGGGATAGTTACGGGGGTCGGATACCCGAAATACGGCTGCAATTCTGCTGCACCTACTGATCTAAAAAAAAAGTTGTGTTTAGAGTCGGCAGTGACCGTGTACACGGGAGCCACATTGCTGCCGAGGCTCCTTTCAAATGTGAATCATTCCGAAGCTTGTTCTGGGCCCTCAGAACTTTCACTTTCTTTCGCATGTGTCAAAGTCCGTGAAAGTGAAAGAGAACTTGAGACTTTTGTTGAATATGCTCAATATACTTTCTTGTTGAATTGCAGTTTGAGGTATTGGATGTACTGATAGTCGAACTACGATTGACGGGATATATACTGCTTTCTCAACATCCAGGGGGTTCATTCTTCCCTTAATGCACTAACAGGGTCATTTTGCCACTGTGTTGCTGCAAAATGGATTTCCCAGTTTTGCTCCATGTAGACCAAAAGTGATAATCTAACATCAATAATGAAGCTCCTCAATAAATGCCTTGTGATAGCTCAGTGGTTTATATCTAAACGAGGTGCAGGTGGTATACAAAAACAAATAACTAAAGCTCATAATTATGTGTTGCTACATTTGGGTACCCCCCATTAGGATTAAGTGACGTTAATTTATTGACAATGGAAGTATTCCATTATATTACTAGTTGGTCCAAATACTTGTTACAGTCGGCTTTAAATGAGATTTTGAGAATAACTTTGTAAATTAGTAGTTTTCAAAAATATATATTTATTGTACTTATTTAAAATGTTGAGGCATGGACAATATACATGCAAGTCTATTTAGTTTAAAGTGCCTATATATTATAGTTCAGGTTGTGGGCAAGTGACATAAGTACACCACTCCCGCATTATGATGTACAAGTAGAGCTGACCTCCATGTTCATAGAATCATTCAGCCCATCATGTGCAGGCTCTTTAAAAGAGCTATCCAATTGGTCCCACTCCCCTGCTCTTTCCCTATAGCCCAGCAAATTTTTTATTTTTGAAGTATATATCCACTTCCCTTTTGAAAGTTACTACTGAATCTGCTTCCACCACCCTTTCAGGCAGTACATTCCAGATCATCATAACATGCTGTGTATATAAAAAAAAGAAAAATCTCATCACCCTCTGGTTACCGACCCTCCTGCCAGTGGAAACGGTTTCTCCTTATTTTCTCTATCGAAACCCTTTGTAATTTTGAACACCTCTACTAAATCTCCCTTAACCTTCTCTGCTCGAAGGATAACAATCCCAGCTTCTCTGGTCTCTCCACATGTCTGAAATTCCTCATCGTTGGTATCATTCTAATAAATCTCCTCTGCACCCTCTACAAGGCCTTGACATCCTTCCATTTTTGGACACAATATCTCAACTGAGGCCCAATCAGTGATGTTGACCAGCTCCTGGTTTGAAAACATCAGGAATTGGGTAGGTAGGGAACCAAGGGAGCAGGTGATTGGTGTCATTCAGGAATAAAGACTGGTGACGGTTGGGGAGAGAAGCAACAGAGTGATAAGTTTAAGAGTCTGGGATTGTCCCTGTGCTCCAGGTTGATCCTGGAACAGTTGGACAATTTGGTCATAGAGAAGGTTGCACAGTATTGCTTGAGATGGTAAAGCCAGATCTAAATGGTGGATGATCTGAATGAGCCAACAGTGCTGACACTTCAGCGTCTGCAAAATTAAAACCATCCTCTCTACTTCCATCAGTACTTACTCAAGGTACACTTTTTAACTTGACTTCATCCTTTCCAGAATTGTCTCAAAAAAAGGTGTGCAGAACCTCAGGTAACTTCCTGCTGCATCTCCATTCTGTTACCAGAATTGCTTTCTTCCACCTCCCCAACATCTCCCACCTTCTCCCCACTGCTGTCCAAACTTTAGTTCATGGTGACTGTCAACATTTGACTTCATTAATGCTCTCCTAGGTGGCCTCCAATCTGCACAGATTACAATTTGTTCCAATGCTGTGGCCTGAATTCTCTCTCAAAATGCTTCATTTCCATCACCCCCATCTTCAAATTATTCTGGCTCCCTCTGCTCCAAAATAGTCATCCTTGCTTTCAAGTCCCATCATGGTCTTATAGTGCATTACCTCAACGATCTCCATCCTTTTATCTGTTCTTCCTAACACTGGATTATTCCTTCATTTTCGCACTGCCTGTTCCTCCATTGGTTGTCTCTTTCATCCATTATGCCCCTACCGTCTAGAGTTCCCTTACCTTTGTCACTTTCCTCCCTGCTTTAAAAAAAATCCATCTCCTATCACCTAATCTTTTCCATTTTATCTTAACATAAATTGCTCTGAGACATCATTCTCTATATGGGCGTGCTATAGAAATATATATTTTGCTTCATTACTTTTGAGGATAAGTAATTTATGCAAAACATTCCATTAGGAGATTAACTTTGCGGGGGAGGGTTCACTAAAGGGTAGATTGTATATGTTCTGTGGAAGGAGTAGGCTTTTAGGCTGAATAGACTTGTTCTTGTACTTTGTGTTCCTGATTTTACTTCCGCTCACCCTGTCTTTCATTTCTCCATTCTTTGTATGTTTTTAAAATGTATTTAACCCTGTTTTTTCAATTGATATAACCTATTCTAACATCTCCATTACCTTTTTGTGTTTTTAAAAAACTTTTTTTCTGAGCCTTTGTGCTCAAATCTTGGTATTGCAACACACCTCAAAAATATTGGCCTCTGGCTGAGCATTGGCTCCTAAAACCAGTTTATTTTTTAGCCGATTGAGGCTAGAAGTCTAATGGTTGTGACCAGATCAATGGTTGATATATGTTGAAAGCATCACACCAGGATGTGCTACTATAGGGCAAATCTTATCTGTAGTAGCAGCCAAATTGCACCTGGATAAGGTGATTTGTTTGTGATGCTCCATAACCTGAAGCTAAAAATGGATTTTGTAGAATTGTTTAAATCTAGTTGTTGTTAAAATAATTTTCCTTTAGTAACTCTAATGAGCTTTGTATGCAGTTGAACCATGGCAGACACAAGTTCATCTCCACTGAAGCACTTTGTACAGGCTAAAAAGAAGATTAACACAATCTTTGATCAGCTGTTGGAATATGTTAATGAAGGGGCAAGATTTATTGAAGGTAAGACATCAATTACCAGTGTTTTAGTAGATGTTAAACAATAGTTGTCAATGCATTACAGAAAATAACAAATGTTGAACCATGTATCTTGAGCACAATAACCTACAGCTATGTTCATAACATTGTGAGTGGTCTATATGTAATTCAACAATAGACAACAATAAATAGGTTTAGTTTATATAATGTGTATTATGGGATTGCTCTGGCACAATGGTTCGAGCAGTGGCAAGTGCTGTCTGTGGACTGTTGTAGCTTTAGAAGTGCATTGGGGTTCTCGACCCCTCCACTGCCTCTGTTGTCACGCTGCTTGTTCGACATCCAGTTTCCTCCAATTAAACATTGGGATGACCAAAGCCATTGTCTTTGGCCCCTGCCACAAACTCCGTTCCCTAGCCTCCGATTCCATCCCCCTTCTTGACCATTGTCTCAGGTTGAACCAGATTGTTCCCAGCCTTGGCACCCTTTTTGGCTGAGTTGAGTTTTCGCCCCCATATCCTCTCCAATCACCAAGACCGCCTACTTCCACCTCTAATATTGCCCGTCTCTGCTTCTGCCTCAGCCCATCTGCTGCTGAAACCCTCATCTATGGTTTTGTTGCCTCCAGACTCAACTACTCCAATGAACTCCTAGCTAGCTTCCTACCTTCCATCCTCCATAAAGTTGAGCTCATCCAAAACTCAGTTGCCCGTATCCTAACTTGCACCAAGCCCCGTTTACCCATCACTTCTGTGCTCACTGACCTACATTGGCTCCTGGTCCACCAACGCCTCAAATTTAAAATGCTCATCCTTGCGTTCAAATTCTGGCATGGACCCGCTCCTCCCTACCTCTGTAACCTCCTCCAGTTCTACAACCCTGTAAGAACTCTGCGTTCCTCTAATTCTGGCCTCTTGTGCATCACCGACTTTCCTCACCCCATCATTGGTGGTCCTGTTTCCTGCCGTCTAGGCTCCTAGCTCTGGAATTCTCTCCCTAAACCTCTCTACCTCTCTCTCCTCCTTTTAAGATGCTCCTTAAAACCTACCCCTTTGACCAAGCTTTTGGTCACCTGTCCTAATGTCTTCTCCTTTGACTCGGTATTAATTTCTGTTTGATAACACTCCTGTGAAGCGCCTTAGGGCATTTTACTATAAAAGGTGATTTATAAATGCAAAGGGGTTGATGTTTTTGTTAAATCTCTCCATGATGGTTTGAATCTTTTAGAATCCTATCAGAATGAAGGGCTGGAGAAGACGACAACCCAGAAACAGTTGTCAGAGATCAAAATGTTCGCTACTAAAGTGGCTGGAATCAGCGAGGTGCTGACCCGTAGGCACATGAAAGTGGCCTTTTTTGGGAGGTGAGATGCAAGATATTCTTATACTATGGATAATCATTAACAGATTTATTGCTTGGTACAAAGAGGTGGATCAGATTTTCTGCTGAAGCAAATATGCACCTCTGACGAGCAGCAAATTATCTTTTTTAATTCAGAAATCTTGTCGAAAGTGTACAGCAGTTCCAAAATTCAGAAAAATAGGAGCACAGAGTAGATAAATCAAGAAATAATAATTAGATGACTGGTTAGGGTTTTACAAGCTTTTAGGTTTGTAAGAGGAAGAAAGGCCTTGCAGGAAATAATGAGTTTCATAGTTTTTTGGTTAAGGGAAAGAATGAGTCAGTAGGAGATACTGTGATAATCTTGATTTCAACACTCAGAGAATGGAAGGAACAGCATGTAAACACTGGAGCTCTAGAGGAACAAAAGAAACGTTATGACACATTGCAAAAGGTTTGAGGCTAGAGATGAGAAAAGGATCACCTATCAGATAGCAAGCTTGTTTCTTATATCTTGTCTAGGAGTGTAAGAGAGGTGTTCGAAGAATTTTCCCAGGTACAGGAACAGTATTGAAATATTTGTTGGACTTGGCACATGAACACTAGCATTGAAGAAATGAAAGCAACAATGTTTAATTTCCCCATTGAAGTGCCTAAAAATGCAAGTGGAAAATGGACAGCCTAAATTATTGCTTTGATGATCTTGAACCCTAGGTACTGCCAGGCAAGATACTATATCTGTGCCAGAACCTGTAGCAATAACTTTTTATTTTCTTGTAGTCTGGAGCTACTGACCCTACTTTTTGAAAATAGTTTTAAATTCTAGAGTCATTCATTCCTGTTCCTGTCTTTAACCATTCTAATACTGCTACTCTGAAATGAATAAGTTGTTGACCATTGAGGTACTGATTGTGAAAGAAACCGTTTTTTGAAGTTATTCTGCTTTGAATTTGTCACAGAACAAGTAATGGGAAGAGTACTGTGATTAATGCTATGCTATGGGACAAAGTACTGCCCAGTGGCATTGGACACACAACCAACTGCTTCCTCAGTGTTGAAGGAACAGATGGGGACAAAGCCTATTTGATGACTGAGGACTCTGAGGAAAAGAAGAATGTGAAAGTAAGGACCTGTTTGTGTAGAAATACATGGTACTGGGAATGTGTGGGTGTTGAGATCGGTAAGAATTAAGTCAAATATTGTTAAAATTGAATTTTCAAATAATGCATTTTTTTTTAGATATGCCTATTTATATAGCAGTTACCTCTTATTTCCTTATTTTGCAATTTGACATCTCTACCTATGTTTGCAGTTGGAGTATGGTTATCTCGGCGAGGCATTGGGGTCTGCCAATACCTGTGGAATTGCACCCCAAAACACATCACAGCATTTTCAGAGGGATAAAAACACTCCTCCTATATTGCCCTCAGCACTGTTTTTCTTCTCTCTCCCAATCCCATTCTTCCACCCAGTGTGGCTGCTATCTTGACCTGATATGTCAGCTGTACAGTATAACACCCACCTCGATTACCAGCCAAACTCTTTCACAGCACACTGGTTGGCTCCCCAAAATGCTCCCAGCAGCCACCTCTTCCCCCCCCCCCCAGCCCAAGAGTGCTCAGCCACAGTGATTATTCCCGAACTCCTACTTTCCTCCTGCCTCTTGCTTCAGCCCAATCCCACTCTCTCCCAGCCTGAGTCTCCAGCCTGCCATTTTCACTCTTGCCTATTTATGTTCCTGCAGGGCCTGCCCTGCCTGAAACCTATGCTCACCTCTAACCCAGTGCATATTGGTGACTGTCCTATTGCAAACCCTGGGCTTTAAAAGTGAGATAGAAATTGAGTACAGAAATGAGAGCATCATACCGAGACATTGACAAACATGCAGAAGAGTGTGAAGATGCAACAAAGGAGACTAGTACAAAGAGTCACAACAAAAATAATCAGACAAATGGAGATGATTAAATTGTGTAAGAGCCATACAGAGAGTGAAATGTGCAAAACAAAGAGGAACACAGAATTATAGTTGGAGAATCATGTGAGACAATTGCAGCAAGAGAGGACATTTTTTGTTAGATAATAAAGGCATAGGAGATCAACAACTACAACAACTTGTATTTTTATAGCACTTTTAATCATGCTTAAAAATTTCCACGGTACTTCACAGATAGGTGTAAAGGAAATGGATGCCCAGCCAGGAAGGGAGAAATTAGGAAGGGTGACTGAAACCTTGGTTAAAGAAATGGATTTTGAGAAGGTTTTTAAAGGTGAAGAGGTTTAGTTAGGGAATTCGAGAGAGTTGGACCCGGGGGCTGAAGGCCATACCACCAATCGTAGAGCAAAGGCAGGTGGTATGTACAAAAGACTAGTCAGAAGAACAGGTTGTTTGGTAGGGAATATAGAGCTGAAAGAAGCATGGAGGAACTTAAAGATAAGGATTTTAAGCTGAATACATTGGGAAACAGGCTGACGATATAGGTCAATGATGGCAAGGATGATGGATGAGTGAACTTTGTGTGGGACAGGGTACGGGTATCAGAGTTTTGGACAAGTTGGCATTTGTTAAGGATGGAAGGCCAGCAAGAGAACATTAGAATAGTTGAGTATGATGGGGACCAAGACATTTACAAGGGCTTCAATGGCAGAAAGGCTAAGATAGAGGTGGAGGTGGGCAGTACTGTGAAGTTGGAAGTAAGCAGTCTTGGCAATGGAAAGGATATGGTGTTTAAAGCTCAATTCAGGGTTGAACAGGGTACAGTACTAAGATTGCAAACAGCTTGAGACAGTGACCAGGGTGGAGGATTGAATTAGTGGTAAGGGAGTGGAGTTTATGGTGTGAGCCAAAGACTATGCCTTTGGCTGTCCCAGTTTTGAGCTGGAGTAAGACTTATTCAAGACTGCATGTTAAAGCCGTCTGACAGCACAATGGCAGTTATTGGGTTGAGCAAAGATGGTGGAGAGTTAGAGGTTGGTGTTGTCAGCACAGATGTGAAAGTTGGTCCTGAATCATGTCCCAGAGGGGCAGCATGTAGATGAGGAAGAGGCCAAGGATAGATCCTTGGGGGACTCAAGGTGATGGTGTGTGGGAGGGAGGAAAGGCCATTGCTGGAGATGCACTGGCTACATTTAGATAGGTAAGAATAGACCATGCGAGGATAGTCTCACAGAGCTATATGAAGGAAGAGGGGTATTGGAGGATGATGGCACAGTGCTTAACAGTGTGGAGAAGTTGAGGATGAATGATGTATTGCTGTTACAATCACTAAATATGTTGTTGGTGACTTGGTTTAGAGCTGTTTTGGCTTTGAGAAAAACAAAGCCAGACTGGAGTGTTTCAGGAGAGATGAGCACGAAGCTGGGAAGTGACAATGTGTCGGGACCTCTGAGGGGAACAGGAGATTGGAGATGGGGCAGTAGTTGAAGATGGAGGGGATGGAAGAGGGGTTTAAGGTGGTCATGGAAAAAAGGATCCTGTGGTTGTCCTGGCACTTAATGATGATCCTAGATGGTTTTGGCTGAGGAAAGTGAAACATGTTAATGCTTGATTGGTGAAGCGAGATCTGGCAATAAGTGGCTGGGCTAGTTGCGCACCAGTTACGTTAAAGTTTGCGCCAGTCTGACTTGAAGGAACAAAAATGGAGGTTGTACCTGTGAGAACCGGCAGGGATGGGAGTGTGCTTATTTTGCTGGTATAAAGGGCATTGAACACAAAGGTGAAGGGGCAGTGGCAGAGGTGTCATGAGTGACATGCCAGAAGTAAGGGAATTGGAAACTTAAAAGTGATGATGTAAGGGACCTGGGTGAGAAGCTTCCCATGAGCATATGGCGAGCGCAATCATATTGGAGGAGGGTATGGGACCTGGGTGTTGAGGGAAATGAAGAATTGGTCAGAGAAAGCCTTGTAGGAGATTCCGACCATGGGTGCAGAGAAGCTTCGAGACGAGGTGGCCCTGAATATGGGTAGGGGAGTTTATATGAGAAGCAAGATTGAGTGGGAACAAGAGGGCAGTGAAGTTGAAGGAAAGTTGAGATGAAGATTGAAATCACCAAGGATCAAGAGTAATTTGGTGCATAGGGTAAAGGAGGACACCTTGGGGAGAAAGTTGGCATGGAACTTTGGGAAGCCTTAAATTACAGGTAGCATCCCAGAGTGTTATATGTGTGCATGTGTCTATATTGTCTAGATTTTCCTTCCCCTTTAAAACCCTTTATGAATTTCAGTGGGATGTGAATATGTTAGCTAGTATTAATTACAAAGGAGAATGTCTTAAGTGTTCACATCTTCTTGGAGAAGTGGTTTACAGTTCATGGAAAAATTAATATGAAACAATCTGGATGTTGAAGTGTTTTTCCTCTTAATTTCTGTCTGATTGTTGTATTTTAAACAGAATTATTTTTCTTCCAGACCATTGCATTTATTGGTAATGCTATAGTACAATGTGCAGTAATATATATTTTTGTACTTTTTAGACTGTGAATCAGCTGGCACATGCTCTGCATCAGAATGAATACTTGGATGCTGGGTGTCTAGTCCGTGTCTTTTGGCCAAAATCGAAATGTGCTCTTCTTCGAGATGACTTGGTGTTAGTGGACAGGTCTGATGTAGCTCAAAATAATTTGAAATTGACGTAATTATAAATGATCAAATAGCCATATTGACTTTGGCGCAATGTTTTTCTGTTGCAACTGGATAGAAGCAAAAACACATTTCTCATTATTTGAAACATTCAAGCAGTGTTTGGCTTCTACTGTACTTTATTGTGTCCGGAGTGTTTATTTGTAAAAATTACAAAGTATTTTGTTGGAATTTCAAGATGTTGATATTAGATACTTTTTGGCCTAGAAATTCAGTGCCCTTAGCGCCGATTTTGCGGCGCTAGAGGGCCTAGCGCTGCAATTGGCGCCGGCGCCGAAATTGCCTGGGGCCCTTCCGCCACGGTAGACCGGTAGCGCTGCGCCGGCACCGATGACGTCATCGGTGTGCGCAGCGTCCCGGTTGCCATGCTGACGGGCCCCAGCGCCGAAATTCAGTTGCGGCCGCCTCGCCCGTGGCAGCCGCAACTAAGACTCTGGCAACAGAGTCTTACATGACTTTGCGCCGGCGCATTAAAGGCACCGCGGCGGCCGGCCGCTTTCCCGCCGGCCGCCTGGCCGCAGCTCCCTCCCCGGACTTCCCCCCCCCCCCCCCCCCCCCCCCCGGAACAGAAGCAAGCCCGGCACTTGTCCGAGGTGCCAGGCTCATTTTTAAAAAGATTTTCGCGGGCTGCGGCCGGGTGCAGGCAGCTCCTCCTTAAGGGAAGGAGGAGGCCTGCACTTCCCGAACCTGCCGCAGCGGGCGCCGCAGCGCCGGAATAGCGCCGATATTCAGCGCGTAGCGCCAGTTTTCAGGCGCAAACAGCTCTCAGCAGCGCCGGCAGCCGTTTGGGCGCAGAATTGGTGAATTTTGGGCCCGACCAGCGCGACTTAGCTCCGGCACTAACTTCCGGCGCTAAAGCCCTGGCTGCGCCAAAACTCAATTTCTAGGCCTTTATGTCAAGTCTAACTGGTGTTTCTTTCTATAGCCCTGGTACTGATGTCACCACAGAGCTGGATAGCTGGATTGACAAGTTCTGTCTGGATGCTGATGTCTTTGTATTGGTGGCAAATTCAGAATCAACACTTATGCAAACTGTAAGTGTGTGTTTTTTGCACTTGATGCAGTTTAAAGGTAATTTCCTATAAAAGTTGTTCCTTGCTAATTATTTCCACCTCTGTTTCCTTCCCAAGTGCCACTTACAGAGGACTTTCATGTAACTGTGACTAAAAATAATTTAGCAATTGTTGAAAATTGTAATATAGAGCAGCTGTTATATAAATAAAACTCCAGGTTAAATTGGATCCTGTACTACAAGAAGCATGGAATTTATGTACCAATCTGTTTTGGTACCCTTTTACCAACTTCATGCTGCCTCCTGCTGACAGACGCTAGTTTAAAATAATGCCTGTATTCAAACATTTGTAGATATAACTGAATGCCAGCTAATTCAGTCGCAGAACATTACACAGCTTAACATTGAATCTGTTATTTGATCTTGTTTTCAAAATGAGATTCTGAAATCTTAATGGAAATTTTGTATTCAGAATATTTCTAAATATTAAGTTATGTCACTTTCAGGAGAAACAGTTTTTTCATAAAGTTAATGAGCGACTTTCCAAGCCTAATATTTTTATCTTGAATAATCGTTGGGATGCTTCTGCTTCTGAGCCAGAATACATGGATGAAGTAAGTTACTGTTGTACTCTGTAATTATAATGAATTATTATAGAGCTGAAAAATGATTGAGTCTGAATATGACACATCACTGGCTTACATAGTCCTTCCTTTATTGAATGTTCTAATATAAAATACAGTTTCTTAAATGTCAAATTGTGTAAGCATATTACATTATCATTTTGTATATTTACTGCTGTGATCTCACACATATATGTGATAAAATTGAAAATAATAGTTGTACCTGTTCTGTTGATTTTTGCCCGAGTATAAATCCATATCACCTTTACAATTCAGGTACGTCAGCAACATACTGACCGCTGTGTTAGCTTCCTTGTGGAGGAACTTGGAGTAATGGATTATGCACAGGCTAAAAATCGGATATTTTTTGTTTCTGCCAAGGAGGCTGTAAATGCCAGAATTCACAAAGCACAAGGAATGCCAGAAGGTGGTAAGTGTTGTGGTATTCTTGATGGCAAAAGTATTGGAGAAGTCTTGCATGTAAATAAAACTTGGATATTATTTTGCTGCTCTATCTGCCATTCCTCTCTCTTTGTCTTAAAGGCAAGATTCTGGGATTTTTTTTTATTTTTTTAACTTATATGACATAGGATTTCAAACTGGGGCTCCAGGACCAATGTTCCCTGTAAGCTGTGCTTTGTTCTGCGTGGCCTGCTTTTATTGCATGGTCCCTTTAAATTTCTGCGCATGAGCGGCATTTACAATGTAAAAGCCGGTCACCAGCCTGCATAGCTGCGCGCGCACCTTAGAAGGAACATTGCCCAGGACCCAAGTTTTACACGATGGCATCCCAGAGGTTATCAGACTTCTATAGTTGTCTCATCAGATTTTTTTGTATTTTTATATATTGGTTGGCTTACTGACATATTTCTATTACTATGTACTACTAAAAATGTTTTCTGCAGTAATGGTGCTTCCTTTGAGTTGCCTTTTGGAAGTTAGGATAGGTGTCTACAGGAAAGTGCCAGTATTTGCAGTAGGCTCCTTGGTATGTGTCATGGGGTAGCCTGTACAGAAAAATGTATAAACCTCTGCTTTATGGTTAACAAACCTACTAACATCTATTTGTATAGATATCTATAATCACAAAGTATGCCTTTCCTGATTCTGAAGTGACTTGGAATGTTTTTCTATGCTAAAGATGCTAAATAAATGCATGGTGTTGTAGTATATTAGGATTGCATTAATTGATAGCATATCTGGAATTCTCGATCTCTTTTCAGGAAGTGCCCTTGCCTGACCAGTCAGTGTTTCTAGATCATTCTTATTTTAACTGCCTGATTATAATACAAATCAGCTCCTTGGATAATTATATTTTTTTGATCCTTTCTTATACATTTATGATGAAGTATTTAAAAACTACTTCATGTTGTTTTTGCATTTTGATTTACAGGTGGTGCACTAGCAGATGGATTCCAGGCTAGGCTTTTTGAATTTCAGAATTTTGAGCGACAATTTGAGGTACATGGCAGACAGCCATCTTTTATTATTGCCTCATACGGTTAATACTTTTCATGTTGCAGCACTTTCTGGTCTGTTCCTAAAGTAAAGTAGAGGAATTTGTAGTACAACAAAAAAAAATCTCCATAGATTAGTATAGAATTATCATTTGAAGGTATGAATGCAGAAGATTTTCTGCATGTTTATATTGAAACCTCTTGTACTATAAATACATATTTATTGATTTAATAACAGTTCAGACCTTTAGTAAAATGAAAACTGTAAATTGAGATTTTACTAAGTTGAGATTAATCAAATTTTAGACTTTTCAATAGGTATTAATGAAAATGACAAAAACTGATTGTGACATTCTAAATATAGTTTGAGTTTCAATAAAGGTAACAGCAATTGAAAGGTTCCTGTACTTGTGGCTCTTGCTCTCTGAACACAGGGCTGTAGACTTCTGTAATGCTTTTGCTGCCAGCAGTGTGTGTTCTTACATATTACAATTGCAAGTTTGCATGGGAACATGAATAGACCATTTGGCTTTTACAGAACTCACTGGATTTTCTTTCCAATAACTTCAGTAGAAAGAAAATGAGGAGAGTTCTGTTACCTGTGTGCTGCCCACCCCGGCAGGTTTTTCCTTTCTGCGCTCATCCAAGGTGATACTTGACGCCCAGGCACTAAAGACACAAATCTACCTCCTACCCCTTGTGATGAAATGAAGCATTCCATTAGCCTTTTGGTTACTTTTCGCACCTGTGAGCTAGATTTTAACCAATCCCTTTGTTCATCTAGCCTCGTTGTGCTTTCCCATTTAGACTGTATTCCCATATGCTATTCTTGTGTCCAAAATGTATTACCTTGCACTTTGTTTTGTTAAACCGCATCTGTATTGTTCTGCCCACTCACTTTTTATTTATGTACTTTTGCAATTTTCTACTATCTTCACAATTCACTGTACCTCTTGACTTAGTATCATCTGCAAACTTGGATTTATTTTAAAGAAAGCATGCAAAGCTGACACTCCAGCTGTGGTCCCTGGAGGGACAGTATTTGTCTTCCAGTTCAAGAATGTCACTCATGCCAATGCTCTGCTTCCTACCTCTCAACCGGTTTTCTATCCACACACCTGAATTTTAGGTAGTAATCTCTTGTGTGGAACCTTATCAAATACTTTCTGAAAATCTGTATATGACGCATCCATTGATTACCCTCTCTACTGAATCAGTGACCATCAATATGACTTACCTTTCATAAAGCTATACTGACTCTTCATAATCAGTTTATACTTTCCAAGTGCTCATTTATTATGCCCCTGATTATGGATTTTAGCAGTTGTCTCATTACTAATCAACTCGCTGACCTGTGGCTACTTGGCTTGTTTCTTTCTCATTTTTGTCAACTAATGATGGTGGTGCCGTTGAAGGTCAGGGAAAGTGGTTGTGCCTTTTTTTGTTGGAGATGATCATTGCCTGATACGTATGTGACACAATTGTTAGCCCAAGCCTGGATGTTTTCCAGGTTCTGCTATAGGCTGGCAAGAATTGCTTCATTATTGGTGGAACTGTGGATGGAGCTGAACACAGTCGAATTTCTCAGTGAACAGCCCCACTCCTGACCTTATGATGGAGGGAAGCTCATTGATGAAGCAGCTGAAGATGGTTGGACCAAGGGCACTTTGCTGAAGAACTCCTGCAGTGATTATCTTATCAAGGTGTTTAAAATGATAAACGGATTTGATATGGTATATAAAGAAAGAGAAATGATTTTCCCTGGCGGGGGAAACCAGGAAACCAAAACAAGGGAGCATATTCTTCAAAATAGAGCCAGGCCATTCGGGAGGGAAATCAGGAAGCACTTCTTCACACAAGGTAGTAGAAATATAGAACTCTTTCTTCCCCCCCCCCCGCAAAAAAAAGGCTGTGGCTGCTGGGCCAATTGAAACATTCAAAATTAAGAGCGATAGATTTATATTGGGTAAGGGTATCAAAGGATATGGAGCAACAGCTGGTAAATGGGATTGAGGTACAGATCAGCCATGATCTAATTGAATGGTGAAAACGGATCGAGGGGCTGACTGGCCTACTCCTGTTCCTACTGACCTCCAACAACCATAGCTATCACAGCCTGTGTGTCAGAGATGGCTCCAGTTATTGGAGGGCTTGTTAAATGTGCAAAGCAGAGTCATATGCTGGTTGTAGGACACCAATTGCTATTTACGGTACAACCCATTCGCATCAGGTGTTGAGCTCCTTAACCAACATTTCTTAAAGGGACCGTTGGAGGCTGTTCACAAAACAGCCCAGGAAATTTTTATTTTTGTGGGACCAGGAACAGCAAAATAGGAGACACATGCTCCTCTGCCACCCTATTTGCTCCTTCTCACCCATGTGTTGTGACTTAACATGGTACTGCCTACTTAAGTTCACTATTTACATCCTTTGGTCTGTGTGTAAACTGTGGTGCTTATGACTGTTGCTGAAAGTAATGCAGTGCTCGCTTGTTCAGGCCACTGGCAGACTGCTGTTCCAGGTCTACAAAAACAGAAGTTACAGTGCTGGCTCCAAAAGACACCACCTCACAGTTCTTGCATTGCTATATTTCTGTATGTGATATTTGTGGTTGAATGTATGCCAGCGACTGATTGAGGGGGAACAAACGTGACAAGGAGAGGAAGATATGAACCCTGAGCTTTATGGGTGGGGGTGGGTCATGGTTCTGGTTTCACCCTCCCCTGCTCCCTCATTGTTCTCTTAGCCAGTTATATCTAGGGTGGCTTTCTCAATCTGTTGGTTTGCATTTTGAGCACCCTTCTCCAATTTAGGCCTGGTTCCATTTATTATATGCCATCTTGTCCTGCAAGCAATGAAGTAGTCTTGAGGTATTGTAAGTTTAAGTGCGTGCAGTGATTAACATATACCCAACCTGCAACCTATCCTGTATGCCAGTAAATGAATCTGAATTATGCAGTTGGATTGTATTGGAAAGATTTGCAGTGTGAAGCACCTTCAAGTGTTCAGAGTGACAACAGTTTCAGATCTTAATTGAAGCTTGTATTTGTGCTTTGCTGCAGTTTGACCATGCATGGTTAGAATTCAAAAAGTTGTAAGATTGATGAGCACTTTGGATGAGCAGCAGGAAATGAGCAACAGGTTATGAGAGCGCACTTTACCGAATGCATACTTGGAATTGGAAGCCTAACTGCTTTAGTTAGGCAGCTGTCTTCAAGTTTTCCATTTGTGTATTTGGATCCAGATCCTCTGGGTGGTGCAGACAGCAATGACCCTGTCAGTTATTTTCTGCCAGGCTCACTGCACCAATCATTGCTATGGCGGATGCTCTTAAGTGTCAGAGGGCAGCTATCACTCCCTCGCTTCTTGCAACAGTAGTTTCAGCATAATATAATTAAATCTAGTGGTATGCAGGTGAGAAACCTTATTTTACAGAAATTTTCAAATGCAAGCACCTCTCTTCTATTTCAGGTGAGAATGCTGCAGTTTAAATGGCTGCTGGGCCATTTAAATTCTCCTCAGCTGTTGAACTTGTGAAATTGCTCTGTTAGGCAGCAGGTACATAAATACAATGTCTGCAAATTCCAAATATCAGGAGTAAACCGCCATGCAGGATTAGTTACTTGCAATGCACCATTTACCCCTGATTTGCCCAGGAAAAGGAATTTACCTCAAAAACACAAGGCATTCACAATTAATATTGTGCATACATGTTTGCAATAATATTATAAACCTATTTAAATATTCAACAATAGATTCTGATGTTTCATATATGAAAGGCAAAGCTATGGTACTGTACAATGTAGATTTAAATTTCAACTTCCAGAAATAAAAGCTGTACAAAGTAGCTTTTCTCATACCATCTTAGAATTAAAAAAAAAATTGACACAAGTCACAATGTAACTCACAAAAGTATGGGAGCTTAACAATTCCATTGTGCACTAAGTTCATCTTCTGTTTGTAATGTTTGGAACAGCTGTGTTCAGGATTGTGTTTATAAAATTCTTCCTTGAAATCTGTTAAATCTGGCCAATGTAGAGCTTAAAATGGAATATATTATGTTCAACTTTCATCGTTTTGATTTTTTAACTCTCTACAATGTTAAATTGTTGATTAGCTTCTTACCTAACCATGTCTCAGTTTCTCTTTGAGAAGCTTCTTCTCTCCTACAGCACTACCCTAACGTTCCTTAATAATGTGTGTGTTTTATTAATCAACCTTTTGTGTTCATTGCTGAAGTCTAGACCTGCTTCGGTGAGGTGCTCTTACAGATACTTTTTTACTTTACTAATACTTTCCTTTCTGTTACCGCATTCTTGTTTTCTCCCTTGTGTTTAAACTTTTGTTTTATTGTCTTTATTCAAAAGTTGCAATGGACAAGTATACACTGTTTCCCGCCCCCCCCCCCCCATCCCTCCTTTACACTAAGGATATTGATAGAGCAGGCTATTTATGAGCATAACTAGGAAAGCAAATTTTGGATATGCTGTAGTGCATATTATATTCTGGGCTGCTTATACCAGGATAGGCAGAAAGTCATGTTGCTGTTGGATAAATGTGAGGTTATCCACTTTGGTGTCAAAAACAGGAAGGCAGATTATTATCTGAATGGCAATAGATTGGGAGAAGGGGAAGTGCAACGAGACCTGGGTGTCCTTGTGCACCAGTCGCTGAAGGTAAGCATGCAGGTGCAGCAGGCGGTTAAGAAGGCAAATGGTATGTTGGCCTTCATAGCGAGAGGGTTTGAGTACAAGAACAAGGATGTCTTGCTGCAGTTGTACAGGGCCTTGGTGAGACCACACCTTGAGTATTGTGTGCAGTTTTGGTCGTCTTATCTGAGGAAGGATATTCTTGCCATGGAAGGAGTTCAGCGAAGATTCACCAGGCTGATACCTGGGATGGCAGGAATGACGTATGAAGAGAGATTGGGTCGATTGGGCTTGTACTCACTGGAGTTTAGAAGAATGAGAGGAGATCTCATTGAAACTTATAAAATTCTGGCAGGACTGGACAGACTAGATGCAGGGAAGATGTTCCTGATGGTCGGGGAATCGAGAACCAGGGGTCACAGTCTAAGGATAAGGGGTAGGCCTTTTAGGACAGAAATGAGGAGGAATTTCTATACCCAGAGAGTGGTGAACCTGTGGAATTCTCTACCACAGAAGGTAGTAGAGGCCAATTCATTAAATATATTCAAGAAGGAGTTGGATATATTTCTTAAGGCTAAAGGGATCAAGGGGTATGGGGAGAAAGCAGGGACCGGGTACTGAACTTGGATGATCAGCCATGATCGCATTGAATGGCGGAGCAGGCTGGAGAGGCCGAATGGCCTACTCCTGCTCCTATCTTCTATGTTTCTATGTTGTTGCTTTGGTTCAGTTCTGATAGACCTTTTTTTTTAAAGTGTAGATCTTAAATTATGCTTGGGATACTAGTCTGTGTCAGCCATGGCTCAGTGGGTAGCTCACGTGCCTCTGAGTCAGAAGGTTGTGGGTTCAAGTCCCACTCCTGAGACTTGAGCACACAAATCTAGGCTGACACCGTGCCATACTGAGGGAGTGCTGCACAGTCTGAGGTGCATCTTTCGGATGAGACATTAAACCGAGGCCCTGTCTGCGTGCTCAGGTGGATGTAAAAGATTCCATGACGTTATTTCGAAGAAGAGCAGGGGAGTTATCCTCGGAGTCCTGGCCAATATTTATCCCTCAATCAACATTACTTTAAAAAAAAATGACTGTTTGTGGGAGCTTGCTGTGCGCAAATTGGCTGCCACATTTCCTACATTACAACAGTGACTTCAAAAGTACTTCATTGGCTGTAAAGCACTTTGGGACGTCCTGAGGTCGTGAAAGGCACTATATAAATGCAAGACTTTCTTTTTCTTTTAGAAATATTTAATGCATTCACCTGCAATTCTTTTCTTTGCTATTTTAGCAGAAGAGATAACCCATTTAATATAGAATAGTATGGAAAGTTCAAATAAATGCATTAAGTGTTTGTATGCTAGTATCCCATGACTAATTTTTTTATTAATTGAAAGGAAATCACTTGTGAAATTTGCATATTTTTGATGCACAGACCAGTCCCAAAGTAAAGTTGGCATTGATATAATAAATGTAAAGTTGGATTATATAATTTGAAAATGTCCATGCCTCATCCAAAGTAGCGTACCAAAATTAATTGTACTCATTAGCAAAACTATATAAGTTGACCTTAGCAGGATAATCTGACTATTAAATAGTTTGGAGTGTGGAGCTGTTGTAATGTGAACTGGAGGATACAAATAACGGGAAAACAACTGCAAATGCTGAATATCTGAAATAAAAACAAAATGCTGGCAACACAGCCTCTGATCAGTCAGCATCTGTTAAGAGAAAAGACAAGTTCATATTTTCGGTGTATACCCTTCATCAGAGCCCCCTTGAGAATACAAATGGGTTCTGATAATTGTGACTAGTTCAGCCCATTAGACACCATCTATGTGAAGCAGTTTTTGACTTAGTATTTTCTGTTGCGTCAATTGTAAGAATTTTTGAAGAGCAACTGCCGCCAGTTTGAGGTACATTGGGAGGAGGGGGAGGGAAGAATACAGATTCAGCAGGTAGTTTAAAGGGGATAAGATAGGGGAATAGACAAAAAGGAGAAAGACTAAAAAGAAAATTATAGTGCAAAACAATGTTTAAACTTGCCTTCATAACGCACTTGAGAAAATGAGATGGTGGTCAAAGGTTCTGAAATTTTGCTGAGACAGACTATGAAGATGTTCTCAGAATGGGCGCAAAGCCACCCAGTGGTCAGATTCTGTAATTACATGTCATCTTTACATCGGCAAATGCTGCATTAAATTTGGAAATACAAAATTATAATGCGTAGAAGTGTGACAAGAACGTGACAACAGTAGGCAGATAGGAAGTGTGCGCAAGTTTTTTTTAACAGTATAGATTTTCTTAATGTACTCCCAGGGGTTGTGACAAATATCACCAGAGTTTCAGGTATTCTGTTACTCAAGGCTATCATAATTAGTACCCCAATCTGTGTTTGTGCTAAACAGATCTTTACATGTGAAAACACAATTCAATCACTGGCAGTAGTTAAGCCTTACATCGTTTATGTCCATATATGCAGTGAAAACTAAAATATGTTTTACATTATTTTATGCATGTGTATAATTTTCTTCTCAAATTAACACATTACTGTGAATAGAAATATTTAGTCCAAGACACTGCCTTGCTGCTGTTTTTGTATTCTTGTCAATGTGTATTTTATTTTATGCTTGTGTTCTGTTGAAGTTTCTGCATATTTCTTTAGAACCAGCAGCAAGTCTGTGTCTGAGCATATCTTTATATTTGCCCAATGTAACCAATATGGAGTTCACAGTAATGTGTTCCTGCTTGGGCCTCGCAGGAGTGCATCTCGCAGTCAGCAGTGAAAACAAAATTTGAACAACACACTATCAGAGCTAAACAGATCATAGACACTGTGAAAAAAATCATGGACTCCATCAATGTGGTTGCAGCAGAAAAAAGGTAAGAGAAATCCTCAGTGGCTCGATTCACATACAAGGCAACAGTTTGGGGAAGTTGAACCTGTGTAAGCTTTGTAGTTACCTATGGCTTCAAGTAGAGATGTTGCGATGATGGCTAAGGTGTGATTTGATTCTTTTAACAAACTTTAATGTAACTACTTAAATGTTACTAGACTTGAATCATACTTGGGATTCTGTTGTAAGAATGAAACCCTCCTATTTGTTGAGTTAATTGGTGGGGGCAAAATTCAACTCTACAATATATTTTTTAAAAAAACCTTCAGTGCCCCTCCACCTACCTCCCTCACCCAAGAAAAATTCAGATAGTATGCAGTGAAAATGCACTCTGCCCAGTTAACCTGGACCGGCCTAATTCTCTGGGTTCCGGTTGTTACCATGGCCTAGATATTCCTCTAACACAGGAATACTCCTTGGAATAAGAGTATGCCCAGAATTAGGTGAGCAAACTGGAATGCTGCTGCAGGACTCCGCGGTCTGCAGCAGTGACACTGGACAACACCTTTGAACCCTTCTGACTGCTGCTTATGTGGCTCAGTGTCAAATTTTGTTTGATAATGCTCCTGTGAAGCGCCTTGGGACGTTTTACTACGTTAAAGGCGCTATACAGATTATGCAAGTTGTTGTTATAAATGCAAGTTGTTGTTGTATTGTAGATTAAGTAGCCAACCCAACTGCATCACACATTCCTTTCCACAATATAGAACAAGACATCTTGGAAGAGGTGGTATTTAGTTGTTGACATT
Source organism: Somniosus microcephalus (assembly GCF_052327205.1). Classification (NCBI taxonomy): domain Eukaryota; kingdom Metazoa; phylum Chordata; class Chondrichthyes; order Squaliformes; family Somniosidae; genus Somniosus; species Somniosus microcephalus. The sequence continues at coordinate 61,616,215 of NC_140992.1, read as the reverse complement.
GTCTGCACGATGAAAGCTTTTTCTCAAGGGAGTAACGCAACATTCTAGCCTTTCGGCGTGAGACCATATGTACAGTTGACTAGGGAAGTATCAAGATGTAAAATTAAAGGGACAGTGCCCCTAGTTGATTTTGGCCATGATGCAGAAAATACTGTTTGTATCTGGAGAATGGGTATCACGAAGAATGAGGAAAACCCTACTTAATCTAGCATTTTCCAATGTGGGCAGTTTTCAGTAATATGTGAAAGAAATTGTATAAATTGAGTTAAGTACATGTATGCACAAAATATAAACATAGAATTAAAACCTGCCCTTTCTGCTCTCAGAGTGCTTTCCTTGGAGGAACGAGAAGACCACCTGGATCGACTGGAGTTTATGCGAAATCAACTGACCTTGCTAACAGAGGACTGCAAGAGAAATATAAAACTGGTGACTGAAGAAGTAGAAGCTAAGGTGAGAGTTTGTAGCCCCCTCTCCAAATAAAAGTTGCTTGCCTTTAACAGTTAGCCTCCAGTTTACTGTTAGCCATCACTGAGAGTAAACAAAATATAAAATCTGTAATGTTTTATTTCTCATTTGTAGCAGTGATAAGTCAGGCAATCAAATGGGGGATGTTAATGTTCTTTAAAAGAATTTCATCCTGTGTAGGACGACTTTCCCTCCTGGCATTTCTACCCTCAGATATTTTTTCTCTCATTGTCTATAGGTTGCATTCACGCTGCCTTCAACTGATAATGTTCTGTTAGTAGAATGCCTGGTTGTGGACTTAATAGTTATTTTCAGTTCCTGATTTCAGAAAGGAATCAGGGCCATTCATGGTAGTTGTGCTAGTCGAGTTACATTTCTTATAAACTCGAGGGCTGCGCAATTCATCGCCTTCCCAAAAGAAGCAGAGAGAATGAACTTTCCAGTTCTACAGAATTGTGAACCAAGACTTGTGTTACTTAGAGTTGACGGTGGTTAGGCAATGGCAAACATTTAAATATCGCATGGATGAACTACAGAATTTGTTCATCCCTGTTTGGCATAAAAATAAAACAAAAAAACAAAAAAGGTGACTCAACCGAGGCTAACAAGGGAAATTAGGGATAGCATAAGATCCAAGGAGAGGACATATAAATTGGCCAGAAAAAGCAGGAAACCTGAGGATTGGGAGCAGTTTAGGATTCAGCAAAGGAGGACAAAGGGATTAATTAAGAGGGGGAAAATAGAATATGAGAGTAAGCTTTCAGGGAACATAAAAACTGACTGTAAAAGCTTCCATAGATATGTGAAGAGAAAAAGATTGGTGAAGTCAAGTGTAGGTCCCTTGCAGTCAGAATCACGGGAATTTATAATGGGGAACAAAGAAATGGCAGACCAATTAAATACATACTTTAGTTCTGTCTTCACAAAGGAGGACACAAATAACCTCCCAGAGATGTTGGGGAACATAGGGTCTAATGAGAGGGAGGAATTGAATGAAATCAGTATTTGTAGGGAAATGGTGTTAGAGAAGTTGACGGGATTGAAGCCCGATAAATCCCCAGGGCCTGATAATCTACATCTTAGGGTACTTAAGGAAGTGACCCTAGAAATAGTAGATGCATTGCTGGTATCTTCCAAAATTCTATTGACTGGAACAGTTCCCATGGATTGAAGGGTAGCTAATGTAACCCCACTATTTAAAAAAAAAAAAAGGTGGTAGAGAGAAAACGGGGAATTATAGACCGGTAAGCCTGACATCGGTAGTGGGGAAAATGCTAGAGTCCATTATAAAAGATGTAATAGCAGAGCACTTGGAAAACAGTGACAGGATCGGACAAAGTCAACATGGATTTACAAAATGTATATCATGCTTGACTAATCTACTGGAATTTTTTGAGGATGTAACTGGTAGGATAGATAAGGGCAAACCAGTGGATGTGGTATTTGGACTTTCAGAAGGCTTTCGATAAGGTCCTGCGTAAGAGATTAGCACGCAAAGTTAAAGCACATGGGATTGGGGGTAAGGTACTGTCTTGGATAGACAACTGGTTGGCAGACAGGAAGCAAAGAGTTGGAATAAACGGGTCTTTTTCTGAGTGGCAGGCAATAACTAGTGGGGTACCGCAGGGATCGGTGCTAGGACCCCAGCTATTCACAATATATATTAATGATCTAGACGAGGGAACTAGATGTAATATCTCCAAGTTTGCAGCCGACACAAAGCTGGGTGGGCGTGTGTGCTGTGAGGAGGATGCAGAGAAACTCCAGTATGATTTGGACAGGTTGGGTGATTGGGCAGATGCATGGCAGATGCAGTATAATGTGGATAAATGAGAGGTTATCCACCTTGGTGGCAAAAACAGGAAGACAGATTATTATCTGAACGGTAATAGATTGGGAAAAAGGGAAGTGCAATGAGACCTGGGTGTCCTTGTGCACCAGTCGCTGAAGGTAAGCATGCAGGTTCAGCAGGCGGTTAAGAAAGCAAATGGTATGTTGGCCTTCATAGCGAGAGGGTTCGAGTACAGGAGCAAGGATGTCTTGCTGCAGTTGTACAGGGCCTTGGTGAGACCACGCCTTGAGTATTGTGTGCAGTTTTGGTCGCCTTATCTGAGGAAGGATATTCTTGCCATGGAGGGAGTGCAGCGAAGATTCACCAGACTGATACCTGGGATGGCAGGAATGACGTATGAAGAGAGATTGGGTCGATTAGGCTTATATTCGCTAGAGTTTAGAAGAATGAGAGGGGATCTCATTGAAACTTATAAAATTCTAACAGGACTAGACAGACTAGATGCAGGAAGGATGTTCCCGATGGCCAGGGAGTCCAGAACCAGGGGTCACAGTCTAAGGATAAGGGGTAAGCCATTTAGGACAGAGATGAGGAGGAATTTCTTCACCCAGAGAGTGGTGAACCTGTGGAATTCTCTAACACAGAAGGCAGTTGAGGCCAATTCATTAAATATATTCAAGAAAGAGTTGGATATATTTCTTAAGGCTAAAGGGATCAAGGGATATGGGGAGAAAGCAGGGACAGGGTACTGAATTTGGATGATCAGCCATGATCTCATTAAATGGCGGAACAGGCTCAAGGGGCCGAATGGACTACTCCTATCTTCTATGTTATGTTTCTTTGTTTGTTCCTGCTAACTAATACTTTTGCCTCAGGGTAAGGTACCAAAATTTATGGCACATGAACCTGAGATCTATTTATCCAGACAAGTATCCAGCTATGTAAATATTCAAGCTTGTGACAATGTTGTTAGTGCTCTTTTATGGTTCAATGCCTTGCATTTACAACAAATAGAGTGGGAAGACGTCACCATTGTGGTGAAATACATAAACTAATGAGGGATTAATTCCTGATTCCTGTGTATTGACACCATGCAGACATGGTACTGATGTCAATAGAACCTTGTCCATTCTGCCGAGTACCTCGAGGAGGAGTAGAATGCCACAGCGGATGCCTTCAGCAGAGAATGTGTGTGAGAGAATCCCTTTATTGAGGGACAACCTGGTTCATTTTTGGCAGATGAAAAGTCCTTTTCAAAACAAAAGGTTACCAAGATTCTGCTGCAGGAATTGATTGTCATAACATTGGTTATCCTGGGTTAGAAAGTTTCTTGTAATTCTGGTAACAAAATGGAGTTGTAGATGAAAGGAAGATGAAGTTATTCTCTGAGTAGATTTGGGTTGCCGTGGCAACTTTTAGTTCTTGGTTCTGTTGCTAGATTTCTTGCTCAAGTCAGAAGGTTTGGATTCAAGCCTCAGTCCAGGGACTTGATCACATAAATGAGGTTTGACATTCTAGTGCATGACTGAATGATGCTTTCTTGGGTCTGCTGCTTTCAGATGAGTCATTAAGCTGAGGCTCTGTCTGTTACAGTAGTTCAGGTGAGCATTAAAATACCATGCCTCTATGACCAGTTTCCTGGCCAAGGTTCTTCTCTCAACCGGGAGTACCAAAAAATAGATTTACTATATGAAGTGCTTTGAGACATTGGTTAGGTGCTATGTAAATGCAAGTCTTTCTAGCCATTTTAATTTTTAACATGATGAATTTATTCTTCCTTTTATTTGAATCTTGAACTTGCTTTCTTTGATAGATTGCCATATAGGGCATTCTGGGCCCCAGAGCATCCATTTGATAGGCTGCTCCACTCAGAGCCATACTATGAAACTATGAAACATTTCTTTGCCATTATTATGGCTACCATGCTTTAACTCCCAGATTAATTTCCATTCTTAAATGTTTGACCAACCACTAAGATGAAACTATTGGTGTCAGTAACCCAAAACTTCAATATCCTAATTTGCCCTTGGTGTATAGAGGATAACTTAATCTCTCTCTTCACAGACATTGGATAATTTTTGTTAAATCTCTGTTCAAATACGTTCTGCATTGTACATTTGGAGTGAATTGGGCAAATTGTCTCTGCAGCATTATTCTATAGTTGGAATTTTATTGAAGTATGTATGAAGCACTGCTAATAAGGATTCAAATTTTAATTATCACTTGGAATACTGCCAAATATAACTGAGATTTTGTTGCAAATGTTTAATTTTTTACCATGAAATTGGTATTTCAGGTTTCTGCTGCAATGAATGATGAAATCTGCCGCCTTTCTATATTGGTTGATGAATTTCATGGAGACTTCCATTCTTCTCCTCCAGTTTTAAAGTTTTATAAAAACGTGAGGAAAAAAATCCCTTTATTTAGCATTTTGACAGAGGAAAAAAAAACTGTACAATAATACTTGTATAGTTTTTTTTAATATCACTAACTTTATTATATATATATATACACAAAATTATTACATCTCTTTACAGGATCTGCACAAGCACATTGAAGAAGGACTAGGGAGGAACTTGGCTGATCGCTGTTCCGGTGCAGTCCATGCCTCATTGCAGACAGCACAGCTTCAAATGATAGGTTAGTATGTCAAAAGATGACTGAGTTAAGCTTTGAATTCAAAAGTAGGAACTTTCGCAGGTCTGATGTCCGTATGAGGCCTATCCGGTTGATTAGCAAGTACCTCCCCTCTTCAAGCACATGACCCAACATTTTAGGGATGGAGGAGTCCAATCCCAACCAAAATTTAAGAATTAACAAAAAAAAACGATTGTAAGGCATGGGATAATCATTTGTAAGCAATGCATACTTGTATTTCAGGGTCCCATTACCAGAGATGGAAACCTGTACATGTTATCAGGCCCCATGTTGCAATTCTAAACATTCTGGAGTTGGGGAATCTCGATTTAACAAAACCCAGGGCAGATGCATCAAAAAGTTCTTTGATCTACTCTTCTTTGCACCAAATGATATGTCTCAGCACAAAGTCATTAAGACCTGCTGTGTAAATCAAATGTTGTAGTAATGATCTTTTGCCACTACTTTTAGTGAAGCTCAGTTAGGCTCTTAAGTAACAGACAACGGCCCAGATTTTGCGGTCAGCGCAAACGAACAGCGCTCGCCGTTCATTACTTTTACACTTGCCCACAGAATTTCTGTGGACTTCTACACTGAAATTTGCGATTATCAGACAGTCAAAGCAGCGCAACGCCCTCTACATGGGATCTGGGACCTGTATGAACAGGACAAGCAAAGGTGAGGTGAACGGTGTGTCTCCTCAACCAATCCTTACTGAGGCGCACAGATTTTCAACCAGGAAGTGTAAATTAGAATATTTAATTCAATGTCAAATCATTTACAGAAAGAGAAATAGGGGGAGGGGAAAGAAAGATGGGATTAAGAGTGAGAGATAAGAGAGAAAGAAAATGTTAAAAATGTTTTTTAATTTTTTACAATCTCCAACAATAATTAAAATCTGAAGGAATGAGACTCCACATTTGTAGAAGTAAATTTGCAGTGCCAGTGAGATTGTTTGGCAGTAATTAAGACTTAAAACACAGTTAAAAATTAACTTACACTTGAAAGGACAAGCCCTAACTTTTTCTGGCATGTCTAGTGGGTAAGTATGGCAACTTTACGCCCTTCATATGTTTGAATGCCAAAGTGAATCTTTGGAATTCTCTACCCCAAAGGGCTGTGGATGCTGAGTCATTGAGTATATTCAAGGCTGAGATAGAGAGAATTTTGGATTCTAGGGGATCAAGGGATATGGGGATCGGGCAGGAAAGTGGAGTTGAGGTCGAAGATCAGCCATGATCTTATCGAATGGCGGGCCTACCCCTGCTCCTAATTCTGGTGTCCTTATGTCCCTCGGTGAGGTACCGGTGTAGCGAAGCTTGTGGAGGAGCAGGGCAACTAAGACAGCAACTTCCTGATTTCCATGTTTAACTGCGCATGTGCTGGAAGTTGCTGTCTGATTTACTGCTTAATAATGGTGAGCGCTGATAGTCTCACTGTTATTCTTAACACAAAATCTGGGCTATCCACTATTGGATCCTTGCAACTCCAAATGGACCTATGCACAATAAACCTGATGTTTGTAAAATGTTCTGATACTGGACCATTGTGTTGGCATAGTCATTTTCCACCGCATTAAATTTAGATATTTGTACTGTATTATGCTGTAATTATTGCACTGGTATTTTCAGTCACTAATACTATAGGTACCTTTAGGAAAAAAGGTTCCTATGACTGGTAATTTGTTTTTGAAAAGCTTGAATTTCAAAGTTTCTAATAGTTGTTGCATAGATTTTGTGACACAAAAAAAAAGTAGGGAGAGGAAAAGGGTGAATATATTTTAGAACAGATGAACATTGAATAATGTGCTTATTTGCTGTCTTTCCTAAGGTTACAGAGATTCTTGATTACAATTATGTATATTATTTAGTAACATCAGATTTAGCCTTTGATGATTACATAGATAGTAATGTGATCTGTAGTAATGAGACTGGCTTACCTCCGAACTCTCCCAAGCCTTTCCTTCACCTACAAGGCACAAGTCAGGAGTGTGATGGAATACTCTCCACTTGCTTGGACAGGTGCCGTTGCAACAACACTCAAGAAGCTCAACACCATCCAAGACAAAGCATTCCGCTTGACCGGCACTTCATCATCTAGCCTAAACATCCACCGGCATACCATGGCTGGAGTGGGTACTATCTACAGGATGCACTGCAGCAACGTGCGAAAACCTCTTTGGCAGCACCTCCAAAACGCATGACCTTCACACCTAGAAGGACAAAGGCAGCAGGTGTATGGAAATAGCATCATCTTCAAGTTCCCCTCCAAGTTATGCACCATCCTAAGCTGGACACATATCGCCGTTCCTTCTTCACCGCTGGGTCCAAATCCTGGAAAACCCCCCCCCCCCCAACTAACAGCATTGTGGGAGCATCTTCACAGACTGCAGCGGTCAAGAAGGTGTTCCACTACCACCATTAGAAGGGCAGCTAGGGTTAGCTAATAAACACCGACCTTACCAGAGACGGCCACATCCTGAGAATAATTCTTTAAAAATATTTGAGCTAATTGGATGCAAGTCAGATATACCCTTTCAAGTCTGAAGCTATTCTGGTGTGATGGTGCAAACTAGGCTCAAGTTGCTTCTTGTTATTTGCTCGGTCTCCTCTTTTGGTAGTATCTATAACTCTTGCATAGGGATATACAGAACCAGAAAATAAACTTTGTGCTTTATCATATGGTTGTATGATAATTGCTGTGAAAATATATTGAACTTTCTAGGCTATTTTGAAATTGTATTTTAATGGCACCTTAAATTTTGGTTCATGCCTTGGAAGGAGTGAGGAAAGAAAGGCGAGAAAGGTCCATTTAAAAATATATAATGAAGGGAGGTAAATAGAATGTATGGAGTAAGGCAGTTAATGTAAAATCTGGATAGAAGAACCAGAGAATGCACTATCTAAATGTAAGGCATATCTTCACACAAACCATATGTTGCTACTTAAAAGCAGTAGGTGCTATGTAAGCTCAAACATTCAAGTGACTTGGACTTGAATTGGCAGTTTACAGGAATCTGAGGAGACGTAAAACACACACATTGATGTCCTGAAACATGATCAAAATAACCGAGCAAGCTGGATGGACTGGAGTTTTCTTGAAGATCTCTTTTGTTCAGAACTACCAAAGGAAGCACATTTTTTTACTCTCTGGGAAACACTAGCATCAAACCTCAAAATAGGTTTTTAATGGTCCAATGCAAATAACAACAACTTGTATTTATATAGTTCCTTTAACGTAGTAAAACATCCCAAGGCGCTTCACAGGAGTATTAAAAGACACAAAATTTGACACCGAGCCACATAAGGAGAAAATAGGGCAGGTGACCAAAAGCTTGGTCAAAGAGGTAGGTTTTAACCAGCATCTTAAAGGAGGAAAGAGAGGTAGCGAGGCAGAGAGGTTTAGGCAGGGAATTCCAGAGCCAAAGGCCTAGGCAACAGAAGGCACGGCCACCTATGGTTGAGCAATTATAATTGGGGATGCTCAAGAGGGCAGAATTAGAGGAGCGTTGATATCTCGGGGGGGGTTGTGAGGCTGAAGGAGATTACAGAGATAGGGAGGGGCGAGGCCATGGAGGGATTTGAAAACAAGGATGAGATTTTTGAAAAACAGAGTAGCGGTGAACGTTTGTTTTTCAGACTGGAGGAAGGTATACAGTGGTGTTCCTCAGGTGTCGGTTCTAGGTCCACTGCTTTTCTTGATGTAAATGACTTGGAAGTGGGTGTACAGGGCACAATTCCAAAATTTGCAGATGACAGAAAACTTGGAAGTATAGTGAACAGTGAGGAGGAGAGTGATAGACTTCAGGAAGACATAGACAGGCTGGTGAAATGGATGGACACGTGGCAGATGAAATTTAATGCAGAAAAGTGTGAAGTGATGCATTTTGGTAGAAAGAATGAGGCGAGGACAATAAACTAAATGGTACAATCCTGAAGGGGGTGCACGAACAGAGACCTGGGGGTATGTGTGCACAAATTGTTGGAGGTGGCAGGGCAGGTTGAGAAAGCAGTTAAAATGGCTTACAGGATCCTGGGCTTCATGAATAGAGGTACTGTATAGAGTACAAAAGTGTGGAAATTATGATGAACCTGTATAAATCACTGGTTCGGCCCCAGCTGGGCACCACACTTTAGGAAGGATGTGAAGACCTTCGCGAGGGTGCAGAGAAGATTTACGAGACTGATTCCAGGAATGAGGGACTTCAGTTACGTTGATAGACTAGAGAAGCTGGGATTATTCTCCTGGGAGCAGAGAAGATTGAGAGGAGATTTGATAGAGGTGTTCAAAACCGTGAAGGATCTGGACAGAGTAGATGGAGGAAAACTGTTTCCAGTGGCAGAAGGATCGAGAACCAGAGGACACAGATTTAAGGTGATTGGCAAAAGAACCAAAGACGATGTAAGAGAAATCTTTTTTACGCAGCGAGTGGTTAAGATCTAGAATGCACTGCCTGAAAGGGTGGTGGAGGCAGAATCAATCACGGCATTCAAAAGGGAGTTGGATAAGTATCTGAAGGAAAGAAATTTGCTGGGTTACGGGGAAAGGATGGGGGACTGGGACTAGCTGAGGTACTCTTGCAGAGAGCCGGCATGGGCTCGACAGGCCGAGTGACCGCCTTCCGTGTTGTAACCATTCTATGAGGCGTTGCTTAACCGGGAGCCAATGTAGGTCATCAAGTACAGGGTTGGTGGGTGAACGGGACTTGGTGCGAGTTAGGACACGGGCAGCCGAGTTTTGGATCACCTCAAGTTTACATAAGGTAGAATGTGGGAGGCCAGCCAGGAGTGCATTGGAATAGTCAAGTCTAGAGGTAACAAAGGCATGGATGAGGGTTTCAGCAGCGGATGAGCTGAGGCAAGGGCAGAGACGGCCGATGTTATGGAGGTGGAAATAGGCGATCTTAGTTATGCTGCAGATATGTGGTCGGAAGCTCATTGCAGGGTCAAATATGACACCAAGGTTGCGAACAGTGTGGTTCAGCCTCAGACAGATGTTGGGGAGAGGGATGGAGTCGGTGGCTAGGGAATGGAGTTTGTGGTGAGGACCGTAAACAATGGCTTCGGTCTTCCCAATATTTAATTGGAGAAAATTTCTGCTCATCCAGAACTGGATGTCGGACAAGCAGTCTGACAATTTAGAGACCGTGGAGGGATCGAGAGAAGTGGTAGTGAGGTAGAGCTGGGTGTCGTCAGCATACATGTGGAAACTGACGCTGTGTTTTCAGATGATGTCGCCAAGGGGCAACATGTAGATGAGAAATAGGAGGAGGCCAAGGATAGATAGCTGGTACAGTTGTCAGATCTTTTGATGAACAATAGTAAAGCAATTAACACATCACACTGTGAAGCTAATGTTACTTTTTCTGTTAAGTTAGTGCTTAATTTAGACACAGTACCTTGATCAAACTCTGTATTTTCCAGGGAATCTCAAGCCTTTGCTTCCATTAAATGTTCAGAATCAGGTCAATGTGCTGCTACCGTACCATAAGTTTGACCTCAGTTATGACCTGAATTGTGACAAGATATGTGCAGATTTCCAAGAAAATATTGAATTCCATTTCTCACTTGGTTGGACTTCACTGGTTAATCGTTTTCTGGGACCCAAGAATGCTCGTAGGGCTCTACTGGGACTTGGTGACCCAACTTTTCAGGTACACTGTAACTGCAGCCCGTATATTGTTAATAGTTTAGTAGTCTTTTGCATAATCTTCTGAATAGCCTGTTCAGAAGCTCAATTTTGTAGAATTTAGGTGTGATTTCAAAAAGAATTCTGAAAAATGCCTAAAGAGCATAATGTTGCATTTTGGAATTCAGAAGAAGTGTGTTTTGAGGGTGCATCATCCCTATATTCATGCAAATTATTTTCTTTCCGTTTAACCCCGTTTTTCAGATTTCCCTTGGCTGTGCACCAACTGCAGTCAAGAGGATGGGCAAATGGCTGCTCCCTTACCACCTTGTCAGCAACTAAGAAATGTGCTACAATTGTCCATTAATGATTTGTACTCCTGTTGTCAGGTCTTTGTACTTGAGCCCTAAATTTAACAAAACAACTGAAACCAAGGCAACATTATCCATATAATTAAAAGTCTTGCATCTAATGCACATAAATAACATGTCACTTCTCAAAGGTGTCCCAGCTGAAAGTGTAATGCATCAGTAGTGAAACAAAGTTGTGATTGGCTCAAACAACCACAGTCTGTTAAGTTACTGATCAAATATCTGATTGAATGTGAACAAGTCAAAAGAAGTTTAATTCACTAGGCAAATGTTACCAATGAGGAATGAGTGATCACCACAAAACTGAGGAATGAAATCCATCAATTTTTTTTTAAAAGATATTATTCACAAACCAATGACCAGTATAAAATGTCTAATCAAATCATTGTTTTAAAATGTTGTCTGTTTCTTTTGACATCCATTGTTTCCTGAGCCTGCTGACTATATACAGTATACCTAAAAAGTAAATATTTATGACAAAAACATTGAAAACTGACATTGTTCAAGAGCCTGGGACTTAAATTCTGCTCCTTTGTACCTTCAAGACTGTCTCTAACTACCTATCTCTGTTACCAGGACTTACTTACTCCAAAGGTCTGTGCTCCTGAATACCTGTTTGATATCTCTGCATATGTGAGGTCTGTCAGCAGTTTTAGTGTCCTGGCTTCCACTTCTCCCTCCTTGAGAGTCTCTACATTGATTTGATTTTGTTGCACTTTGAGAAATGACATGTTCAGTAATCTGTCCTGGAGTTTAGTCAAAAATAGATTGAAAGACGAAATTAATACAATGATGTTTGCTCTTTGGGCTTTTTATACGGTAGATGTTTTATTGAAAATTCATGGAAAAGATGCTGTAGCAGTAATACAAAAAAGGTGTGAAGTTGCTGTATTTGCATCGTAGATACGAATTAAAATCACCACCGAAAGTTAAGTCTTGTCATTTCAAGTATAAGTACTGTTTTAACGACATAAGTTTTAATTACTGCCGATCAGCCTCCCTGGCCCTGAAAATTAACTATTATAAGTGTGGAGTCTCATTCCTTCAGGTATTAATTGTTGGAGATTTTAAAAGTGTAATTTAAAAAAAACTTTTTCCTTTTTTTTTTCTCTCAATTCAATCTTTTTTCCTTCTATTTCTGTACCTGATTTGACATTGAATTCACCCACTCTAATCTATACTTCCTTCTCAGTCCTTGCACTGTTTATTTCACAATCGTTCAATCTGATTGGTTAAGGAAATGCACTGTTGGTTGCCCTATTCCCCTAACTGCGATGTTATCGGCTCGCACTTTCAGCAACTTGCCACACAAAAAACTTCAAAACCTAAATGTGCAAGGGCAAGTCTAACTAACTGGAGACAGTGTTAGATACCCTGCTACAGCAAATTCTGGCCGTATGTTTGCGAGTCCATTATTTTGGAGAATTATGGTTATGATGGTGACTGAAACTAAGGGTTTTTAAAAAACCTTTTTAACTTTTGTGCTTAAACAATAATTATTTTTTATTGTTGAATCTAAAATCTTAACAAAAAGAAATTTGCATTCTTCGAGGGATGCCGTGCAGGAAAAATGTCAGCACTGTAATCTCTTGGCGGGCGTGTGTGCTGTGAGGAGGATGTTGAGTGATTGGGCAGAAACATGGCAGATGCAATATGTGTGTTAAATATATATGGGGATAAATGTGAGGTTGTCCACTTTGGTGGCAAAAACAGGAAGGCAGATTATTATCTAAATGGCAATAGATTGGGAGAAGGGGAAGTGCAACGAGACTTGGGTGTCCTTGTGCACTAGTCGCTGAAGGTAAGCATGCAGGTGCAGCAGGCGGTTAAGAAGGCAAATGGTATGTTGGCCTTCGTAGCAAGAGGGTTTGAGTACAGGAACAAGGATGTCTTGCTGCAGTTGTACAGGGCCTTGGTGAGACCACATCTTGAGTATTGTGTGCAGTTTTGGTCGCCTTATCTGAGGAAGGATGTTCTTTCCATGGAAGGAGTTCAGCGAAGATTCACCAGGCTGATACCTGGGATGGCAGGAATGACGTATGAGGAGAGATTGGGTCGATTGGGCTTGTACTCGCTGGAGTTTAGAAGAATGAGAGGTGATCTCATTGAAACTTATAAAATTCTGACAGGACTGTAGGAAGGATGTTCCCGATGGTCGGGGAGTCCAGAACCAGGGGACACAGTAAGGATAAAAAGGGTAGGCCATTTAGGACAGAAATGAGGAGGAATTTCTTCACCCAGAGAGTGGTGAACCTGTGGAACTCTCTACCACAGAAGGCGGTGGAGGCCAGTTCATTAAATATATTCAAGAAAGAGTTGGATATATTTCTTAAGGTTAAAGGGATCAAGGGATATGGGGAGAAAGCAGGGACAGGGTACTGAATTTGGATGATCAGCTATGATCGAATTGAATGGCGGAGCAGGCTCGAGGGGCCGAATGGCCTACTCCTGCTCCTATCTTCTGTTTCTATGTTTCTTCTAATCGATTAAATTCTGTGTATTTTAGCCATAAAATAAATTGATTTTGTTTTTTAAGTGACCCAATTCAAGTGTCAAATAAAATGTGGTAGATTGATGAGAGTTCGGTGACTATACATGCTGAAAATAGGGTCAGGAATGTAACTGTTTTAAGAGTCAAAGACTTGAGGTCACAAGATGACATGGGCTTAAAAGGGCAATATATCAGTTTGTGGAGAACAAGATTAAGATTCCATGATGGTTTCAAGGGTGCAGCAAAATGTCCATTTTTCCATGCTTCTAGACTTCCTATTACAGATCTTGACACCAGGATGTGTACTTAAATTCATTTTCATTCAGAAGAGGATGAAAGGTTAAAATGGGTGCTAGATTAATTCTTCAGCTTCTTTGGAGGCTCTGATTGTAAATTTTAAATTAATTTGATTTTTTTAATTTAGCTAGCAGACTTTTTCTTTGCTGTGAAAGAACTGGTCTGTTGCATTGTACAGATTTTTGTGTAATTGACATACATACAAAGTGGTCATATCTTCCAGGATATGTACCATATGCTTGTGACATTTGTTTTTCTTTTGTTAATTATACATATGTAGTACATATTCTGTGGCATTTCTCCCCATTAGTCAAGTGCCTGGAATGTGGTTTCTGATGTTTACCGCAGTCCTGCTGCAGGCAGAGTGCGACAATGGAATGCCCATTGTGTAATACAGCAAATTTACTGAAGCAATATATCACATGACTGACACAAGGTTAAAAAAAATTAAGCACTTGGGTGATATTTAGATACACATGTCATATATTAGCATTACTAAGGTCTGGATATTGAAGTTGCACAGCAGCATGGTTGAAGCTACACCTCCCATACACAGAATTTGTCATCAAGAGCTGGAACTCCCCACTGCCCAACCTCTAAGGTTGATGCAAAATCAAGCCTCAGAGAGGGGAGCAGGCCTGTGTAGGGTAAAACTGTTGCAGGCATTTCTTAAATGATATGGGTAAGTTTTTCAGGTTTTTTTTTAACAGACTGGTATAATTTTTAATGGTTTGTTATAAATGGTACTTTTATCTGTACATACTGACCTGAGTGAGGAAGGAAAATGCTGGCCCAAAGCAGTTTGAATAAACTGTGATTTAGTTGACTGGTTATGTGGTATTTGGTTCTTAGTTCCTGATTCATAGTGGTAGCAGTCAGAACTTTTAACAAATCATAAGGCTTAACTGAACAGATCCTGTTTACTTCAGTTGAGGTGCAGCATTCAGATTAAATGTAACAGATTTAAATCATTGAAATGTGATGTGCACTACATAAAATATTATTTTTTAGAGACGGAAAGATAATTACCCGGATTTTGCAGTCAGTGGCGAAGGAACGGCGCTTGCTGTTCACCTCAAACAGCTGCCTCCAAAGTTTTTGCGGGCTTTAGAGTGCAGGCTTCCTCTTTTCCGGCACCCGTTTGAATTTGGCGCCCTCTACAGGGGATCTATGGCGTCCGTGAACGGGGAAAACCGCAGGGAGGCTGATCAACCAATCAGATTGAAGCCTCCTCACAGACGGCAAAGCAGGAAGTAAAAATAAACAGGAAATATAAATTGCATTTAAATCATTGTACAGAAAGCAAATTAAAGATTGGGGCATACACATGGGATTATGGGAGAAACTTTCATAGAAAAACACAAACATTAATTTTCCTGAGGGAATGAGACTCCACACTTCTAAAAAATTAATTTTTCAGGGCCAGAGAAGTTGTTCCGCTGTAATTATGACTTACTACGCCGTTAAAAACTCAGTTACTCCTGTTTGAAGAAGGCTTAAGTTTTCATCTGTCTTTAGTGCGATAATATTGGGTAATTAGCTTAAGTTCATGCCTTAATAGTGATTTCTGTGCAGATTTAATCAGCGATGACTGCAGCAGCGCACTCTGGAGGAGCAGGATATCTCTGACAGTAACTTCCAGATTTCCGTGTTTAACTGCGCATGTGTGGATGCCAGAAGTTGCTGTCAGTTTTACCCAGTAATAACGGCGAGCACCGACAGCCTCGCCGTTATTAGTACAGCAAATCGGCCGTCAAGTATTGTTTTTGTCTGAACCTCCTCAAGGAGTCAACAGAACTGCTAGTATTGATAGCAAAGAGATTAAAAGCAAAACTATGCATTCACTATAGTAGTCCCAACAAGTTTTTCTTTAGAGATATATAATTCTTGTATATCTTATTTTTCAGGCAGATATTTAGCTCTGAGTCAGCTTAGAGATGATGCATTTGTATTTGCAATCTGAACACTATAGTAAAAGAACAATTAGAAGTCATAATCCAGTTTTAGTAAAGTTCGCTGTAGATTTATATGCAGTCTTTAGATTTTTTTTCTTACAAATTTGATGTTTTAAAATATAATGTTTAATTTTCAAATCATTGTTGTGTCATTAGCAGACCTTACTTTAGGGCAACATTCTAAAATATTTTGTAGAAAATCGATCTACCTGAATGGAAACTATACACCCGATAGTACTCCATCTTTGTTGAGCTATCACTGTCAATCCAAATGGCTCCTTAACCTAGGACTGACCTATAATTACTATTTTTTGCATTTAAAATACAATTTGAATTTATATACACTTTTGCATTCTCATACTATAGATTTCTCGACCTTTACCCATAACACCAACTGTGATAAACGTACCTGCACTTGCTCAAGAAAACATGGCACAGGAAGAACTGATGATTTCCCTAGTTACTGGGTTAGCTTCTCTGACATCGCGGACTTCAGTGGGTGTTGTCATTATTGGAGGAGTGGCAAGTATTTTTTTCCTAATAGTTGCTGAAATTAAGCTAGTATCACAGATTAGAACAAGCTACCACGATGGGCCGAATGGCCTCCTGTGCTGTATCATTCTACCACATCACTTGTACCAGTAATTATTATTCCAAAAGCAAAATACTACGGCTGCTGGAAATACTCAGCAGATCAGGTAGCATCTGTAGAGAGAGAAACAGAGTTAACGTTTCAGGTCAATGACCCTTCGTCAGAACTGGAATTATTATTCCAATCTATTTGCATAGTTAGGACTTGGTATATCTTAACTTTATTACTGGTTTAATCCTTTACATCCATATTACCTTCAAGAAAGTGGGACAGTTGGGTCCTTGAGCACCTGTACATGCCAACAAAGCCACAAGAACAGTCTGCTAGGAGATGCAATACAGTGATGTGGGAATAGTCACACTAGCTAAATTTTACCTTTTGTAAGACTTTCCCTCTAGGAGGACTGTAAGGGTATCTTGCAAGACTAGGATTGAAACTAAAATTAGTTTGAACCCCAAGATTGGTTTGATGCTATTTTTTCCCAATTATTGTTCAATCATGATGAACATTTTCTCTATCACTGCTGTGGTATTCGTTAAGTTTAGGAATATTATGGTTGCAGCTATCCAGTTAATATAAAATATATATTCAGTCTCCATTTATATTGTAAGAGAGTCCAAGAAATAAGGTGCTGCTGGTGATTGAATTTTCATCCTACCAATAATTGAAAGAAGCAGAAACATTTAATAATGAAAAATTAAGCTATTGTAAAAAAAAAAGCACATGGGTCTCGCCCAAGACTTTTAGCTTAGATAGGCAGACAAAATCCAAATCTCTCCCGATCATGTTTTCTGGGTGAAGGTGTAATTTGTTTACGAGATTTACAGTTTTTTATATAAATAGTGCGATTGTAAATTAATGTTTTCTCCTGATTCTCACCATAGATTTTCAGAGCTGTGGGCTGGAAACTTATAGCTATTGCTCTAAGTCTCTACAGTATATTGTACATGTATGAATGTTTGACATGGACAACAAAGGCAAAGGAGAGAGCTTTCAAGTGCCAGTTTGTAGACTACGCTACAGAGAAATTGCAGATGGTTGTTAGTTTTACAAGTGCAAATTGTAGCCATCAAGTCCATCAGTAAGTACCTTTCACCATTTATCTTGCATCGCTTTGGGGGTTGGAGAGGAATTTCCCAGAGTTCTTTTATCCCCCTGAATTAGCCTAGATTTTTTTCTCTCCCAGAGGATTATTTAACTGCTGGTGGGTGGGAGCATTGGGGATCATGAGGCCTCAGCTGGTCTTTTCCTGTCTGTCATTTTCGTATGTTCGATGGTTCTTTTGGGTCACTTTTCTAAATCCAAATTTTAAATAAAACACTGAGATTTGTGTTGTAACTTAAGAGAAAAACAAATTACTCGGGGCTCTTTTTTTCAACACATGGCCTTTTGAAGCAAGTTTTATTTGCTCAAATACCACCTAAATTAATAGTGAGTAGGCATCATTGTCTTTAATTTTTTCCAAATAAATACTCCCATTTCATCTAGATTTGGCCTGGTGAACAATTCCATAAACAGCTGCTTAAATATGTCTCCTGATATTGCGCTCTTCTTAGTTCTTCTCAGATTTTTATATTTAGTTACTTGATGTAGCTCCATGATGCATCTTGGACAGCCTTAATTTGTTGCAGTAAGTGTGGGGAAATAAATACCTTTATGGATGTGTACTAAACAGGTTGACAGGTTTTGCTTAACTACAAAAGGACTTGCTTTTCAATGCTGCAATTTTTGCCTTTGAAGAGAGTTCTTTTCTTGATATTTTGGACACCTTTTTATTTGGATGACTACAAGACTCTGATATTGCTTCTCATTCCCCCCCCCCCCTCTTTCCTCCCCCCCCCCCCCCCCCCCACCCCCACTGGTCAGTGGTGTGCATATGAAGTGTACTCTGCTGTCCAGGTGGAGATACGCCTGAATTTGTTGGGCTAGATCATTAAAAGGGCCCAGTCACCCTGCCTCTTGGCAGGGCCTTGTACCAGGAACAGAATTGAATTGATCATAGATTTTGAAACGTACAGCACAGAAGAAGGTCATTTGAAAGAGCTATCTAGTTCTCCAATTAGTCCCACTCCCCTGGTTTTTCCCCATAGCCCAGCAATTTTTTCCTTGTTGGAGATGATTGGAGAGAATTTCTGTAGTAGTGCGGGACAAAGCAATGGAGGGATTCAAAAGTGAGAATGAGGACCTTGTGGCCTGTTTGCTGGGGCACTGAGCCAGTGGAGCAGGCAAGGACTGGGGTAAATAGGAGTGTGGGACTTTGTGCAGTAGCTGTGCATCAGCTGACGTTTGTGAGGGTAGGTAGACTGATGAGGGAGTGGAATGGAAAGTGAAGATGTCCAATCCGAAACTAGGGTCCAAAATCTAAACAAAAGAAACTACGGTGGTATGAGGAGTGAATTGGCTATGATAGATTGGGGAGCTTCATTAAAAGGCATGATGGTGGATAGGCAATGGCTAACATTTAAGGAATGAATGCATGAATTGCAACAGTTATACATTCCTTTCTGGTGCAAAAACACAAAAGGAAAAGTGGCCCAACCATGGCTAACAAAATAAATTAAGGATAGTATTAGATCCAAGGAGGAGTCATATAAAGTAGCAAGCCTGAAGATTGGGAGCTGTTTGAGTTCAGCAAAAAAGGACCAAGAGATTGATTAAGAGGGGAAAAATAGAGTATGAGAGTAAACTTGCAAGGAATATAAAAGCGGATTGTAAAAGCTTCTACAAGTATGTAAAAAGAAAAAGATTAGTGAAGACAAATGTAGGTCCCTTACAGTCAGAAACGGGAGAATTTATAATAGGGAACAAGGAAATGGCAGAGCAATTAAACAAATACTTTGGTTCTGTCTTCACGGAAGTGGACACAAATAACTTCCCAGAAATGCTAGGGAACCAAGGGTCCAGTGAGGAGGAATTAAAGGAAATTAGTATTAGTAAAAAAATAGTGCTGGAGAAATTAATGGGACTGAAAGCTGATGAATCCCCAGGGCCTGATAATGTGCATCCCAGAGTACTAAAAGAGGTATCCATGGAAATAGTGGATGCATTGGTTGTCATCTTCCAAAATTCTATAGATTATGGAACAGTTCCTGCAGATTGGAGGGTGGCAATTGTAACCCCACTCCCGCTCTGATCTCTCTGTCCTCGGCCTATTACATTGTTCCAATGAAGCTCAACGTAAGCTCGAGGAACAGCACCTCATCTTTCGATTAGGCACTTTACAGCCTTATTAATTATCCCTGCCCCCATTTTTCATGCTGTATGATTTTACCATTCCCATTTGCAACATTTTATCTTTCCTGCCTCTTACAAAAGTACAGGATGTTCTTTCAATTCCTTCCTCCCCTCCTAAACGCCCCCCCCCCCCCCCCCGTCTCTGCACCTGCTTAATATGTTACATTTCCAGCTTTTTCCAGTTCTGATGAAGGGTCCCAGACCTGAAACGTTAACTCTGTTTCTCTCTCCACGGATGCCTGGCCTGCTGAGTATTTCCAGCGTTTTCTGTTATTTCAGATTTCCAGCATCTGCAGTATTTTGCTATTGTATGCAGGTGCAGCAAGCAGTTAGGAAGGCAAATGGTATGTTGGCCTTCATTGCAAGAGGATTTGAGTACAGGAGCAAAGACATCTTACTACAGTTGTACAGGGCCTTGGTGAGACCACACCTGGAGTACTGTGTGCAGTTTTGGTCTCCTTACCTAAGAAAGGATATACTTGCCATAGAGGGAGTGCAGCAAAGGTTCACCAGACTGATTCCTGGGATGGCAGGACTGTCTTATGAGGAGAGATTGGGTCGACTAGGCCTGTATTCACTAGAGTTTAGAAGAATGAGAGGGGATCTCATTGAAACATATAAAATTCTGACACGGCTAGACAGATGGGATGCAGGGAGGATGTTTCCCCTGGCTGGGGTCACAGTCTCAGGATAGGATATTTAGGACTGAGATGAGGAGAAATTTCTTCACTGAGGGCGGTGAACCTGTGGAATTCTCTACCGCAGAAGATTGTGGAGGCCAAGTCACTGAATATATTTAAGGAGATAAATAGATTTCTAGACACAAAAGGCATCAAGGGGTATGGGGAGAGAGCGGGAATATGGTATTGAGATAGAGGATCAGCCATGATCATATTGAATGGCGGAGCAGGCTCGAAGGGCCTACTCCTATTTTTCTATTTTGAGAAATCAGTGTTTGATGAGCTGGGGGTTTCAGCAGTGAGGGAGGGGTGTGAGTAGGCAGTGTTCTCCAGCTGCTCTCAAAGGGCAGCTCAGATTTTCTCATGTGCTGTAGGAAGTTGTGTCATTATGCCCAACAGGTAGCCCTGGAGTTGATGGTGTTGCCAGAGAGGTAGAATTGGGTGGCACTGGCACACTGGGAAAGCGAGCCTGTGCTCGTGGGTCAGACAGCATCTGTGAAGAGAGGAACGTAGGGTTAACATTTGTCGGGCGATTAATGGCAGGAGCATGGGGGTAGCCCGGTTGAAAGCAGGAGGTCATATGATGATGGGGGACGATAGCAAAATACTGCAGATGTTGGAAATCCGAAATAACAACAGAAAATGCTGGAAAAACTCAGCAGGTCAGGCAACATCCGTGGAGAGAAATTTGAGTTGACGTTTCGGGTCGAACCCTTCTTCAAAACTGGAAAGAAAAGAAATTAGATCCAAGGCAGGGCTGCGATCGGACAAAAGAAGTGAAAGAAACAAAAGAGCTAGACGAGATGGGAATAGGCTGAGATTAGGTGTAAAGTGTACTGGCAGGGCAAGAGATAGCTGCCAGGTGTGAGAGAGAAACAAAAGGAAAGGGGGGTGGGGGGAGAAAGGAGTGGAAAAATTACAAGACAAAATGTGTAATGGGGGCCGAGGTTATGATATAAAATTGTTGAACTCGATATTGAGTCCGGAAGGCTGCAGAGTGCCTAATCAGAAGATGAGGTGCTGTTCCTCGAGTTTACGTTGAGCTTCCGTGGAACAATGCAAGAGGCCAAGGACGGTGCGGTCCGAGTGGGAATGGAGCGGTGAATTAAAATGACAGGCGACCGGAAGCTCGGGGTCACCCTTACGGACTGAACGGAGGTGTTCCGCAAAGCGGTCACCCAATCTGCGTTTGGTCTCCCCAATGTAGAGGAGACCGCATCGTGAGCAGCGAATACAGTATACTAGATTGCGAGAAGTACAAGTAAATCGCTGTTTCACCTGGAAGGGGTGTTTGGGGCCCTGGACAGTGGGAAGGGGGGAGGTATAGGGGCAGGTGTTACATCTCCTCCACTTGCACGGGAAGGTGCCAGGTGAAGGGCTGTTGGGGGTGATAGAGGAGTGGACTAGGGTGTCTCGGACGGAGTGGTCCCTACGGAATGCTGAAAGGGGAGGGGAAGATAAGTTTGGTGGTGGGATCACTTTGGAGGTAGCGGAAATGCCGGAGGATGATCCGTTGAATGTGGAGGCTGGTGGGGTGAAAGGTGAGGACAAGGGGAACCCTATCGTGGTTCCGGGAGGGAGGGGCAGGGGTGAGGGCAGAAGTGCGGGAGATGGAACTGACCCGGTCGAGGGCAGTGTCAACCACGGTAGAGGGGAATCCTCGGTTGCGGAAAAAGGAAGACATGTCTGAAGCACTGGTGTGGAAGGTGGCATCGTCGGAGCAGATACGACTGAGAAACTGGGAGAATGGAATAAAGTCCTTACAGGAAGCGGGGTGTAGTCCAGGTAGCTGTGGGAGTCAGTGGGCTTGTAGTGAATATTGGTCGATAACCTATCCCCAGAGATGGAGACGGAGAAGTCGAGGAAGGGAAGAGTCAGAGATGGACCATGTGAAGGTGAGGGAAGGATGGAAATTGGAGGCAAAGTGAATGAAATTGTCAAGTTCGGGGCGAGAGCAGGAAACGGCACCGATACAGTCATCAATGTATCGGAAAAAGAGGTGAGGGCGGGGACCCGAGTAGGACTGGAACAAAGATTGTTCCACATAGCCCACGAAAAGGCAGGCATAGCTAGGACCCATGTGGGTACCCATGGCAACACCTTTGATTTGGAGGAAATGAGTGGAGTTAAAGGAGAAGTTGTTCAATGTGAGAACAAGTTCAGCCAGGCGGAGGAGGGTGGTGGTGGATGGGGACTGGTCGGGCCACTGTTCAAGGAAGAAGCGGAGCGCCCTCAGGCCATCCGGGTGGGGGATGGAGGTGTAGAGTGATTGTATGTCCATGGTGAAAAGGAAGCGGTTGGGGCCAGGAAACTGTTAAAGTGGCGGAGGGCGTCCGAAGAGTCGCGGATGTAGGTGGGAAGAGACTGGACAAGGGGAGAAAAGATAGTCAAGATAGGAAGAGATAAGTTCCGTGGGGCAAGAACAGGCTGAAACGATGGGTCTACCAGGGCAGTCCTGTTTGTGGATCTTGGAAGGAGGTAGAAGCGGGCTGTGCGGGGTTGGGGAACTATGAGGTTGGTGGCAGCGGGGGGGAAGATCTCCAGAGGAGATGAGGTCAGTGACAGTCTTGGAAACGGTGGTTTGATGTTCGGTAGTGGGGTCATGGTCCAGGTGGAGGTAGGAGGTGGTGTCGGAGAGTTGGCGTTCAGCTTCCGCTAGGTAGAGGTCAGTACGCCAAACAACAACAGCACCACCCTTGTCAGCGGATTTAATGACAATGTCAGGGTTGGATCTAAGAGAATGGAGTGCTGCAAGTTCAGAGGGAGGTAGGTTGGAGTGAGTGAGGGGAGCAGAGAAATGGAGACGGCCGATGTCACGGCGGCAGTTAGCGATGAAAAGATCTAGAGAGGGTAAGAGGCCAGGGGGCGGGGTCCAGGTAGAATGGGAATTCTGCAAGCGGGAGAAAGGGTCAGTTGTGTGGGAGGAAGACTCCTGGCCAGAGAAGTGGGCACGGAGACGAAGGCGGCGGAAAAAGAGCTCAACATCGTGCCGAGCTCGAAATTCATTGAGGTGGGGGCGTAAGGGGATGAAGCTCAGGCCTTTGCTGAGGACTGATCGTTCAGGGTCAGAGAGTGGAAGGTCAGAGGGGATAGTGAAAACGCGGCAGGGGGTGTGATTGGGAGAAGGGGGGTCAGAGGAAAGAGAAGGGGAAGAAGGTTCCGGAGGGGCGTTGGTGTCCAAGAGTTGATGAAGCTTGCGATCCTTGACATCGGAAAGGAAGAAAAAAAGTTTTTTGTTGAAGCGTCGGATGAGTCGAAGGATGAAATGGAACTGTGGACCCGGACAGCTTTGAGATAGAGTGCGCCGGTGTTGCTGAAGAGAGAAGTCGAGAGTGTTCATGTGGCGCCACATGGCATTGAGCGTGGATCTCAGGATGCGGCGAGAGCAGTAGTTCGAGGAACAATGAATATCTTGGAGATATTTGTAATCCTGGGTGGATCCGAAGCACGAAGGGTGGAAGTTTAGTTGGAATCCACGTGGAATAAGTCGGAACCGGAGACAGTTGCTGAGGAAAATGATGTGGCTGTGAAACAGAGTCTTGGCAGATACCTGATCAAACACGAGAAGGGAAACTGAAAGTAATGAAGATGAACAAGGTTGAAGAGCCAAACGGAGATCCCGTCGAAGAGAAGAGCAGAACTTCTTCAAGGTAGGCATTCCTAGAAGAGGTGTGGCAGTGAACCAAACACTAGTACGATAGCAAAATACTGCAGATGTTGGAAATCCGAAATAATAACAGAAAATGTTGGAAAAACTCAGCAGGTCAGGCAACATCCGTGGAGAGAAATTTGAGTTGACGTTTCGGGTCGAACCCTTCTTCAAAACTGGAAAGAAAAGAAATTAGATCGAAGGCAGGGCTGCGATCGGACAAAAGAAGTGAAAGAAACAAAAGAGCTAGACGAGATGGTAAAAGGAGGTATGATGATACCTCCAGCAATACATCAAACCTGAGTTGGCAACCCTAAAACAGGCATGTAGGGATTGAGGAGGTTACAAAGATAGGGAGGGTTGAGGCTTTGAAGGGATTTAAAGAAGGGGACAAAGATTTTTAAATTAATGCCCTGGGTGATGGGGAACCAGTGAAGGTTGGTAAGGATTAAGGTCAGAGGTGGGCAAGACTGTGTGTGGGGTTGGGTGCATTCTGAAGAAGTTGGAGCTGAAAGTAGGGTGCAGCTCAAATGCTGGTAAACACAGCATTGGGGCAAATTGAGTCTGGCGATGACCAGGGTTTCAGCTCAGTCAAACAAGCTATCAAAGATGCGCGCCATCAGCTTGAGCAGGCATCCAAGAAGGGAAATCGGAGCAGGAGGCCAGGGCTCAAATTTTCTGATTTGGGAGGCCATATACGGGATGGCTTTGACTTTGCTGATATTGAGCTGCTTAATGTCAGACAGCCAACCTAACAGCACGATGACAGTGCTAGAATCAAGGGTGGTAGTGGAGCGGTAAAGCTGGGTATTATTGGCGTACATGTGAAAACTGGCCCCGTGCTTATGGAGAATGTCATTAAGGGACATGGTCCAGGCGAGAAATAAAAGGAGGCTAAAGATGGGTCCTTGGGATGCACCAGAGGTGGCTGTCCAGGAGGGTGGAGTTGGCAAAAAGAGGCTTGCAAATTCAGCTCTGGCTGCTAGCCTCAGCCTTCTGGCTGCTGTTAGAGGCTAACAGCCAGAACAACTCCAGGCCCCAAAATTGGATAGGTCCTGCAAGAAAAGGAATGCCATTTAACTGTTGGCCCTTTATTGCTTTGCTACGTGGCTCACTCACACCTCCAACCTGAGGGTCCTGATGCAAGACTCACAGCTAGTTCCTTGGGGTACCACTGGAAATAGATGCCCTGGGAAACAAACACAGGAAGTTGAGGAGGAAGAGCAAGGTACACCTTCTCCTGTCTCATTACCATGGTAGTACTGGGCCTCTGGCTATTGCAGGCACAGCCCTGGGTTTGTGTCTCTGCAGAAACCGTGGCGATCCCAGGGCAACGTAAAGAGTGCACAGACCTGACATATAGGATCTCGGGCCCCCTTCTCAGATGTTAGAATAATAATGGGTCCCATATCTTCAATAAATGACATGCACTCTCTTTACCATCTCTCCCTCAACCACAGGCCTCTTGCAAGAGGACAAGGTAGTTTTCCTGCTTCTAGGCCATCATCAATGCAGCTCTTGACTAGTTGCTAAGGCATGTACATTAGCAACAGCTCCATGGGGATACCCTACCTACTGTTTCTCTACCAGCACTGAACAATTGAGGTCAGGGCCTTGAATCTGTCCCTTTAGCTGTACTTGTTGAATAAACTGCCTATTATTTGAAGTTAAGGTCCTTTGCAAGATACTGGCTGTTACTACAACAACTTACAATTAAAAAGCACTTTTAACGTCGTAAAACATCCCAAGGCGCTTCACATGTGTTATTGCACAAAATTTGACACCGAGCCACATATGATATTAGGACAGTTGGAGTCAAAGAGATAGGTTTTGGGGAGCGTCTTAAAGGAGGAGAGAGGTTTAGGGAGGTAATTCCAGAGCTTTTGGCCTAGGCAGCTGAAGGCACGGCTGCCAATGGTGTAGCGATTAAAATCGAGGATGCACAAGAGGTCAGAACTGGAGGAACGCAGAGATCTTGGAGGATTGTAGGGGTGGAGGAGAGGCAATGGAAAGGCTTGGACATGGTACAAATCAAGTTTTCTGATACATTCAAGTCTTCCTCATTTTAAAAGGAATTCTCAAATATAGGCCAAAAAAGGTAGTGAAGGACAGGAGAGAAGTAACTGAAGGTAGCCGTAATGTAGCAGTTCCTATCAAAATCAAGAAGGGAGAGTTATATGTATTTTGACTGAATTGTTGATTCACCAAACTTAGTCAAGAGATATGGTGGACAACTAAGAAGAAATGTGCATATTGCAACCTCAGTGGTTTTGTTAGTGTGCTCAAAATGGGAAATGTCAACTTTCTGATCTTGCTGATCTTTTTTTAGAACACAGAATGCAGTTAGTAAGAGTCAAACAGTTTAATGAAGATTAACTGGCTGGAGTGTTGATTTTTGAAAGAAGAAATTCAGTCAACAATAAGCAAATATTTTCCTAAAATTACCCCTCTTTCTGATGAGATGTTAAACCAAGGTCCCATCTGCCTGCAGAGGTGGTGAGGGGAGTTCCCCCAGTATTCTGGCTAACGTTTATCCCTCAATCAACACCACCAAACACTGATTAACTGGTCATTTATCTCATTGCTGTTTGTGGGACCTTTCTGTATTCAAATTGGCTGCTGCATTTGCATTCCTTACAGTGGTGACTGCAGTTTAAAAAGTAAATAATTAATTGGCTGTGAAGAACTTTGAGACCGCCTGAGGACCCGCAAAACAATATATGTAAGTTTTGGTGGCATAACGTATTATACCAGCCAAGGGAGTAGCTAAAAAATTATTTTTAAATTGGGACAGAATAAATAATACAATCACTGCAACATCCAAAGATATATACAACCACCAACAGTTTTTTTTTTAACAAATTGATGAATGAAATTGTGTTTGTCCTTTCTCTTAGGGAAATGACCAGTACCTTTGCTCGACTGTGCCAGCAGGTAGATGTTACTGAGAAAAATTTAGAAGAAGCAGTCTCCAGCCTCAATAAAAAGATCGAACTTCTAGAGTCCACACGAAACCGATCAAAGCTGCTGAGGTGATATCCTTTTGATATTCTCATAGTACCTACTTTTTATTCCTGAAATGCTGATACAGCTGAACAAATTTCAATGCAAGCAAGTTGATCTCTTTATCACAATTCTTTAACCATACTTTTAGTGCAAAGTAATTACAATATTCCAGTTATGCTAAAAACCCAACTAAGGCAGAAAAAGCCACAAAAAAAACCTGAGATAAATCCCAGATAACTAGATTACGTTTTTTGATGAGGGCAATTCGGTTGATATGGTGTACATGGACTTCCAAAAGGCATTTGATAAAGTGCCACATAATAGGCTTGCCAGCAAAGTTGAAGCCCATGGAATAAAAGGAATAGTGGCAGCATGGATATGAAATTGGTGAAGTGACAGGAAACATAGTACAGGAAACTTTGTGCTATCCGGCACCGAGCTGTTGCCGTTCCCTCAAAACCGCCGGACACACCAGCGTTAATGTTGAAGCATACGGAGCTTTTCATCTCCGTATCTGACAACAAACACTGTTGCTTAGCAACAGCTTCTAAACAGTCGGCCCGTACCTTGGAAGCGTCTCTCTGAAGCTGTTGCTAAGCTACAGAGACTTTGCAGAGCCTGACTGTTGAAAAAACAAAAAACAAAACGGCTCCTGATTTTTGCCGGTGGCTCGAGTTTGCTGGACATTTAGCCTCCGGATAACACACAGTTTCCTGTAGTGGTGAACGGTTGTTTTTTGGACTGGAGGAAGGTATACAGTGGTGTTCCCCAGGGGTCAGTACTAGGACCACTGCTTTTCTTGATGTAGATTAATGATTTAGACTTGGGTGTACAGAGCACAATTTCAAAATTTGCAGATGACACAAAACTTGTAAGTATAGTGATAGACTTCAAGAAGACATAGGCTGGTGGAATGGGCGGACACGTGGCAGATGAAATTTAATGCAGAAAAGTGCGAAGTGATACATTTTAGTAGGAAGAACGAGGAGAGGCAATATAAACTAAAGGGTACAATTCTAAAGGGGGTGCATGAAAAGAGAGGCCTGGGGGTATATGTGCACAAATCGTTGAAGGTGGCAGGGCAGGTTGAGAAAGCAGTTAAAACATATTGGATCCTGGGCTTCATAAATAGAAGCATAGAATACAAAAATGTGGAAATTATGATGGACCTTTATAAAACACTGGTTCGGCCTCAACTGGAGTATTGTGTCCAATTCTGGGCACTGCACTTTAGGAAGGATGTGAAGGCCTTAGAGAGGGTGCAGAAAAGATTTACAAGAATGATTCCAAGGATGAGGGACTTCAGTTATGTGGATAGACTGGAGAAGCTGGGGTTGTTCTCCTTAGAGCAGAAAAGGTTGAGAGGAGATTTGATAAAGGTGTTCAAAATCATGAGGTGTCTAGACAGAACAGTTAGAGAGAAATTGTTCCCATTGGCGGAAGGGTTAAGAACCAGAGGACACAGATTTAAGGTGATTGGCAGAAGAACCAAAGGCGACATGAGGAAAACCTTTTCACGCAGCGAGTGGTTAGGATCTGGAATTCACTGCCTGAAAGGGTGATGGAGGCAGATTCAATTGTGGATTTCAAAAGGGAATTGGATAAGTACCTGAAGGAAAAAAAATTGCAGGGCTACAGGGAAAGGGTTGGGGGAGTGGGACTAGCTGAAGTGCTCTTGCAAAGAGCCAGCATGAGCTGATGGCTTCCTTCTGTGCTGTAACCATTCTGTGATAACAAATGGTTTATCCTAACTAAACTAGAATGGCAGTTTCATTTAAGCATTCTTTCACACATCGGAATAAAGGCTAGCTTGAATTCTTTTCTGGTGAAAATCACATGGTTTGCATACACATGAAAATGTGGCAATTGGTGCCACATTCGTCTCCTCCTCCTTCATAGGCCTGCACCACGTTGGCAATTATTTTTTCTCCCTGCATTTGCTACTCATGTTAGACCTTTCATCACCAAAATTGGGATAAAATCCTGTGTCTTTCTATAAATGTAGGTTAGGTTAACAGGCCTTCTTATTTTCAATATATTCTGTTCTTAAAATGAACCAATCTGAGTTTTTGCCCTTTTTCTGGTTCCTAAGAATTTAGGAAGGGCAATCCATGAATCTCCAGGGAAATATCAGCATATAAATGATTGTTGTTGGGGCAAGCATCTGAAAATCAATGCTATTAGCTGATAAAAACAAGCTTTAGGTTAGGTAGTACCACAGACCAATCATATGCTCCCTAAATCACAGTGGTACAAAATAAAGGCGGTAAAAACAAATGGGGCAGAAGTACAAATTACAATTTTACATGCGGCACAGTGTGCGCGCCCTAGCAGGGCTGCAGTCATGCACTACTCCAGACTGCACTGACCTTATGTTGCACACTGTCTACATGAAAAAAACGAAGTCTCCGTGAGTTGTCAGCATCTGCCAAAGACTGTTGTAAAAACAATAGCATTCACAATTGCTGACGTTCACTTTTGCATATCTTACCAAAACATGACACTTGAACTTGACACATTTGCCTTGCGTTCAAAATCAGAAGCCTAAGAAATCCAGCTACAACCTGTCAGAATTGCTGAACACTTATCAGCACCAGTCATTGCTAAGAACTTTGTTGGACAGTGCCAAGAATGCATATTGGTGATCTGAGGAACCACAAATACTACCTGGAGTTTTTCAAAGCTGACTAAATTTACCCTTGGTTTAGATGATAAACGGTCCAGCCAAGGAAATAGCTATTGATCCAAAAACACAAGATTTCCCTTGTATAGAGATTCCTGAGCAAAAAGCTGTTGGTCTCACTGAAGCTCTCATGATAAAACAAGCGATAACCCAAAAAAACTATTTCATAAGGAGCTTGGGTCAGTAATCTCAATCCCCTTTGTGGGGAGTAAATAATCTACCATTAACTGCATAGGCACGATCCCCATTTATAGTGTTAGAATCTCCCTTAATGCCTCTTAAAGTTGCAAATCTGAAACCCTTTCTCACCCATATGCCTTGGAGTTGCTAAGCACTTTGTCCAATTTGATGATCATAAGGTCTTTATGGACTCTTAAGAACCATGAATCTGTATCTAGCAAAGTAGACCAAAACCCTGAAATGTTTTCCCATTAATCTACAGCAATTAGGAACACTACTCTAGGCAGGTTTGTTAGACAATCACACCGAATTCAGAGGCATTCAATGCCAGAGTTGCTTAAAATCTTAGTGTATTTGCTCCAGGATTACCCAACCCAGAAGTCCCTTCCTCTCAATCTCTCATAAATCGCAAGTAATTTTCACATGGTTCATCATGACTGCATCCTTGTAAAGTGCATGCAGTTAGCCAACAACATAAACTAATAGTATAAATTCCAGAATAGACTGAGCACACAGGATCCAGAGAGATTTGTCAGAGCTTTTGTACAGTACCCCAATCACAGATTCATAGAATTTACAGCACAGAAACCGGTCATTTGGCCCAACAGGTCTATGCTAGTATTTATGCTCCACATGAGCCTCATCCCACCTTACTTCATCTTGCCCTATAAGAATTAGGAGTAGGCCATATGGCCCCTCGAGCCTGCTCTGCCATTCAATAAGATCATGGCTGATCTTCGACCTCAACTCCACTTTCCTGCCCTATCCCCATATCCCTTAATTCCTCGAGTCCAAAAATCTCTCTCAGCCTTGAATATACTCAACGACTGAGCATCCACAGCTCTTTGGGGAAGAGAATTCCAAAGATTCATAACCCTCTGAATGAAGAAATTCCTCCTCATCTCAGTCTTAAAAGGCTGGCCCTTTGTCCTGAGACTATGCCCCCCCCCTAGTTCTAGACTCCCCAGCCAGGGGAAACAATCTCTCAGCACCTACCCTGTCGACCCCCCTCAGAATCTTGTATGTTTCAATGTGATCACCTCTCATTCTTCTAAACTCCAGAGAGTGTAGGCCCAATCTACTCAATCTCTCCTCATAGGACAACCCTCTCAACCCAGGGATCAATCTCGTGAATCTTCGTTGCACCGCCTCTAAGGCAAGTATATCCTTCCTTAAATAAGGAGACCAAAACTGTGCGCAGTACTCCAGGTGTGGTCTCGAGCCCTGTAAAATTGTAGCAAGACTTCCTTACTCTTGTACTCCAACCCTCTAGCAATAAAGGCCAACATGTTATTTGCCTTCCTAATTGCTTGCTGTACCTGCATGCTAACTGTTTCTTGTACTAGGACACCCAAATCTCTCTGAACACCAACATTTAATAGTTTCTCACCATTTAAAAAATATGTTTTTCTATTCTTCCTACCAAAGTGAATAACCTCACATTTCCCCACATTATACTCCATCTGCCATCTTATTGCTCACTCACTTAACCTGTCTATATTCCTTTGCAGGCTCTTTGCGTCCTCCTCACATCTTACTTTTTCACCTAGCTTTGTCTCATCAACAAATTTGGATACATTGCACTTGGTCCATTCATATAGGATTATAAATAGCTGAGGCCCAAGCACCGATCCTTGTGACACCCCACTAATTACAGCCTGACAATCTGAACATGACCTGTTTATCCCTACTCTGTTTTCTGTCAGTTAACCAATCCTTTATCCAAGCTAATACCTGCCCCCAACTCCGTGTGCCCTTATCTTGTTTAACAACCTTTTATGTGGCACCTTATCAAATGCCTTTTGGAAATCCAAATATACTACATCCACTGGTTCCCCTTTATCTACCCTGCTAGTTATATCCTCAAAAAACTCTTAATAAATTTGTCAAACATGATTTACCTTTCATAAAACCATGTTGACTCTGCCTAAATCATATGATTTTCTAAGTGCCCTGTTACCACTTCCTTAATAATGGATTCCAGCATTTTTCCGACGACTGATGTCAGGCTAACTTGCCTCTAGTTCCCAGTTTTCTCTCTCCCTCCTTCCTTGAATAGCGGGATTACATTTTCTACCTTCCAATCCGCTGGGACCTTTCCTGAATCTAAGGAATTTTGGAAGATCACAACCAATGCATCCACCTCTTTTAGAACCCTAGGATGTAGGCCATCAAGTCCAGGGGATTGGTCGGCTTTAAGTTCCTCGCTCTTATTAGCCCCTTAGTTCCCCACTATTTTTGGTATACTTTTTGTGCAGTGAAGACAGATACAAAATATTTGTCTAAAGCCTGTCATTTCCTTGTTCCCAGATATAATTTCTTCTGTCTCGGCCAACACTTACTTTTGCTATTCTCTTCCTTTTTACATACTTGTAGAAGTTCTTACAATCTGTTTTTATATTTCTTACTAATTTACTCTCTGTTTTCCCCCTCATCAATTTTTTGGCCATCCTTTGCTGGTTTCTAAAGCTCTCCCAATCCTCAGGCTTACAACTATCCTTTGCAACATTATAAGCCTCTTTTAATCTAATACTATCCTCAACTTCTTTAGTTAGCCACAGGTGGCACATTTTTCCCATGGAGTTTTTATTTCTCAATGGAATTCGTTGAGAATTTTGGAATATTTCTTTAAATGATTGCCACTGCTTTACAGTCATACCTTTTAATCTACCTTAGCCAACTCTTCCCCCATACCTACATAATTAGCTTTAAGTTTAAGACTCTAGTGTCGGACTTAAGAATGTCACTATCAACATGTCCTTCTATTCCTTTCTCCCTCATGTACTTATCTAGCTTCCCCTTAATTCAGCAGTTCTCCTTCAAGTGCCATCTTTGCTTGGGAAATGGACCACACAGGAATATAACCCCCAGTTCTCAGGTGCTCACAGTCATCTACTGCCCCTTATACTAACCAAATGCAGCCTGCTGCACTGGGCAGGAGATGGCTCGAGTGAGAGCGCCATGGTTTTTGGCACGTTGTGGCTATCCTTGCACTCAATTTTGTGAATTCCAACAGTAGTTGTTAGATTTAATGAGATTGAAGGATTTTTTTTGTGGGGGTGGGGGAGAGAGAAAGGCAACTACAGAAAGTCCTTGTATTGTTTTAAGAACATGTACAATGACTATGAAATGCAGGAACTCTTAAGAATCTCCTTCACAATAAAACCCAAATCAACAGTCCTTTCATAGCTCGTATGGGATCTCCAGGCAGTGTATCCATTTAGGTGTCAATCTTGCTGTAGAGACTGTCCCAGGACCAAGCCAGCAGTCCTGCATAAATGACTCACAATGTATCCCTGTGGTAAACCACTGTTATACCTGTCTGTAGAGGTATGTGTATTCCACTAGGTACAGGTCTGGACATGCCTCGGCTGACTCCTCCCACTATTCCAGGTATATAAGTGACTACCTCCCAGTCCCTTAGTATTCTGGACGGGTCGACCACTCGAGACAAGACCTTCATTCTTTAGTTAATAAAAGCCTGATTGTTACTCGCTCAACCTCAGTCTTTTGAGTAATTGATGGCGCATCAATTTTATTAACTAAATTTTTATAATGGAGAAGATCCTCACACCAGCATGCCTGGACCTGGACAGTCGGGAAGCGGACGCTTCCACCAAGTTTGCTCACTGGCTTCGAGACATTCCTGACTGCCTCCACTGCGGTCACAACGGATGCGGACAAACTGTCTGTCCTGATCTCCAAGGTGAACCACCGAGTGTACTCAGTCATCCAGGACGCGACCTCGTACAGAGACGCCCTCCAGCTCCTCAAGACCCAGTACGCGCGCCCTGTGAACGAAGTGTACGCCAGGCACCTCCTGGGGAGTCGCAAGCAACAACCTGGGGAATCGACTGAGGAATACCTCCAAGCACTGTCCGTGCTTGGCCGGGCCTGTGGGTGTAAGGCGGTAACGCCCGCTAAGTACACGGAGGAACTGATCCGGGATGCCTTCGTAGCGGGCCACAGGTCCAACTACACCCGACAGCGTCTGCTGGAGCAGAGCGACCTCAACCAAGCCTCCGAAATCGCACTAACGCTGGACGCAGCCTACCGGGGCATGGATGCCTACTCCTCTGCACCGTGGATGCCGCGGGGAACGACAACCTGGGACACGGTAGGACAGCCCCATAGCACCGTGCCGCCACAGCCCAACAACGGCCCAACTACCGCAGCAGTGTCCCAAAGCCAGACATGCTACTTCTGTGGCCAGGCCAAACACCCCAGAGCGCGCTGCCCGGCGAAGAATGCGACCTGCTCGGGCTGCGGGAAAAAGG
This sequence comes from Somniosus microcephalus, assembly GCF_052327205.1. Lineage (NCBI taxonomy): Eukaryota > Metazoa > Chordata > Chondrichthyes > Squaliformes > Somniosidae > Somniosus > Somniosus microcephalus. Next base: position 61,582,275 of record NC_140992.1, on the reverse strand, counting down.
GACACTACGCCAGCGTCTGCAAGGCCAAAGCCACCCCGAACGCCAGCAGCGCCGCGTGTGGGCCGGGCGAGCCGCCATCTTGGGCCTCCCCAGCCATGTGCGAACCACTGCAGCAGCAGCCATCTTGGACGACTTCAGCCACATGGGAATCATGGACGCCGCCATCTTGGACACCAGCCGGGACGCAGCAGACCGCCAACCCCCCCCCCCCCCCCCCCATCTGATACCCGCAGCGACACACCGACCCCTACGCTGGCCTCTGTTACGCTGGACCAAACGAGACCGCACCAGCTAGCTCTGTCCAAAATGGACGTTAGGGTAAACGGCTATGCAATAAACTGCCTTTTTGACTCCGGGAGCACAGAGAGCTTCATCCACCCCGACACGGTGCGGCGTTGCTCTCTCCCAGTCCTGCCTGCGCACCAGCGGATTTCTATGGCCTCCGAGTCCCAGTCAGCGGACATTGGCGGCTACTGCGTGGTGACACTAGTAGTAGACGGGACTGTATTCAATAATTTTAAACTCCTGGTCCTGCCCGACCTCTGCGCTGCCGTCCTACTGGGGTTGGATTTCCAGTGCCACCTCAAAAGCGTTACGGTGGCCCCCTCCCCCCACTCACAGTCCGCAGCCAGCAGCCTCCAAATTGCCCGCCGCGCACCAGATGCAACCTCTCCACACTCAGAGTCCCACCCCCGACTGTAAGCCCATCGCCACAAAGAGCAGGCGATACAGTGCCGGGGACAGGGTTTTCATCAAAACCGAAGTGGAGCGACTCCTGAAGGAGGGGATTATTGAGGGCAGCTCCAGCCCCTGGCGAGCCCAGGTTGTGGTCGTTAAGACCGGCGAGAAACAACGCCTGGTCATCGACTACAGCCAAACAATAAACCGCTACACCCTGCTGGACGCCTACCCACTCTCCCGCATAGCTGACATGGTCAACCAGATCGCGCAGTACCGCGTCTTTTCGACCATTGACCTGAAATCAGCGTACCGCCAGTATACTGCTTTTGAGGCAAACGGCCGCCTCTATCACTTCCTTAGGGTTCCCTTCGGCATTACCAACGGGGTCTCCGTCTTCCAAAGGGAGATGGACCGGATGGTCGATCAAAACGCGCCGCAGGCCACTTTCCCTTACCTAGACAATGTGACCATCTGCGGCCAGGACTTGCAGGACCATGACGCAAACCTCGAGAAATTCCTCCGCACCGCCCAACTCCTGAACCTGACATATAACAAGAAGTGCATATTCCGCACAGACCGCCTCGCCATCCTTGGCTGTGTTGTGGAACACGGGGTCATCGGTCCCGACCTGGACCGGATGCGTCCCCTTATGGAACTCCCACTGCCTAAAAGCCCTGAAGAGGTGCCTAGGGTTTTTTTCCTACTATGCTCAGTGGGTCCCCTACCATGCAGACAAAGCCCGTCCGCTGATCAAATCCACCTCTTTTCCCCTGATGGCAGAGGCCCGCTCGGCCTTCCACCGCATCAAGGAGGACATTGCCAAAGCCACCATGCACGCAGTGGACGAATCCATCCCCTTCCAGGTGGAAAGCGATGCGTCCGACTTCGCTCTGGCCACCACCCTTAATCAGGCGGGGAGACCTGTGGCATTCTTCTCACGAACCCTCCAGGGCCCGGAGACCAGACACTCCGCGGTCGAGAAGGAGGCCCAGGCTATTGTGGAGGCTGTGCGTCATTGGAGGCACTACCTGGCCGGAAAACTATTTACCCTGCTCACTGACCAGCGTTGTTGCTTTTATGTTCAACAACAAGCAGAGGGGCAAAATCAAAAATGACAAGATTTTAAGGTGGAGAATCGAACTTTCCACCTACAACTACGAGATCTTGTACCGGCCTGGGAAGCTCAATGAACCCCCAGATGCCCTATCGCGTGGCACCTGCGCCAGCGCGCAGATCGATAGGCTGAGGGCCCTCCACAATGACCTCTGCCACCCGGGGGTCACCAGGTTCTTCCACTTCATCAAGGCCCGCAACCTGCCTTACTCCATCGGAGGAGGTCAGGACCAAGAACTGCCAAGTCTGCGCTGAGTGCAAACCACACTTTTATAGATCAGACAGAGCCCACCTGATAAAAGCCACTCGCCCTTTCGAACGCCTGAGCGTCGATTTTAAAGGGCCTCTCCCCTCCTCCGACCGCAATGTGTACTTCCTCAACATCATTGACGAGTACTCCCGTTTCTCGTTCGCTATCCCTTGCGCGGACATGACCAGTGCCACGGTCATTAAATCTCTGAACAGCCTCTTCACCCTGTTCGGTTTCCCCAGCTATATCCATAGCGACCGGGGCTCATCGTTTGAGTGACGAACTCCGCCAGTACCTGCTCGCTAGGGGTATAGCCACAAGCAGGACCACCAGTTACAACCCCCGGGGGAACGGACAGGTGGAAAGAGAGAATGCGACAGTTTGGAAGGCCGCCCTACTAGCCTTAAAGTCTAGGGGCCTTCCGACCTCCCGCTGGCAGGAGGTGCTCCCCGATGCGCTCCACTCGATTCGGTTACTGCTCTGCACTGCCACCCCTCACGAGAAAATGTTTGTCTTCCCAAGGAAGTCCACATCGGGGACATCGTTACCACCATGGCTGACGTCCCCAGGGCCGGTACTACTGAGAAGACACGTGAGGGCCAATAAAACGGACCCCCTGGTCGAGAGGGTCGACCTCCTCCACGCCAACCCCCAGTACGCTTACATTGCGTACCCGGACGGGCGGGAGGACACAGTCTCCATACGAGACCTCGCACCCTCGGGGACCGCTGTAACCCACTACCCATTACCACCACCCCCCCCCCCCCACGACCCGATATCCAACCCCAGCAGCTGGCTCGCCTTGGACCGTCACCCACGAGGACTACACTCCAGGGCCCCAGCCTACACGGGATGCGACGCCGGAAGCTCCACCACCCCTGCTGTCGCCACGTCGATCACAGCGGCAGACAAGACCTCTGGAGAGACTCCAATACACGAACTTTTAAATACACTTCACCCCGCCGGACTCATTTTTAAACAAGGGGTGAATGTGGTAAACCACTGTTATACCTGTCTGTAGAGGTATGTGTATTCCACTAGGTACAGGTCTGGACATGCCTCGGCTGACTCCTCCCACTATTCCAGGTATATAAGTGACTACCTCCCAGTCCCTTAGTATTCTGGACGGGTCGACCACTCGAGACAAGACCTTCATTCTTTAGTTAATAAAAGCCTGATTGTTACTCGCTCAACCTCAGTCTTTTGAGTAATTGATGGCGCATCAATCCCTAAGCTGCCTGAGGCTCAAGTAGAGGGCTAAAAAGAGTTAAAACAAGCTCATGATGTTAGAAATGATCAGAGAAGGCGATGCATTCCTAGGATTCCATGGGGTAGAGTTAATGAAGATATTCAAACTACTCATTGGGGGCAATAAAGAGGTCACCCTCAAACAGGAGAGACTTTTCATAATCTCCAAAACGATGGGGATGCTCTGCCCAATAAAAGAACTTGGCCTTAAACTGATTCCTAACAGAAAAATGACATGGTCAAGACTATCCCATTATGCAGGTAGTATGGTCAGTTGTCGGATTAGTAACCGTAGACTTAAAAGATACTCACTTCCCGCTTCCATTCAGAGTTCCTCGGGTTCAATTTCAAGGGACAAAGGCTACAAGTAGAAGGTGCTGCACTTTGGCCTCCTCAGCACGTCAATTATGAGAAGTCCCAGTTACAACCCATGCAAGGCTTAAAATTCCTAGGGGCATTTTAAAACATTTAATATTCTGATAACTTTGTTCATCCTTTCTTATATCCTGCACACGCTGGAGTGCCTTCAACATTTGTCATGTTCATATTTTAGCTAATTTAGTATTTGATCCAAGTGTTTGGATCATTGTTATCTCATTGGATAAGATTTCCAAATAGTTTTCATTTAGGCCTCTCTGGTTACCAGTTAGGACCATCATTTAGTTCTTTACATGACTAATTAACCCATCTTTTGAATCTCTTCAAACATGAATTTAAATTTCTTGTATGGGAAAATTAAATTGGTGGTAGTTCTCGTTTCATTTTGTAGAGTTATTAAACTGCAAGGCTATATTTTAGATCAGTCATACTTTATTTGGATTTATCCTCATCCCCTCCTGAATGGTACTGTTAGTATGTTCCTATATGTGGAGGATGCTTAAATGAAGATACAGATTTCCAACTTTGTAGGGTTATCTTAATTCTTCAAATTGTATGTATCCTCCACAACACCATGATTTTATTCGTGCATCCTCTCAGATCCATCAGGGGCATCATATTTTGGGGGAATGAGGTGCTAGAAGTCAATGATTAGTCAGTTCTTGTTTAGTTTCAGGTAAAAATGATCTGGCAGTGTGGAAGAGGTCACTGCCTAACCACAATGTCAAGACAACATTTTCATGTGTGTGCAAAGCATATAATTTTCCTCAAGCAGTGAAGCTCAATGGGTATTCAAAGAATAAGGACTGCACCACCTAGGTTATTATCTGTTCAATGCATTGAAATCCCCTCCACTCTTGACTGTACACAGCTACTTTCCTATAAGGCTTATCACTACCTTCCCAACTGGTGTTATTTCCCATCCATTGCTATTGCCCTTTTCCAAAGCCACCATAGGCTTCCCATGCCAAAGATAGGTATCAAAGATGCCCAAAATTATACAAACTGCAATTGATCTGTTACATTCAAATACATAGTACATATATTGAGCATGAAATATTGTTTTAAAAAGTGACCTGAAAAAACAATTGTCAAACTTTACTTACCCAGTATCTGTGCATTTCCCTCATTTTCATGCAAATACATACCCAACTTACACTTGCTATGAATCATGTATACCACAAATCTTAAACTGTACCAATAAGACCATGGCAGTTACAGATGGTGTTACCAAGACTTTAGATTAATACTTAGCCAAAATATGATTTTAGAATCTTATTTGGAACTTTTCAATCGGAAAATTCCCTTGCCTGTTTAAATTCTCATCCTTATTTGCTGTGCACCAAGATGGAACTGCACTGTAAATTGGAAAGTAATGTTGGCCAATCTACCAATGTTCAGAGGATCTGCTGTAATTTTCCATCAGAGCAAAAATGTAATAGTTTAATTTACCACTGTAGAACTACAAAAACGTAGGCTATTTGAAAAAAATTTAGTTTAAGAAGCTGCTAGTTGACAGTATTGTAAACTTGATTGGTATGTTTAATAGTTTTTAAACTTTTACTTATTTTTAATACATTTTTCTTGCAGAAACAAAGCAACATGGCTGGAAAATGAACTGGACATATTTACAAAGCAGTACTTGCAGCCGAGCCAGTGAAAACTTGCTAACCTTTTGTCCCATAACCTCACTGATGGGGATTGTCACCAATGCTGCCATAGTACTATGAAAAATACAAACTTCCGGTCCCTTTTATATACAGTAATGGTTTTCAGGGATGCCATTTATCAAGCCTTCAGAAATCTAACCAGATATAGATAAAGATGCATATTATTTGTCACTGCACCTAAGGGATACAGGAAATATTCATAATTTACTAGGAGTATCAGATTATAAAATGTACGTTTAATGTTAGTTATCTAGACACGTGATTAACATGTTGGTAAACTGTATGAACATTTACTAATGCGGATGTACTAGGTGGTCGAAACATGGTTATCCTTTATTCACATTCTAACCCATGTGAAACCTTAAATCAAATTCCCAGACTGCAAATAAAAATTCCCACTTATGCATATTTACATGTAATTAATTTATCATGATTTTACTGCTCAGCTCTTTTTGCCTCTAGCTAAATTAGTTATCTTGATAAGATGCACTTCCATTAAACTGTATTCCTATAGAAAATGTTGATCTACATAAATTGTTGTACAAGCCTAAAGCAAGGGTTGTGTGAATGAGGCTTTAGCCAATTAATCATGTAGCTTGCGACTGAATGTTACTGCAGAAATCAGTCATGGAGGAAGCAAAGCAATGAGTAAAATAAATCCAGTTTTATTGGCTATTGACAGCACAGGAAACTTAAATTAATGTCCAGAATATTATTGTGAGGTGTTCCCAAGAGTGCTGCAAATGCTTTGTCCTTTTAATTTTAAATACACTAACACAATTTGTATGTGAGATCTAAAGAAAATGTAATCATCAAACTACACTGGAAACAGTTGTCAAGAGTGTGTGCAAACTATAATCAGATGCAGTTACTTATTTCAGTAATACCACCTCAGGCCTGAAGTATTACAGGTACTTGCATCAAGAACATACTTCCACCATTGAAACTTCAGATGGTCATCAGCTAGCCAAAAATTGGATTTAACCATCCATCTGTGGCTAATATCATAACCCAAATTTCACAGATAGGGCTTTGCCACCCTTGATTGCAAGTCCAAGTTCCAGCATTGCTAGAGATTAACAAAAGCAACATTTTGATGTGAACTTTTAGATAATTTAGGTTTGTCCTTTGAAAATTCAATTCTTGGTCTTTTCAGTGCATGATCTTGCATTAGCACCACCAGAATGAATAAATAATACAATATTGGACTGGTTGCTTTAGAATTGATGTGTGCTAGGTTTCATCAGTTTACTGCACATACCAAAGAATAAAATTAAATAAAAACTAATAACTGCAGAGTTATGGGTTCCAGATGTGATATTTAAATTTAGGAAAGTAGTCACTTAATTGTGTTGTATGGATACTTAAATTATCATTAAAGTTTCACCTAGCACACATCTAAGTTTCTTGACAGCTGCAAACAAGTCTTTTGAAGAGAAAGCCACTCAATCTAGACCCACATTGTTCTAATCAGCAAACTTCCCTGACAAACTACTAAACTGATTGACCATATCGGTGCCAGTAATAGCCATAGGAGTTGCAACGATCTCCTAATTGTAACTTTGGCGGAAACCAGAGAAATGATGTAAATGGCATTGGGTTTCTGCCAATAACACGGTGGAAATTCTACCCTCTTGATTTAAACTGTAAACCCTGAAGCATACAATATATCCTGTCCTTGTACAATGGCTCACCAAGGTTATTTGCCTTTTAAGAGTTTCAAATTGATTTGCTAGTGATTTAGCTCTTCATTATAAAATGGTAGTGTACAATGTTTAGATAGAAATTTCTCCAACTTAATTTACAACTGGTTAAAATCTTTTGGCTTTAAATACTTGCACAATTCATTTTAAACTGCAAAGATTTACTAAAGAGGCTTTGATGAACAAATGTTTTGTACATAGCAGATTCTTGATGTTAAATTACATTTTATAACTTGTACATGTTCCCCTTTACTGGATTCATCAGATGTGCACAACCAACCAAGTTTATATTCTTGAGCAGCTGTACAATTTGGTAATAAATTATTTGAGCTACATTGCTGTAGTTTGTCATCAGAGGCCTGTATTAAAAATGGGCAGTGCAACCTTTCACTTGTACTCTCTTAGCATGTGGTGTGTTGTGATGTTCAAATTCACAAAAGGCAAATCAAGAACTGATGCCAGGAAGCTTGTCACAATGAATTCCACATCGGGTAGTGGAGGGGACGTCAAATCATAAGAAAAAACTGGATGTTGTGGTTTGTAAGGGAGGGGGGGGAGAAATGGGAGAGAGACCAGAGTCTTTCTGGAAGGATGAGCAAAGAGTACAGGAGGGTAGGGTGGAGAAGATCATTGAATTTCAATTATGCAACTAAAAGTAGAAGTATTAGATTAGTTTTTTTGCTCAAGGATTTTAATGGGGCTCTGATATCAAAAGCTGCTCAGAACTGAAATTTAACAAGTTAGCTTCATAAAGATGGATTGCATCTACTCCTAAACTGGTAGGACATTTTCTAGAGACCTGGAAGATACCTGAAACATGGAGAGGATAGAGGTCAGCACACTTCATAGGTAAATTTAAATAGTCTGGTATGAATTTTCCTTCTGCAATATCTTTTTAAAAAGGTACATAATACATTGAAGTTTTTAGTGGGTACAAACTCAATTTATTGCACAAAGAATATGAACGAATATGGTCATTCCATTACCTTGTGCTATATATAGGTGAACTAGATTGACCATGACACACTGGTATGTTATACAACTTTGTACATATGATCTGATATTAACCTATTTGCTGCTGCTTATTTTTTGGTTTAACATTTCAGCTGGAGCCCTTCAATTCCTCTGGAAGATCCTGCTAAAGGGAAGACTTTACAAGTCAAAATAGTCCGAGCAAAGTAAAAATAATCTCCAGTTAAATCTCATTCACTGGTAGGCCGCTATAGTGATATTGCCAATGGGAAGTAGCTCTAAACAGCAGAGGCAATCAGAGAGCTACCCAACTTTAAGAAACCATGTTAATGGCTAAGGATGCAGATTTCTCCGTATACCATTTCTTTCTGGGGTAGGGAGCTTAAGCTGGTTTGAAGTCATACCTTCAGACCCAGTGATATCACGAAAGTGGCCTAACATTCTTGGCTTCAAATGTCTTAACCGTACTTTGAGTCATGATATGGGGTGTTCCACAAAATGCAAACAACCCCGAGGAAGAATAGTTAAAGGTGGCAACCTTGGGGTTGAGATATTTGTAAATTGATCTAAAATACCTCAAAAGGTTGCTACATAGGATATAATAATTTACATAGTCAAGCTTTCTAAAACACCATCTCTTAGTGCACAGAACCCTTAATTTCAGCATCAAAAAAAGCTATTATACAGCCTTGGTTAAAAGCATTTTTATTGGTTACAATCAATTTATCGCAACATTAGTTTCACTGAGCCACTGTACAAATACAAAGGAAAAGTTGATGTGAAAACAGACTATAAACAAAGATACAGCAAGTGAAGATCATTTCAGATTTTATACACTAGCACAATAGAAGAAAACGCATGGCACAAGTCGCTGGTTTTATTGGCTGCAGAATAAAACTTACAATTCTTATTTTGATACAAAATCCAAAGGCAGTACAGTATTACAAAATTGGTAATACTGTAACCAGAGAAAAAAATTGAAGAAACACCAGCTATGTAAAGCTCTGTATTATACAGGCTGAATAACTGTTTTTGCACTTCAGACCAATGATTTTAATACTGAATTTGACAGCAAATTACACAAAAAACTGAATTTATGTTCTGCATATTTTACACTACAGATATCCACTCCTGGAAGGCTCAAGGCATTTTTTTATTGGTTTACTTTAGAGTACAACAGACCACATCTGAGATAGACATTTTATCCTGAATCTTCAGACTACCCTGTCCCAGAAGCAATGCATTTGAGGAAATAATTTAAGTCTATGCATTGCATTCAAAGTTGTAAGTGCATGTTTCCACTTCCACAGTGGATATCTAAATTGGCAATACCTAAGTTTTTCAGCATTTAAGATATTAACTTAGATGGATTCAAATTTAACCACATTCTGAACCAAATCAACCTCCATCTTCAAACCTTGTGCATAACCACAGCACACCCCAGACCAGGTTAAGCCAAGCAATCTGCTAGACTACACTTCAAAATCAAAAAGGCATAGGACTGGCTAATTAATGTTGGTTCTGTATGGACTAGAGTGTATATACATACTCTGATTAGGATTAAGTTACACTATTTCAAAGTATAGCTGAATTTTTTTAAAGGTTAAAAGCATATTTGAAAACCTACAGGACACAAATATACACTTCAAGCTGCTGGAGTTCTATACTTAAAACGAATTATGGCACATTGATTTTAATTGAAGGCTTTGCAAAGTACAAAATGTTTAAACCATTTTGCTCAATGTTTTATCCAAATTGATTACATAGCAACCCTTTCAAGACCATATATTTTACTCTATACATTACCTAGAAAGAGGTAAATGTAATGTATATAAAACATTGATATCAGGTCTGATTGGCAGGGTCACTATTGGATTGAAAGATTTAAAAAATAAATAAATTAGTCTAAAGGCAATCACAATTTTAAAAGAAATACACCTGCAAAAAATAAAACTGGCCTGACTAACAAACTGCACAAATTACTGATGAATGTTCTTCAAAGTAAAGATTTGAACCATACTTGCTCTTTTTCCTCCAAAGCTGCTCTCCTGGGGGAAAGTTGACTACCTCAGCACAAATTTGCTTGTAGTGTTTGTTGGTCCCAGAGCTTTAAAACTCTGTTGACTTCAATCAATGCACTTTGCTGCTAAACTTAGTTGAAGATACCTGTGTTATTGGCACATCAATGTAAACTGAGCTAAACACTGGATTATGTGGTAAGAGGGCACATGTTACACCCAAGACTGGTCTACAACTCTGGAGGGTTAGTCAGGACATTCTAAAGTCATGCTAAAATTAACGAGGATTGTGCAATCCCCCCCAATACTTCTCCAGTAACAACTGGCCTTAGGAGAACAAAACCTAAACTAAATTTCAATAAATCACCATGTAAACTATATTTAATACTGTATAACAAACTTGTTTTATACAGTTGTAATTACTCATGCTTCGGTAATTTATTTTTCCATTTAAAAAAAACCAAAATCTAACTCATGATTTTCCACCTAGTAATGAGCATGTTAGAGAAAGGCCATTTAGGTTTACATTGTGTAAATCAAATTTCAGGTTTAAATAGTGCACACTTTGACACAAAATGTTAATTTTTTCCCCACTTATCCTGAATGTTAATCACAAGCAAAACTCCAATGGCCCAGCAGCTAAATGCACTGTATGATACCAAGTCAAATGAATCAGGAAGGCACCAGCTTCAATTGCTCATTGTTTCTGTTTTGGCTGATCTATTTTTTTTTTGGGGAGGGGGGGGGGGGGGGGGTGGGGGAAAGGAGAAAGAACACAGAAAACCTGGATTCCTGTCCTGATCATGAACTTGTGGTTCCTGCTGGAAAGTGCACATATAGATGCTAGTTGAGATCATTCGGCGCAACTGTGATGGCCCCAGTTATATGGCCTATAACTGGTGCTCTCCCTCAGAAAAACCCTGAGCAAGATACTGCCGGCACCTATAAACCTTCATAAATGTCACCATCATCAGAGAACGGGGGGAAAAAATGAGGGGGGGGCTCAGCTACAGAGAAACACAAGATAGGCATTGCCTGTGCTGGGGGCAAATCATTAGAGAAGTGTAAATGATATAGGGCTGATGTACATGCATTTTCTTGTAAAATGTGCAACAGCATTCTGTTTGACATGATAGATCCTGCTTCTGTACATTTGTGTGTATGGTTAAACTGCATATCGCAAATGCATACACAAAACAAAGCATACAGATGGAATGTTTCATATAATTAAAAACTGCTGCAAAAAAAACAAACACGCATACATACGTGCACACACACGACCAGTTAAATTTTTCACAATAAGTTAATTCACAAGAAAAAAAATTTCAACAGCAATCATTTATCCATCACTAAGTTCAAAGTGTGACTTCTGATAAATATAGGCTAGAAACTTAGTTTTAAAAATGCTTTTTTTTTTTACATAGACAAATGTTACATGATTAGCTGCTGTAATGTGTACATTCTGTATGTTCAAAACAATACAGATTAGCAGATTTAGAATGAGCAAAAAACCCTCCAAACAATTCAGCCATTAAAACTAAACAATGGTTAGTTTGAAAGATTTTCCTAGTCACCATGGTTACATGTGCTAGCCTCTTTTAAAGTTAGCAGTTGTCAGGGTTTTTTCCTCTTCATTAGATTTGCCTACTTTACAGAAGCCTTGTGTTATACAATTGTATTCAATGATAGAAAAACGTCACCTGCAAATACTAGGTAAAAAGAATGTTATTTCATAGCTGTTGGCTGCAGCTTAGGTAGCCCAGTCTCAGTGAATGGTATTCAGGTGACATTTCTTCAATTCCAGATTTTCAGGAAACTGTCCCATGATCCTGTTGCTACAGCCATTCCATCATCAGTGATGCCTAAACAGCTGACACGATTGTCATGTCCAGCAAGCACTCCTGGAGGAAAGATAGAAAGAAAAAAACACATTTGATGAGGCAAAACAATTTCCACTTGAAAGTTTGGCAACAAGCTTTACAAATAATTAGTACATCGCTCCTTTTACTGATCCAATAATGGCATTTGACTCTCCAAGCAAATATTTTTAAACCTAATTTACTTGAGTTAGCCATCCATAGCTAAAATTGTCAGATGATCTACCTTGGGTAATTCTCAGGATGTGAGTGACATTGACAACCCCGCTGACTTTGAAAAGGGCTAGCTATTTCTAGTTGCTTGAAAGTGGTGCTGGACCTTCCGGAACAACATAGTCCTTGAGGTGATGGCACTTCCACAATGGTGTTAGGTGGGGGATTCCAAGATTTTGATCCAGTGACAATGAAGGAATCCAAACTGAACACAGTAAGGTTATTGGCGGTAGCGATACTACTAATCCACTCATGGTGATGGACAGAAGTGCTTCACCTAAACTACATTTTATGCCCTTGCTTTCCTCAAAGTAGCATCCACAATGGAGGAGTACTGATTTTTCCAGTCAGTAGCTGGTAATCAGGAGGTTTACTTGGCCTTGAAGCTATGAGACTTCATGGGGTCCAGAATCACCCACTGTAGACCACTGTGCCCCTACCTCTGGTGGGACAGGACATGTCCAGGAATGGTCACAGGGGAGTCTGGAATATTGGCTGAAACACATGACTCCGGGTACAAATGTTTGGTTGTTGCCCGACAATCTGTGGGCCAGCTCTTCCAATGTAGACACCAGACGAGAAGGCTTTGCAATGTCAACTGGGCTGTGTTTTGTATGGGTTCTTACAACCGAGTGGCACTGAGTCAACCACTTGGTGCAGGATTAGTGTCAAATGTAGGCTAGACCAGGCATAGGTGGGAAGTTTCCTTCCCTAACAGTGAGTCAGGTGGGTTTTAACAATAATCACGGTCATTTTTCTGGTGCCAGCCCAGAAAGGACCAGACTTATTCAATTTCACAGATTGCCATGATGTGATTTGAATTTGAGCTTTGGGTTGCTAGTCCAGTACCACAACAACTAAACTACCATACTTTGCGAATAGAAATGTTCTCTTGGTCTAAAGGAAAGGGTAGTTTACTACCCTTCTTAACACTATATTCTCTATCTCTGACTTGGGAGTGGAGAAACATTTCTATGGCAATCTAAAGCCAGAGGTCCATTGCATCTGGAAGAATCTATTCAATATTCAGTCAGGACAGTATTTTAGCAAATACATCAGTCATGACAAAGTTTGTGCTGAATTTGAAGACGACACTACATTTTGAAAAGTCACTGATGACAGAAGACATCAGACACATACAGTATTTTGCAAGTTGCTCAGTGGGAATAACCATGGCAATACAGATTTTAAAAAACTAGGAACTGGCATCAGAAGCACAGTACAACTGAATAAAACAACTTACATTTATATAGCGCCTTTAACGAAGTAATGCTTTACAAGAGTATCAAACATAATTTGACAGTGCCACATGGGAGATACAAAGACAGCAAAAATTTGGTCAAAGATGAAGGTTTTAAGGAGGGTCTTTAGGAGGAGAGGTGTTATGGGAGGGAATTCCAGACCTTAAGGCATGGCAGCTGAAGGCAAAGCCACCAACGGTGGAGTGAACAATATCAGGGATGCTCAAGAGGCCAGAATTAGAGGAACACAGAGATCTCAGAGGGTTGTAGGACTGGAGGAGGTTACAGAGATAGGGAGGGATTTGAAAACAAAGATGATATTTTTAAAATCAAGGCATTGCTGGACCGGGAGCCAATTTAGGTCAGCAAGCACACGCGTGATGGGTGAATGGGACAAAGTGTGACTAGGAACAAAAAGTGACAATGCGCTGTGATTGCCAGATATTTAGACAGCAGGTATAAGCCAGTAGAAGACAACAAGAAGTGCAAGCAGTTGTATCCAAATTTTGCCTTTATAAAGCACTTAGCTACTTGCCATGGAATCCCATATAAAAAGAATTACGAAACACAGAATTAAAAAAGAGTATACATAAAAACACTTCCCACCACAGTTGAGAGAGTAACTGTCCTTGCCATCAAGCAGCATTTGACCGAGTGTAGCATCAAAGAGCCTTAGTAAAATTGAAGTCAATGGGAATCAGCAGGAATACTTTCCACTGGCTGGAGTCACAGCTAGCACAAAGGAAGGTGGCTGTGGTTGTTGGAGGCCAATTATCTCAGCTCCAGGACATTGCTGCAAGAGTTCCTCAGGGCAGTGTCCTAGGCTCAACCATCTTCAGCTGCATCATCAATGACCTTCCCTCCATCATAAGGTCAGAAATGGGGATGTTCGCTGATGATTGCACAATGTTCAGTTCCATTCGCAACTCCTCAGATAATGACGCAGTCCATACCCGCATGCAGCAAGACCTGGACAACATTCAGGCTTGAGGTGGTAAGTGGCAAGTAACATTTGTGCCATACAAGTGCCAGGCAATGACCATTTCCAACAAGAGAGTCTAACCACCACCTCTTGACATTTTTGGTATTATCATCAAATCCCCCATCAACATCCTGGAGGTCACCATTGACCAGAAACTTATCTGGACAAGCCACATAAATACCATGGCTATAAGCAGGTCAGAAGCTGGGTATTCTGCAGCAAGTGACTCACCTCCTGACTCCTCAAAGCTTTTCCACCATCTACAAGGCACAAGTCAAGAATGTGATGGAATACTCTTCACTTGCCTGGATGAGTGTAGCTCCAACGACACAAAAGAAACTCGACACCATCCAGGACAAAGCAGCCTGCTTGATTGGCACCCCATCCACCAACGTAAACATTCGCTCCCTGCACCACCGGCGCACAGTGTCTGCAGTGTGTACCATCGGCAAGATGCACTGCAGCAACTCGCCAAGGCTTCTTCGAAAGCACCTCCCAAACCTGCGACCTCTACCATCTAGAAGGACAAGGACAGCAGGCGCATGGGAACACCATCACCTCCAAGTCTCGCACCATCTTGACTTGGAAATATATCACTTACTTCATCGTCGGTGGGTCAAAATTCTGGAACTCCCTACCTAATAGCACAGAGAGTACCTTCACCACATGGACTGCAGAAGTACAAGGTGGCAGCTCACTGCCACCTTCTCAAGGACAGCTGGCAATGGACAATAAATGCTGGCCTTGCCATCGACACCCACATCACATGAATGAATCAGATAGGCTTACAAAGTGCACAATTAGAAACAAAAGTCCCTCCAAGTGAAGTTACAAATTGTTGGTGCTTCTTTCAGGAGCATCAGTCATCAGGGCTTTGTGCATCAGTTAATGCCCACAGACTCTAGGCACCTCTGCTGTAAAGTGTTCAAAAAAAGACGCAAAGCTAAATAGGCTGTAGGAAAGAACCCAAGAAAAACTAGGAGATAAATGGAAAAAAATTGCTGGCAATGACGGAAATAACAACTGCAACTGTGGTGTGATGCTCACAGCCACTTCTCCAGTTTGGTAGAGGGACACTTCAACTTCTCTTACCAACAAGCAGCATCAACATAAAGCAGACCTTTAGTTGCTTGTGTTAGATGAACAACTCCATGTAAATGTTACTCTGTTCATTTACTGTCTAAAATAAATCAGCCTATTGATTTATAATTGGCCTTTTCTCACTAAAGTGTTCATTAAAGCGCTCTTCGTAAGACTAGAGAAATCCATAGGTTGGCAAATGCGAGTTGTCAGTATACAATTCATATAACAGTTGCAGTTCTGATGAAAGGTTAACGAGCTGAAACGTTAATTCTGTTTTTCTCTCCACAGATGCTGCCTGACTTGCTGAGTATTTCCAACATTTTCTGTTTTTATTTGATATAACAAAATGTTTTCATTGTTATAACCCTGGATATTGGGCAGTAAAGGTAAACTCCTGATCATGAGGGATGCGCGGTCTGCTTATGGAAGAGCCAGCAATGCCCACATCCCATGAATGAATTTTTTTTTTTTAAAGCTGTTCTGTAGGAGTAAAATATTCAAAATGGTCTCTCTCTCTCTCTCACCACCCACACCCCCCCCCCCACGTCATAGAAGCCATAAGAGAGCTTGTTGATCAATTTTATGTTAGCACTTAAAAATCATGTTTGCGGCTAAGCTTGCATCCTAAATTGTTCTAAAGAAAAACACCAAGCATAGTTTTACCGACCTGCACGATCTCCCTTTAAAGAGTCCCAAACATTGCAATTAAAGTCATCATAGCCTGCAAGCAGGAGGCGCCCACTTTTGGAAAATGCAACTGACGTAATCCCACAGATAATGTTATCATGGGAGTACATCATCAGCTCCTGGTCTGCTCGGAGGTCGAACAATCTACATGTGGCATCATCTGACCCAGTGGCAAATGCATTTCCATTAGGGAAGAACTGTGAATGGAAACAGAATACAATATCTGTATCACGCCAAATTGTAACTACGTTAAATAGGATAGTTACAAAACTAGGTAATCAAATCACATCTGTTACTGTCTGGATACTAAAATGACAATGTAAACAATGTCAATTACAAAATAATTAGCTTAGTTTATGAAACTATGTACTGTAATTGTGTAATTCAGAGTCTGCACAATTTGGTTTTGGTTTAAAACTAGTATCAATAACGTATCAAAAGGAAATCAGCTTAAATTATACCCAACTTCACAACTTAAACCGTACAAAAAATTACTTCTATTTCCAGCAAATATTATCCAATAGGCATAAAGGTCATCATGTATCCAGTACCAGTAGAAATTCTGCTCATTTCTACCTTAGTGAGATGACCAAGAAACTTACACAAACTGCATTAATATCAGACACATGTCCAGTGAATGACTGTCTGCACATTCCATCGCGAATATCCCAGAGTTTGGCAGAAGCATCACAAGCACCAGAAACAAAAATCCTCATGTCAGGACTGAGAGTGAGACTCATGACGTCCCCAGTATGTCCTGTAAACATGGTGGTTTGATGGCCCGTTTCAATGTCCCATAAAGCACTGTAAATACAAAAATGCACATTAATGCTTTCACTAGCATTACAAAACGCAGAAATTAATTTTTCGCAAGAGCAAATTTTCCATACAACTAATCCCCATTAGTCTGTGTTCGACAAACAAGTGTGGGGTGGAAAATCAGAGGGAGTATTATTCTAGGCTGCTCCCCTGGATGTCTTAAGAGGCTGCGAGTGGAATGTTGGCTGCCCTAGCTCTAAAGTTGCAGAGAGTCGGAATAAAGTCATTTTCGTGTTGTCGGGATGGCAGGGTGCAACTAGTAGAGCGCTGCAAGGGTCAGTGCTTGGGCTTCAGCTATTTACAATCTATATCAATGACTTGGATGAGGGGATCGAGTGTAATACAGGTTATTAATCCCTTATCCAAAACCCTTGGGGCTAGATGTGTTTTGGAATTTGGAATTTTTCGGATTTCAGAACGGTAGGGGTATCTGCAGCTCTTTTTGACATTTTCACAGTGAAATTAAACTCAAAATAACAAAAAATATCAGACAGCAGCAGACGCACGTGTGACTGGTAGCAGCGCTGAGACACAACTGACGCCTCACACCTGCATGGGTCAAGCATCGGCCGCGTCGGGTCATGTTTGGCGCCACTCGGGTCGTGTAGTGCACACGAGTGACGCTCCACGAAAAACTTTCGGTTTTCAGAGCTTTTTGAAATTCGGAATTGCGGATAAGGGGTTGTGGACCTGTATATCCAAGTTTGCTGATGATAAAGCTAGGTGGGAAAGTATGCTGTGAGGAGGATGCAAAGAGGCTGCAAAGGGATATAGATGGGTTAAGTGATTACATAAAATTATGTAGAATATACAGCACAGAAACAGGCCATTCGGCTCAACTAGTCTGTGCTGGTGTTTATACTCCACACGAGTCTCCTCCCATTCCATCTACCTATCTCAGCTTTTCAGCATATCTTTCAATTCCCTTTTCTCTCATGTACTCGTGTAGTTTCCTTGATTAATTCCTGGGATGAGGGGGCTGTCCTATGAGGAGAGATTGAGTAGAATGGACCTATATTCTCCGGAGTTTAGAAGAATGAAGAGGTGATCTCATTGAAACGTATAAAATTGTTAGCGGGCTTGACAGGGTAGAGAGGTTGTTTCCCCTGGCTGGAGAGTCTAGAACTGGGGGTCATAGTCTCAGGATAAGGGGTCAGCCATTTAGAACGGAGAGGAGTTGAAATTTCTTCACCCAGAGGGTTGTGAATCGTTGGAATTCTCTACCCAGAGGGCTGTGGATGCTCAATCGTTCACTATATTTAACATAGGAACAGGAATAAGCCATTTAGCCCCTCGAGCCTGTTCCACCATTCAATGAGATCATGGCTGATCTCCATATACCAGCCTTCGCCCCATATCCCTTAATACCTTTGGCTAACAAAACTCGATCAATCTCAGATTTAAAATTAACAATTGACCTAGCATCAATTGCTGTTTGTGGAAGAAAGTTCCAAACTTCCCTTTGTGTGTGGAAGTGTTTCCTAACATCACTCCTGAAAGGTCGGACTCTAATTTTTAGACACAGCCCCCTAGTCCTAGACTCCCCAACCAGCGGAAATAGTTTCTCTCTACCCTATCTGTTCCCCATATATCTTGAAAACTTCAATCAAATCACCCCTTAACCTTCTAAATTCCAGGGAATACAACCCTAGTTTGTATAATCTCTCCTCGTAATTTAACCCTTGGAGTCCAGGTATCATTCTGGTAAATGGATGGATGAGCAAGCCGACCATGGCACAGGAAGCCATTCAAGTGGGGGGTGGGGGGAGGAAAGAGTGTGAAAGGGAATGTTGTTGTGGTAGGGGATAGCATAGTCAGCGGGATAGATACTATTCTCTGCAGCCACAACCGAGAGTGCCGAAGGTTGTGTTGCCTGCCTGCCAGGGTTAAAGACATCTTGCAGCTGGAGGAGAACTTGGAGGGGGAGGGTCCAGTTGTTGTGGTCCATGTAGGAACCAACAACATAGGTAGAACTAGGAATGAGGTTCTGCTGAGGGAGCTTGAGGAGCTAGGATCCAAATTAAAAAGCAGAACCGCAAAGGTAATAATCTCTGCATTGTTACCTGAGCCACGCGCAAATTGGCATGGGAACAAACAGATTAGAGATTTAAATGCGTGGCTCAAAGAGTGGTGTGAGGAAGGGGTTTCAGTTCATGGGCACTGGCACCAGTACCGGGGAAAGAGAGAGCTGTTCCGCTGGGACGGGCTCCACTTAAACCGGGCTGGGACCAGTGTCCTGGCGAACTGAATAACTAGGGCAGTAGACCAGGCTTTAAACTAATGAAGGGGCGGGGGGGGGAAGGATTCAGGAAAGAGTAAATTTAAAAGCAGTGAAAGAAATGTCAAGGCTCTAGAACAGAGTAGAGTTTTGGGTAAAAATAAGCAGAGTGGGTCAGGAAGAGACAGAGAGAGTATCAAAGGTAATAAGGCATCAGTGACTAAGGTGACATCAGGAAAAAATAATAAGTCAAAGCTAAAGGCACTATATCCAAATCCACGAAGCATTCGCAACAAAATAGATGAATAGCGCAGATAGAAATTAATAGGTTTGATCCAATAGCCATAACAGAGACGTGGTTGCAAAGCGGTCAAGGTTGGGAACTAAATATTCCAGGATACTTAACGTTTAGAAGGGATAGGCAAAATGGGAAAGTAGGAGGGGTAGCCCTGATAATAAAGGATAGGATAAAGACAGTAGAGAGAAAGGATCTTGGCTCTGAAAATCAAGAAGTAGAATCAGTTTGGGTGGAGCCAAGAAACAGCAAGGGGCAGAAAATATTGGTGAGAGTTGTTTATAGGCCCCCACACAGTAGTTGTACTGTAGAGCAGAGTATAAAATCAGGAAATTAGAGGCACATATAAACAAAGGTGATCATGGGGGACTTTAATCTACATAGACTGGGCAAACCAAATTTGCAGTAATGAATTCATGGAATGTATGCAAGATAGTTTTCTAGATCAGTATGTTGAGGAACCAACTAGGGAACAGGCTATTTTAGATCTAGTATTGTGCAATGAGAAAGGGTTAATTAATAACCTTGTAGTAAAGGGGCCTTTAGGGAAGAGTGACTATAATATGATAGAATTTTATATTGAGTTTAAAAGTGATTTAGTTAAATCCGAAACTAGGGTCTTAAATCTAAACAAAGCAAACTACGTAGGTATGAGGGGCGAGTTGGCTACGGTAGATTGGGAAACTACATTAAAGGGTATGACGGTAGAGAAGAAATGGCTAGCATTTAAAGAATTAATACATAATTTACAACAAATATACATTCCTTTAAGGCACAAAAACCCAACAGGAGAAGTGGTCCAACCATGGCTAACAAGAGTTGAAGATAGTATTAGATCAAAAGAGGCTTATAATGTTGTCAAATAGAGTAGCAAGCCTGAGGATTGGGAGGATTTTAGAATTCAGCAAAGGAGGATCAAGAAATTGATAAAGGGAAAATAGAATGAGAGTAAACTAGCGAAAGACATAAAAACAGACTGTAAAAGCTTCTATAGGTATGTAAAAAGGAACAGATTAGTGAAAGTAAATGTGGGTCCCTTACAGGCAGAGACAGGAGAAATTATAATGGGGAATAAGGAAATGGCAGAGAAATTAAACAAATAAACGGAAGAAGACGCAAAAAACTTCCTGGAAATAGTGGAGAACCAAGGCTCTTGCAAGAATGAGGAACTGAAAGAAATTAGTATTAGTAAAAATAGTACTGGAGAAATTAATGGGACTAAAGCCGATAAATCCCCTGGACCTGATGGCCTATATCCTAGGGTTTTTTAAGAGGTGGCTATAGAGATAGTGGATGCATTGGTTGTCATTTTCCAAAATTCCATAGATTCTGGAACGGTTCCCGCAGATTGGAAAGTAGCAAATCTAACTCCACTATTTAAGAAAGGAGGGAGAGAGAAAACGGGGAGCTATAGGCCAGTTAGCCTGACATCAGCAGTAGGGAAAATGCTAGAATCTATTGTTAAGGACGTGGTAACAAGTCACTTAGAAAATAGTAATAGGATTGGGCAGAGTCAACACAGATTTATGAAAGGGAAATAGTGTTTGACAAATCAAGAGTTTTTTTGAGGTTGAAACTAGCAGAATAGATAAGGGGGAACCAGTGGATGTGGTGTACTTGGATTTTCAGAAGGTATTCAATAAGATGCCACACAAGAGGTTATTAAACAAAATTAGGGCTCACGGGATTGATTAACAGAAAGAGAGAGTAGGAATAAATGGGTCATTTTCGGGTTAGCAGGCTGTAACTAGTGAGGTACCGCAAGGATCAGTACTTGGGCCTCGGCTATTCACAATCTACATCAATGATTTGGATGTCCGTCATAACGGCACAGGAGGAAGCCATTCAGCCCAACAAGTCCATGCCGGCTCTCTAGAGCAATCCAGTCAGTCCCATTCCCCCGCAAATTTATTTCCCTCAAGTGCCTATCCACTCTCCCCTTGAAAACATTGTGTGTGTCCGCCTCCACCACTTCCGTCAGCAGCGAGTTCCAGGTCCTCACCGCTCGCTGCGTAAAAAAGTTATTCCTCGCGTTCCCCCTGTATCTCTTGCCCAAAACCTTAAATCTGTGTCCCCTAGTCCTTGTACCATCAACTAGTGGAAACAGCCTTTCCCCGTCTAGCCTATCCAAACCCGTGATAATCTTGTACACCTCTGTCAAATCACCCCTCAACCTCCTTTGCTCTAATGAAAATAAATCCAGCTTCTCCAACCTGTCCTTGTAGCTAAGATTCCCCCAACCCTGGAACCATTCTGATTAATTTCCTCTGCACCCTCTCGAGGGCCTTCACATCCTTCCTAAAGTGTGGTGACCAGAACTGGACGCAGTACTCCAGTTGTGGCCTAACCAGCACTTTATAAAGAAAGGTTCAGCATAACGTCTCTATTTCTGTACTCAATACAAGAAACTCTTTGGTATCCGGCACCGACGTGTTGCCAGTTGATCAAAAATTCCGGATGACGGGGAGGGTTATCTACCGAGGCTATTTTTAACAAAGAAAAATTTTAAAAATCAAGAAATGTGCATTATACAGTAACTGGGTACTCACCTACAGAATGTTGTGTTAAATGGATGGTGGAAGATGCTTGATTAAGTACAGTACTGCCAGTTGAGGATAATGCAATGCAATGACTACCAGCAGCGTGGGAGACACACAGTACCCCTGTAAAATGGCGGATCAGAAGAGACTACCGGCAGCGCGGGAGAGTCAGACTCCTGTTACAGGGGTATTGAGGTGTTCTGACTTCCAACAGCGCCAAGAAGCCGAGTAGTGGCAGTTTGGAGAACTACCCCCACTGACTAACTCGGCCACCGCGGGAGACTCGGACTCGGCAACATTGCCGGTTATTGAGGTGTTGTTTTCGGAGTGAGAATTTTGCTGGTTAATAGAGAATTCCAGATATTCAGGTGCCGTTTAAACGAGAGTTTCCTGTACCTCTATTTATGAAGCCCAAGATTCCATATGCTTTGCTAACCACTCTCTCAATATGTCCCGCCACCTTCAGGGACTTATGCACATTACCTCCCAGGTTCCTCTGTCCCTGCACACTCTTTAAAACTGTGCCATTGTGTATATTGCCTCTCCCTGTTCCTTCTGCCAGAATTCATCACCTCACACTTCTCTGTATTAAATTTCATCTGCCACTTGTCTGCCCATTCTGCTAGCCTTTCTATGTCCTGTTGCAGTCGATTGGTATCATCCTCACCGTTTGCCACACCTCCAAGTTTCGTGTCATCGGCAAATTTAGAAATTCTACTCTGTATTCCAATATCCAGGTCATTTGTATATATCAAAGAAAGCAGTGGCCCCAGCACTGACCTTTGGGGAACACCACTGTCTACCATTCTCCAGTCTGAAAAACAGCCATTTACCACAACTTGCTGTTTTCTGTCCTTAAGCCAATTCCTTATCCAAGTTGCTACTGACCCACCTATTCCATGAGCCTCAATTTAGTTAACCAGCCTTCTATGTGGTACTTTGTCAAACACCTTCCTAAAATCCATGTAGACAACATCCATTGCATTCCCTTCATCAATCCTCCCTGTTACCTCATTAAAAAATTCAATTAGATTAGTCAAACACGATCTGCCTTTTACAGATCCGTGTTGGCTCTCCTTAATTAGCTTAAACCTCTCCAAGTGCCCGTTAATTTTTTCCTTGATTATTGTTTCTAAAACTTTACCCACCACTGATGTTAAACTGACCGGCCTGTAGTTACTAGGATTGTCCTTACACCCTTTCTTGAACAATGGTGTCACATTTACCACTTTCCAATCCTCAGGCACCTCCCCCGCATCTAGGGAAGATTGGAAAATTATGGCAAGCCCTTCCGCCATCTCCTCCACCAATTCCCTTAGCAACCTGGGATGCAAGCCATCTGGACCAGGCGACTTATCCACTCTAAGCATACCCAACAAATCAATTTTCACCCCTTCCATTGCTTCTACCCGTATTTTGTCAGCATCCACCGATACAAGATACTCATCAAGTATTCTAGCCTTGCCCTGCGCCTCTAAGCATATATCACCTTCTTTGTCCCTAATAGGCCCCACCCCGCCTCTTACTACCCGCTTACTGTTTACATGCCGATAGAAGATTTTTGAGTTCCCTTTTATGTTTACCACCATTCTACTCTCATATTCTCTCTCTGCCAATCTTATTTTCATCTTCACTTCGCCTCTCAACTTACTGTATTTGGTCTGGTTCTTCTTGAAGAATTCACCTGACATGCATCATACACCCTCTTGTTGTTTCATCATCTTCTCCATCTCCCTCGTCATCCAAGGAGCCCTTGCTTTGGTTCCCTTACCCTTCCCTCTTGTTGGAATGTTCCTAGCCTGTACTTGGAACATCTCCTCCTTAAAGATCACCCATTGTTCCGTGACAGTTTTTCCAGTCAGTCTTTGGTTCCATTTTACCCTGACTAGATCCTTTCGCATCACATTAAAGTTAGCCCTATTCCAGTTTAGAAGTTCCACTCTAGATTGTTCACTGCTCCTCTCCATTGCTAATCTAAATCTTATGATACGATGATCACTCGTACCCAAGTGTTCTCCCACAGACACTTGGTCGACCTGGCCCACCTCATTCCCCAGCACCAGATCCAGCAATGCCTCCTTCCTAGTTGGGCCAAGAACATACTGGTCAAGGAAATTCTCCTGAACACATTTCAGAAATTCCTCCTCCTCCTTTCCCTTTACCCTAGCATTATCCCAATCGATATTTGGGTAATTAAAGTCCCCCAATATCACCACTCTACAGCTCTTGCATATCTCTGCAATTTCCCTGCAGATTTGCTCCTCTACCTCCCTCTCACTATTTGGAGGCCTGTAGAATACCCCCAATAGTGTGATCATGGACCAAATGTAATATATCCAAGTTTGCTGATGATATAAAGCTGGGTGGGAATGTAAGTTGTGAGGAGGATGCAAAGAGGCTTCATGGGCTAAATGAGCAGGCAAGAACATGGCAAATGGAATATAATGTGGAGAAATGTGAAGTTATCCACTTTGGTAGGAAAAATAGAAAAGCAGAGTATTTTTTTAAATGGAAAGAGATTGAGAAATGTTGGTGTTCAGAGGGACCTGGGTGTCCTTGTACACGAATCACTGAAAGTTAACATGCAGGTACAACAAGCAATGAGGAAAGCAAATGATATGTTGGCCTTTATTACAAGAAGATTTGAGTATAAGAGTAAAGACGTCTTACTGCAATTATATAGGGCCCTGGTGAGACCACACCTGGGAGTAGTGTGTACAGTTTTGGTCTCCTTGCCGAAGGAAGGATATACTTGCCATAGAGGGAGCACAACGAAGGTTCACCAGACTGGTTCCTGGGATGGGGGGATTGTCCTATGAGGAGAGATTGAGTAGACCAGGCCTATATTCTCCAGAGTTTAGAAGAATGAAAGGTGATCTCATTGAAACATACAACATTCTTACAGGGCTTGACAGGGTAGATACAGGGAGGATGGTTCCCCTGGCTGGGGAGTCTAGAACCAGGGGTCACAGTCTCAGAATAAGGGGTTGGCCTTTTAGGACTGAGAGGAGAAATTTCTTCACTCAGAGGGTGGAGAGTCTTTGGAATTCTCTACCCGAGGGCTGTGGAGGCTCAACCGTTGAGTGTATTCAATACAGATATCGATAGATTTTTGATATTAAGGGAATCAAGGGATATGGGGGTAGTGCAGGAAAGTGGAGATGAGGTAGAAGATCAGCCATGATCTTACTGAATGGCAGAGCAGGCTCGAAGGGCCAAACGGCCTATTCCTGCTCCTATTTCTTATGTTCTTATTTCTTAAATCTACGCTGCACTCCCTCCAAGGCCAATATATCCTTCCCAAGTTGTGGTGCCCAGAAACTGCTCACAGGTGTGGTCAACCAAGGCTTTGTATAGCTATAGCATAACTTCTACTACCTTGTATTCTAATCCTCTAGATATAAAGGTCAGTATCCCATTAGCCTTTTTGATTATTTTCTGTACCTGTCCATGACATTTTAATGATCGATGTACATGGACCCCCAAGTCTCTTTGGACCTCCACTGTTTTTAGCTTTTCACCATTTAGAAAGTACTCTGTTCTCCTTTTTAGGTTCAAAGTGGATGACCTCACATTTGCCTACATGGAAATCCATTTGCCACAGTTTTGCCCATTCACTTAATCTATGAATATCTCTTTGTAATTTTATGCTTCCATCTACATTGCTTACAATGCTGCCTATCTGTGTCTCTTTGGATATGTGGTTTTCTATCCCATCAAAGTCATTAATACGATGAACAGTTGAGGTCACAACACAGATCATTGTGGGACACCACTAGTCATAACCTGCCAATTAGAGTACTTGCTCATTACCCCTACTCTGTCTCTTGCCACTCAGCCAATTTCCTAACCAGGTCAATAATTTGACTTTAATTCCATGAGCTTTAACTTTAGCTCCATGAGCTTTAACTTTAGCTAACAGTCTCTTATATGAGGGAATTTATCAAATGCCTTCTGGAAGTCCATATAAATTCCCTGTCCACTATTTTAATCACCTCGTCAAAAAATTCAATCAGGTTTACCCTTTACAAATCCATGCTGGCTCTCTCTGATCAGCTGAAAATTTTCAAGGTGTTCAGTCACTCCATCCTTAATTATAGACTCTAGTAATTTCCCGATAGCAGATGTTAGGCTAACTGCTCTATAATTCCCTGGTTTCCCTCTCACCTTTCTTAAATAGCAGAGTGGCATGCGCAAATTTCCAATCTAAAGGAACGGTTCCCGAATCAAGAGAACTTTGGAAGTTTAGAATTAAGACGGAGATTGATAAATTCTTGGCCACTCTCGGAATGAAGGGATTTGGGGATAGGGCAGGAAAGTGGAGTCGACATAGAAGTTCAGCCATGATCTTATTGAATGGCAGAGCAGGCTCGAGGGGCCGTATGGCCTACTCCTGCTCCTATTTCTTATGGAGAATGAAGTGGGCAAATGGAGCATATTTCAGGCGTGAGCATTTGGGGAACAGCGATCATAATATCAGGTTTTAAAAAGTTATGGAAAAGGACAAGGAATAATGAGGTGTAAAAATAATTAACTGGAGGAGGGCTAATTTCAGCAAGTTGAAAAGGGATCTGGCCCAGGTAGATTGGAATCAAAAATTGGTAGGCAAAACAGTAATCGAACAATGGGAGGCCTTCAAAGAGGATATGGTTCAGGTGCAGAGTAGACACATTCCCACAAGGGGGAAAAGGAAGGGCATCCAAAGCTAGAGCTCCCTGGATGGTGAAAGAGATTAAAATGAAACAGAAAAGGAGGCTTATGACAAACGTACAGTTCATAATACAATAGAGAACCAAGCTGAATACAGAAAGTACAGAGGAGATCTAAAAAAGGGAGTAAGAGGTGCAAAGAGAGATTATGAGAATAGATTAACAGCCAACATAAAAATGAACCCAAAAGTCTTTCATATATAGCAAAAGGGTAGTCAAAGGAAGGGTGGGCCAATTAGGGACCAAAAAAGATCTTGTGGAAGCAAAGGGCATGGCTGAGGTACTAAATGTGTATTTGCATCTGTCTTCACTAGAGGATGCTGTCAATGTAGCAGTAAAGGAGGAGGTAGTAGCGATATTGAATAAGATTAAAATAGATAAAGAGGAGGTACTTAAAAGGTTGACAGTACTCAAACTAGAAACAACATTGGGTCCGGATGGGATGCATCCTAGATTAGAGGTAAGCAAGAGTGGAAATTGCATAGGCTCTGGCCACAATCTTCCAATGATATGGGGGAGGCACCAGAGGGCTGGAGGATTGCAAATGTTACACCCCTGTTCAAAAATGGAGAGACAGATAAACCCAGCAATTGCAGGCTGGTTAGCTGGGACAAAATAAATTGGCATTTGGAAAAGTGGGCTAATAAATGAAAGCTAGCATGGACTTTAGTTAAAGACAATTTGTGTTTGACTAACTTGATTGAGTTTTTTGATGAACTAACGGAGCGGGTGGATGAGGGTAGTGCGGTTGATGTGTATAAGGACTTTCAAAAGGTATTTAAAAGTACCACAGAATAGACTTGTTAGCAAAATGAAAACCCACGGATTAAAGGGACAGTGGCAACGTGGATACAAAACTGGCTAAGGGTCAGAAAGCAGAGTAGTGGTTTTCCCCCCATTTCATTTTTTCTTGTAATTTTTCCACTCCTATCCCCCCCCCCTTTCCTTTTGTTTCGCTCTCACACCTTGCAGCTATCCCTTGCCCTGCCAGTACACTTTACACCCAATCTCAGCCTATTACCATCTCGTCTAGCTTCTAACACCTTTTATTGTCTCTTTTTTACTTCTTTTGTTTCTTTTATCCGATCGCAGCCCTGCCTCCGATCTAGCTTTCCTTTCCAGTTTTGAAGAAGGGTTCGACCCGAAACGTCAACTCAAATTTCTCTCCACGGATGTTGCCTGACCTGCTGAGTTTTTCCAGCATTTTCTGTTGTTATTTCGGATTTCCAACATCTGCAGTATTTTGCTATCGTATAGTGAACGGTTGTTTTGCAAACTGGAGGGAAGTGTGCAGTGGTGTTCCCCAGGGTTCGGTATTAGGACCACTGCTCTTTGATACATATTAATGACCTGGACTTGGGTATGCAGGGCATAATTTCAATGTTTGCAGATGACACGGAACTCAGAAATGTAGAACAATGAGGATAGTAACAGACTTCAGGAGGACATAGACAGACTGGTTAAATGGGCAGACACATGACAGATGAAATTTAGTGAAATGCAGAGAAGTGTGAAGTGATACATTTTGGTAGGAAGAATGAGGAGAGACAATATAAACTAAATGGTATAATTTTCATGGGGGTGCTGGAACAGAGATCTGGGGGTGTGCATACACAAATCTTTGAAGGTGGCAGGACAAGTTGTTAAAAAAGCATTCGGGATCCTTGACTTTATAAACAGAGGCATGGAGTACAAAAGCAAGGAAGTTATGCTAAACCTTTATAAAATAGTGGTTAGGCCTCAACTGGAGTACTGTGTTCAATTCTGGGCACCGCACATTAGGAAGGATGTTGAGGCCTTAGGAGAGGGTGCAGAAGAGATTTACTAGAATATTACCAGGGATGAGGGACTTCAGTTATGTGTAGAGACTGGAAAAGCTGGGGTTGTTCTCCTTAGAGCAGAGGAGAACAGGAGATTTGATAGAGGTGTTCAAAATTTTGAATGGTTTTGAAAAGAGTAAATAAGGGGAAACTGTTTCCAGTGGTAAAAGGGTCAGTAACCAGAGGACATAGATTTAAGGTGATTGGCAAAAAAAAAGAGGCGACAGGAGGGAAAAAAATGACACCGAGTTTTAAAGATTTAGAATGCACTGCCTGAAAGGGCGGTGGAAGCAGATTCAAGGAACTGGATAAATACTTGAAGGGAAAGAAGTTACAGGGCTATGAAGAAAGAGCAGAGGAGTGGGACTGATTGGATAGATCTTTCAAAGAACCAGCACAGGCACGATGGACCGAATGGCGGCCTCCTGTGCGGTATCATTCTATGGGCTTTCCAACTTACCAACTCGTATCTCCTGAACTTGTAATAATCTGGTTGTCATCCAGAAAACGACAACATGATAAGTAACCTGTAAAAAAAACAAACCAAATATCAACAGTAAAAGTATGCTTTCAGTATCAACATCAGCATAATTTACACTGGTTTTAAAATAATGTCTGCAATCAAGTACAACATTCAATTTGATAGTAGAAATTTTCATGCAGAACTTTCTTCATTCCACTGAACCTGATCCTTCCAACATAACTGCCTGGAATTTGCAGTCAGCAGCGAAGCGAAGGGAAGGCGTTCACCGCTGGCCCTGAAGTATGCTTTTCACAAAGATTTTGCGATCCATGTGTCAAGAACTTCAGGTTTTCCAACATTCAATTCATATCAACAAAGTATAATGGGGATCCCCTTGTCCGAACTGCTATGACATCAACAAGCTGCCTAAGCAGCCAATCAAATCACAGAATTCTCAGACAGCGAATAAGAAAGTGGGTAAGCTCTTGAAATTCTAACTTTTTAAAAATGTTAGAGAGCAAAACAAAGAATGGGGCTCTCACATGGGGAAAAGGCAAACCTGAAATAAAGATGAACAAACTTTAAAAAAAAATTCTTAAAAGTTTGAATTAAAATGGGCAAATTTCACACTGCACAAAATTTAAATTAGTTTTCCAGGCTCTTAACATTTGTTTAGCAGTAATAACGCTGTCAAAACCCCAGTTACACCTAATCCCTTTGGGTCTAACTTTCCGTGGAGAATTTAACAGCGTACTTACTGTGGAAGAGCTGAAGTTTATAATCAGTTTCCCTGATTTGGGTGATTACACCGATTACTGGCTTTCTGGAGGGGGGGGGGGGAAAAAGAGCACAGCGCAGCCTGTTTTGGAGCCGTCAATGACAGACCACAACTTAAGGATTTCTTT
Source organism: Somniosus microcephalus (assembly GCF_052327205.1). Taxonomy (NCBI): domain Eukaryota; kingdom Metazoa; phylum Chordata; class Chondrichthyes; order Squaliformes; family Somniosidae; genus Somniosus; species Somniosus microcephalus. The sequence continues at coordinate 61,552,390 of NC_140992.1, read as the reverse complement.
ATGTGTCTGCGCCAAATCCCCAAGTTGTGGTCAGTTTCAAAAGGTGGAATGACGGTGAATGCTGCCAGTCTGCCATCATCCCGACCGCAAATTCCGGGCCAATATGTATAATTTACATAGACTCTTCCAACTTTAGTTTCCTGAGGGTAGTAAATGATCGTAAGTTTCCAAAAAGATAAAGCTCGAATGTGACTACCAGAAATAAAATCAAGCAAAAACTAGTATCATTTTAACATCACAGTCTACATTACTGAATTCTAACTAGTTGCATTCCACAGATGACATGCTCTCAGTTCCAATAGAATTAGAACATGTCACCTAAACCTGTACTTATAACTTCAACCATGTTCTTAAGTGCTTTTCCACATTTCTCCTGCACTGGCAAAAAACTGTCAAAGAAACCTCACTTTCTTACTCATATCTTCTAGTCTGCACTCAATCAAGAAATCCAGATACATTTACATTGTCCAAGCCTTGGAGCATGTGCCTCAAATCTTTTCTCCAGTGGGAGCAAATTTAGTTTTAAATTAAGCAATTTGCATAGAATGACGTCTGAAGTCGTCATCACTCTTCTCTGCTGAATCCTTTCCAATGCATTAATGTTCTTGTAAAAGTAAAGTGCCCATAACTCCAGCAATATTCAAAATGTGAGGTTGCCAATGAGTTATGTAAGATTCAAGTATCCTACTAATCAAATGCATCTTGATATCAGAATAGCCTCTACAGCTTCAAATTAGTGGTGAAAACTGCTACTGATGAGAAAAAGACAAGGGAGATGAGACAATGAATGACATACATCTAAATTAGTGACTATTACCTGACATTCCACAAAAAAAGTAAACAGGATGTGCAAATTTAAGCTAGATGTTTAACTGATCAGATTGCACCCTGTTTCCTTTTCCTCCCCGCTTGAAGGCACTGACTCTGTTCTGTTAGTTTCACAGGAGCACCTGCCAGTGCCTTGCCCAATACTTGGTCATTCCTATGTGACATCCCAGAGTGTTGGTAGGCTATTCAACCTCAGTATCACAACTGAATCGGATTCAATCCTTAACTCACCTTACAAACATTCCAGGAAGAATCATTGGATACTTTGACCAATTTTCCTCTTCCTAGCACAGGTGGTAATTAGGCCAACTATAATATCTCTATCACTGCCTCAGCTACATCAAAACTTGGACCTTCATTGTTAGTATGGCTCATCTACATACCACTTTAACCAGTTGAGCCATTGAGGAAGCACGGAGATTAACATTTCTGACCACTTACACCAATATTGCCTTACCTGTGTGTCCTGGTAGTTCCCTGCTCACTCGAACATTGCCCTCCCTAGTTTTCAAGCTGTATATTGAACAGATGTTGTCCAACCCACCACAGGCAACATAGTTTCCAGATGGAGCATATGCACAAGTCATAACCCATGATGATCGCAAAGGGATAGCATGCATCTATAGGAAAGACAAGAAAATATCAAGTGGTTATTGAGTTCATACTAGTCTAGATCTAGCACATTTAAAAGCAATTTCATTCTTACTTTGTTTGTTGTATAACTGTCCCAGATGATCAACTTTCCATCTTGAGATGCGCTGACTAAAAGTCTGCAAAGACAAAAATATTTTATGCATTGAAGGAAGTCAAGGCCACGGATAGGGTGGAAAACAAATTTCACAAACAAAAGCAGGGCTGTGTGGCTTTAGTTATGAAGAGAGACTAGAGAAACTGGTGCTTTTTTACAATTGGAACAAAGAAAGATTTGACAGGCGTTCAAAATTGAGAGGTTTTGATGAGTAAATTGAGTAAACACTACTCCACGAGTCGGCTTGGTAATTAAAGAGCATAAATTTATCACCAAGAGGACAAAGAGAGTGATTTGAAAAAAATATATATATTTTTAAATAAAAGAGGATTGTTGGAACATGCAATAATGTACCAGAAACAGTAAATGATGGAATCAGAATCTATGATAGCTTTTAAAAATAGGATACATATTTGAAAAAAGTAAAATTAAAAAAGCAAGGGGAAAAGGCAGGGAAATGGTACAAGTGATAACCCTTCCAGAGAACCAGCAGAGTGGGTTGAACAGTCTCCTTCTATGCTATAAAAAAAATTCTGTGACTTGATAAATCTACACAATTATGATACATTAAATTCTTGTTCCTGCCAAAATACTTTTCAACTTGAACACTTGATAGACAATACTGCCCAAATTCTTAATTTTATCCCACGTCAGATGACACTACTGCAAATCTGAAAACCAAAAATTAATTGCATCAACTAAAAACAATCCCGATTAAACAGTAGCATCAAAATGTGCCGTAAACTATTAATTTATTCCCATCACAAGATTTAGGGACTTCATGATGCCAGGATAACATTTTTCTTTTAATGCACAGTCTGTTAATAAGGACCGGTTTTAGCCATGTACTCTACCAGCTGGTCACCACTGACCAATAAGGATCATAGATGACTACAATCTAATTTTTACAGTGGTAAAACATTGTTGCAACGATGGACTTTTGCAACATTTTCAACATTGCTTTCTGTAAAACACTAATTTTAAGCACGGAGCCATTTCAATAAGTGCACCGTTGCAATAATTCCTCTAGGCATTATAACTGCAAGACATTAATGGATTAGCTCTGGCATGTGCAAATTCAAAAGCACCAAAACAAAGGGAAGAGCTCTCGATAGCAGCCATTGAAAATAAGTGAAAGGAATGCCATTAGAATCAAATGGCCTCTAGCTGAATGCAGACTAAAAATTGCTGATCACAGAGTCAACAGTGCAACGGATTCATTGCAAAGATCACAATGAACACGATAAATGTGAGCTTATAATTGTTAGTCACTGTACTAACCGATCATATAATCATATGGTTAAGAGAGTCAACATTCAAGCACTGACCTGGAGTCTGATCCCCAATGCATGGCATAGATTTTAGCCAAATGTCCCCTCAATGTACGCCTTGTCCGCATTTGGATTCGACCGACTGAATCCAGACCAGCTGTGATCTGGAAATAAAATTTAGTTAGCTGTACTTCTATGAAACTAGCAAAGAACAAAGGTAATACAAGCTATTTGCCCATTTTCCATTAACTGTTTACCTGGGCTAGGGTGGAATCGCCACATGCTTTCCTTGCATCCTGCAATGACAAACAAAATTCTATTTACTTCATACTTAACACAAGTAATAAATCCAATACCACTACTTAAGATGCTGCTCTCAATGCCATTAGGTTTATTTTTAATAGCGATAGCACCATGCTACTAAAATAACCTTCCTGAATTACGACATTCACACATTTGGCCTGGACACTTAGCGGTCAATGTTTAATTGGCACAGTCTGCATATGTTTGTGGTCAAAAACCAGTGCGAGTATTCTGCTGTCTCTCTAACATCACTCTGGGACTACTACCTCCTATTGCTGCTCTCAATTTGAATTCCCGGGGGGGGGGGGGGGGGAGAAGAAAGAGGAGAGGGCGAGGGCCAAGGGGGGAGGGGAAGGGCCGAGGGGGAGGGGGAGGATGACGACGAGAGTGATCGCCTATTTCCACCTCCAGAACATTGCCCCTGCCTCAGCTCATTTGCTGTTGAAACCCTCATCCAGCCTCCCACGTTCTACCCTCCGTAAACTTGAGGTCATTCAAAACTCTGCTGCCCTAGTCCTAACTCGCACCAAGTTCCGTTCACCCATCACCCCTGTGCTCGCTGACTTACTTTGGCTCCCAGTAAAGCAACGCCTCGATTTTAAAATTCTCATCCGCGTTTTCAAATCCCTTCATGGCCTCTCCCCTCCCTATCTCTGTAAATTCCTCTCGCCCTACAACCCTCAGAGATGTCTGCACTCCTTTAATTCTGGCCTCAGACACATCCCCGATTTTAACCACGCCACTATTGGCGCCTGTGCCTTCAGCTGTCCAGGCCCGAAGCTCTGAAATTCCCTTCCTAAACCGCTTTCCTCCTTCAAAACGCTCCTTAAATCCTACCTCTTTGACTAAGCTTTGTCATCTGCCCCAATGTCAAATTTTGATATGGAACACCCCTGTGAAGCGCTTTGGGACGTTTTTCTACATTAAAGGCGCTACATAAATAAGTTGTTGTTGAATGCATTCAGTGCAAAATGGCTGAAAGTGAAGCTAAAAAAGGAATCTCTAGCAAACAATGATTGTGGCTGGAATTTTTAATAACTACTTCAAAATAAAATGCTTCATTTTTTGGTGACATTTAATAGCTTAATAAAAATGTACACATATATACTAAGCCAACTAGAACAACTTTAAAAGCTGGGTTGATTTAAAGTGGACTCCCATTATGACCAAGACACAGCATTACACCTCCAAATGTCAGCTGATGTCTCTATTGTATATAGAAAATCTGACACGAAATAGCTTACAGAACGCAAAAGTTCCACTAAGCTAGATTGCTATAACTAATTAGTTCACAAAATACAAAACTATTTTTGAAACAAACCCAGTCGTGAAAAAACCTGAAGAATTTTCAGCAGCAATGTAACAAAATAATTTCATTAATTCAAAAATGGAGGCTCAAACTAAATTGAAATTCTCATTTAAATATGTTGTAATACAAATCAAACCGTTTGTTGCCTGACCATACAGATTCTGCATTGATGCCTCGGTGAAAGGGCCAACGGCATATTTTTTTTTTTAAACTCACCCACATACAGCTTGAGGATATATACTTTGGGGAAGAGCCCCCAGAAATAATAACTTGCATTTATATAAGCACCTTTAACATAGTAAAACGTCCCCAGATGCTTCACAGGAATAATCAGGCGAAAACTGTCACCGAGCCAAAGAAGCAGGCATTAAGACAGGCTTGGTCAAAGATGTAGGGTTTAAGGACCATCTTAAAAAGGAGAAGAGGTGGACAGGGAGGTAATTCCAGAGCTTAGGACCTAGATGTCTGGGCTATCAATAGTGGAACGAAGGGAGTGGAGGATGCACAAGTGGCCAGAGTTGGAGCAACGCAGAATTCTGAGGGTTGTAGGGCTGGAGGAGGCTAGAGATAGGGATGGGCAAGGCCATGGCGGGATTTAAACGTGAGAATTTTAAATTTGAGGCGTTGATGGACTGGGAGCCAATGTAGGTCAGCGAGCACAGGGGTGATGGGTGAATGGGACTTGGTGCAATTTGGGATACAGGCAGCAGAGTTTTGGTTTAGCTCAAGTGTATGGCGGTTGGAAGAGGGGAGGCCAGCCAGGAGTGCAATGGAAGTGTCGAGTCTAGGGGTAACAAAAGCATGGTCGAGGGTTTCAGCAGATTGGCAGGGGTGGAGACAGAGGATATTACGAAGTAGGCAGTCTTCAAGATAGAGCGGATATGGAGTTGGAATTCAGGGTGAAATAGGACGCCGAGTTTGCGAACAGCCTGGCTGAGCCTGATACAGTGGCCTGGGAGAGGGATGGAATCGGTGGCTATGTAACCGAGTTTGTGGCAAAGACCGAAGACGGTGGCTTCACTTTTCCCAATATTTAAAATTTCATCTCATCCCGGCCTGGATGTCAGACAAGTAGTCTGACAACACAGAAGCAGTGGAGGGGTCATGAGAGATGATGGTAAGGAAGAGCTGGATGTAGTCAGCGTACATGTGGAACCTGACATTCTTGTGTTTTCTAATGATGTTGCTGAAGGGCAACATGTGAAACAGGAGGTGGTGAAGGACAGATGTTTGCGGGGCTCCAAACACAACCATGCCGGTGCGATAAAACCAAACACAGAAACAAATATATTACAACTTGAAACAAGTCAACTGTCAAACATTTAACAATTAACTATAAACACATTTTTTTGAACATTTAAAATGTTGAAATTCATGAGAAAATTATTTTTCAGTGATACAGCGATGCTTTATATTCTCATTATGGCCAAGAAAGGCAGGGTTGAGGCACCAGCACTGGGAGCTGGAAACTCACTCACAGCCTACTCCCATGTGATTTAAGACATGTGAAATAGGGCTTACAGCCATCTGTCCAGCTGCTAACTCTAGACAAGTGGTGTGCTTTACAAAGAAGTAATTTATTCTAGAGCAAGTCTCCCCATCACAAGGTCAGAAATTGGGCTCCTCTGATAATGAAGCAGCCAATACCAGCAGGACCTAGGCAACATCCAGGTTTGGGCTGACAAATGGCAGGTTTCAATCACACTACATAAGTGTCAAGCGATGACCATCTCCAACACGGGCAGCACGGTGGCATAGTGGTTAGCACTGTTGCCTCACAGCGCCAGGGACCCGGGTTCGAATCCGGCCTCGGGCGACTGTCTGTGTGGAGTTTGCACATTCTCCCCGTGTTTGCGTGGGTTTCCTCCGGGTGCTCCGCTTTCCTCCCACAGTCCAAAGATGTGCGGGTTAGGTTGATTGGCCATGATAAATTGACCCTTAGTGTTAGGGGGGATTAAATATGTGGGGTTATGGGGATAGGGTGGGATATGTGTTGGTGTAGGGGTTATGGGGATTGGGTGGGACATGTGTCGGTGCAGGCTCGATGGGCCGAAATGGCCTCTATCTGCACTGTGGGGTTTCTGTGATTCTGTGAATAAAAGGTCCAGATCTCCACCCTAACCACCTCCCCACTCCTCTCTTCTTTGCCCCCCCCCCCCCCCCCCGCCCCGAGCTTCAAAAGCACAATCAAGACCCCCACTATCAACATCCTAGGGGACACCAGTAACCAGAAACTTAACTGGACCAGTCACATCAACAACATGACTATGCAGAGGTGTGGCAATCTTAATTAAAAACACTTTTCATGCAAGTGAATTATATTAGCTAATCTCAGCCATAATGGCAGCAAGATTCCCACTGTTCTTATGGGTGGGTGTCCTGGTGTATGGCCTGCCAAGGCCCCTGCATCTCGTCAGCAACCTTTACTAGAAGACAAAATAGATGGATGCTATAGAAGCACAGGATTGGGCTCAGTTGTGAGGATTTCAATAGATGAACAGTTCCAACACTCTATAGGCTCACAGAAACAGCCACCAGGGTCAGGTACCCCACGGTTGCTGCCTATGGTCTTACACCTCAGCACAAGTGGCTGGCTTAAGGGAAGGTGCAGCAAGGAAACTGGAGTGGAAGAATTGGAAATCATGCATTTGAAAGGGGATATTGGGTATGATTAAAGCTTAGTTTTTCAAGGATCTTAAACACTAAATTATAGTACGATAAACAGGACACACAATTTAGGTCAGGAGGATCATGTAACTTCAAACTTGGCAAACTAAGATAACAAATAATGAGACTTTGCACTTCCTTCAGTCAAGAGTGGCATTTTAACTTTGGTTCACTTCTTCTGCATGTAACTTAATTTAAGAGTGTATAGTTGATGTAGCATCTTACCCTAATTTGATTCCGCAATTGCTCTGCTTCTTGCCTCAACTGTTCCAGTTCACTCATTGTCCTGGCTTGGTATCAATATGTCCACACGATCACAAAACGGATCTATAAAGCAAAACATATCTAGTCAGTGCTATTCAAATTCATTCAACTATCACAAAGGGTTACATTCTGCACGCTATGATCTATTATGATACAATCATTTTTCGGAGGTCACTTTTAGAACAAACAGGTTAATACTTGCAAAAGGTTCACTCCTCGCCCCACTGTAAAAAGGCAGCTTCCAATCACGCCCACATTTTAAAAAAATGGATTTTATCTTCCAATCAGAAATGAAAATGCTAAGGAATTAAACTTTCTTGCACCACTGACAGCACCAAGTAGATGTTAGATGAAAATGACAGCTGTCCCTACAGTACCGACAATATATCTAACCCAAAGCCCTCAGAAAAGCATGTTATTGTAGGAAATATATCCCAAAAAATTCAGGAGACAACTGTTTTTTAAAAAAATGGCAATTCAGTAATATTTCAGTTTTTCCTCATCTGCAGCATTCAACAATGAGGAGGGCTCCGTTCAGTATTTTAAGGTTGCATAAGCTGTAGCCAAATTGAAGCTCCAAGTTGCTGCAAGAAATTTGCAATTAAGCATGGATATTTAAATGTATTGCTCATGACTGGGCAGTTGAATGTTGCAGTACTTGAAGTTTTACAATCACCAAAACACAAATAAGACACACAATGAACATTTTGATTTACAGTTAGAAGATCTTTACTATTACAGTTAAAAACAGAGTTTCATTAACATACTTCCAATTCACAATTACAGCTGAAATGTCTGCTCCAGTGATTAGTATTAAACATGGACAGACTCAAAAAAATCATGTGGTATAACTAATTTGGAATGCCGATGCGGCTAATTGCATTTTTTGATTAGTAATTTAAAATTGAGTAATAGGCATGTGATCTCAATGCTTGTTCGCACAGCGTAGACATGTGTACATTAATAATTCTTTTGCACCAGTATTTACAGTAGAGGAAGAGGATTGCCAGAAATCCCAAGGAAACTAAATCAGGGACACACACTCAATAAAATTAATGTAAGTAAAATAACAGTAATGAAGAAAATAATGGCACTAAAGAGTGACAAATCCCCAGGACCAGATGGTTTCCATCCCAGGGTTTTAAAGGAAGTTGGTGAGTACACTGCAGATGCCCTAATTATCATCCAAAGTTCTCTCGATTCAGGAGCCGTTCCTTCAGATTGGAAAATTGCGCAAATCACTCCGCTATTTAAAAATGGTGAGGGGGGAAACCAGGGAATTTATAGACCAGTTAGCCTAACATCTGCTGTCGGGAAATTGCTAGAGTCTATAATTAAGGATAGGGTGACTGAACACCTCAAAAATTTTCAGTTGATCAGAGATGGATTTGAGAAAGGTAGGTCATGCCTGACAAGCCTGATCGAGTTTTTTGAAGAGGTGACTAAAGTAGTGGACAGGGAAATGTCTATGGGTGTTATTTATATGGACTGCAATAAGGCATGTGACAAAGATTGTTAACTAAGGTAGAAGCCCACAGAATTGAGAACAAATTACTGACCTGGTTAGGAATTTGGCCGAGCGGCAGCAGACAGGCAATAGGGATAAAGGATCGGTACTCAAATTGGCAGGAGCTGACTAGTGGTGTCCTGCAGGGATCTGTGTTGGGGCCTCAGCTACTCAATATTTATTAACATAGAAAGTCATATCAAGTTTGCCAATGACACAAAGATAGGTGGAATTGTAGGTAGTGTAGATGGAAGCATAAAAATACAAAAGGATATCGACAGATTAAGTGAATGGGCAAAACTGTGGCAAATCGATTTCAATGTAGACAAATGTGAGGTCATCCACTTTGGACCTAAAAAGGATAAAACAGAGTACTTTCTAAATGGTGAAAGGCTAAAAACAGTGAAGGTCCAAAGAGACTTGGGGGTCCAGATACATAGATCATTAAAATGTCATGAACAGGTGCAGAAAATAATCAAAAAGGCTAGAGGACTAGAATACAAGGGGGTAAAAGTTATCCTGCAGCTATACAAAGCCCTGGTTAGACCACACCTGGAGTACTGTGAGCAGTTCAGGGCACCACACCTTAGGAAGGATATACAGTATTGGCTTTGGAGGGAGTGCAGTGTAGGTTTACCAGAATGATACCCGGACTTCAAAAGGTTAAGTTACAAGGAGAGATGACACAAATTAGGGTTGTATTCCCTAGAATTTAGAATGTTAAGAGGTGATCTGATCGAAGCTTTCAAAATATTATGGGGAACAGATAGGGTAGATAGAGAGAAACTATTTCAGCTGGTTGGGGATTCTAGGAGTAGGGGGCATAGTCTACAAATTAGAGCCAGACCTTTTCAAGAGTGAAATTCGGAAACACATCTACACACAAAGGGTGGTAGAAGTTTGGAACTCTCTTCTGCAAATGGCAATTGATGCTAGATCAATTGTTAATTTTAAATCGGAGATTGATAGCTTTCTGTTAACCAAAGGTATTAAGGGATGTGGGCTAAAGGCAGGTATATGGAGTTAGGTTGCAGATCAGCCAGGATCTCATTGAATGGCAGAGCAGGCTTGAGGGGCTGAATGGCCTACTCCTGTTCCTAAGTTAACATTTTACCAATACATTAAAAAAAAAGTAATTTTGATCATTGTGTATAGTTTATTCATTGGTTACTGAATGGTGGTAGATGTTTGTTTAGTAAATATACATGAAGTACATTTACCTGTTGTGTGCGAGTGTATGCAAGGCGTGCGAGTGTTATGCAAGGCGTTTTTCAATGAAATTAGTAAATGTGGCTAAAATGGTGTTGCTATAGCCAAACCTATGGCTGGTCAGCAATTTCTATTGGACAACACTGGAACAAAGGGAAGAGAAAGAGATCAATAATACCCGGGTCTGGCATAAACAGGAATTTGCCTGTGTGGAGAAGGAATCAAACTCGACTTTATATATTGCAAAATGCTCTCAGAAAGGCGGAGTTACCCCATTCAGCTCCAACTACATTTTCCCCTGGAGTTCTGGGCACAGCAGACAAACTCTTCCATGGGCAATTCTAGGATATGCTTTCAGGTACCAATGAGTTTGCCATAAAGCACAAAACACTCGGTGAGGGGAAGGCAAAAGGGAGTTAGAGCAGTGTGCTTGTTGAGGTTAAGAAAGCACTATTAGCATGGGGGTGGGGAAGTAATTGGCTATAGGAGGAGGACAGTGAACATTACAATCAACAGGAGGGTGGAAAAAAGGAAATCAGACAGCAGGTCAAACACAACAGTATTTGAGGGGCTATAGTTCACCAAGGCACACTTTGGCCATGATCTGTGGTAGGTTTGAGTGTATGAATTTACATCTAAATTTTATCACTTCTGAAATATATAAATCAAGTTTTTCACCAAGACATTGATTTTTTTTTAAAAATTATCACCTTTGCTTCCCATTCCAAGACACTTTCTTGAGGAGACAAACATTCCTGTGCAGCCATACAAGTGACTTTGAAATGAAAATATATGTTGATTCAAGTCCACAAGGCTGCATTACACTATTTCAAGTACATGTGGACACTTAGATCACCTGGCATAGGAGTTTTCAACACATTCTAAAATAAAATATTGCAGCCCATCCAGCAATTTTTATACAAGAAATACCAGCATTCATTGGAGGGTGATCTGGATATACAATAGGTCAAGGCAGAGGAATAATACAACTAACATTCACTTAACAGAACTATCATTGCTGATTGCCAATTGCATGTCTTCATTCATTTGATATATTTTATAGTACTCGTGCTACTCATCGTACTAAACAAGAGTCCTGCACCAGTATACTTCAAATGGTGTAGGTTTTAAAATAGAATCGAAGAACATAGGAACAGGAATAGACCATTCAGCCCCTTGAGCCTGTTCTGCTGTTCAATTAGATCATGACTGACCTGTACCTCAACTCCACTTACCCACTTTTGATCCATATTCCTTGATGCCCATACCAAATAAAAATCTGCCGATCTCAGTCTTGATAATTTCAATTCACCCATCGTCCACAGCCTTTTGGGGAGAGAATTCCACATTTTCACTACCCTTGAATTTTAAGATTATATCTCATTTTGGAATCCGAGGAAATAGTTTCTCCATATCTACCATATCAAATCCGTTTAACATTCAAAACACCTAGATCAGATCACCCCTCCCTCTTCTATACTCAAGGGAATACAAGCCAAGTTTATGCAATCTGTCCTCATAATTTAACCCTCTAAGTCCCGGTATCATTCTAGTGAATCTGCACTGCACCCCATCCCCCAACTGCCAGCCGTGGCACAGTGGTAGCACTCTCCCCTGAATCAGAAGGCTGTGGGTTCAAGACACACTCCAGAGACTTGAGCACAAAATCTAAGCTGACACTCGAGTGCAGTGCTGAGGGAGTGGTGCACCATCTGAGGTGCAGTCCTGCAGAGGAGATGTTCTGCTCAGGCGGATGTAGAAGATCCTATGTCCAGGGCCCCAAACACCCCTTCCAGGTGAAACAGCAATTTACTTGTACTTCTCGCAATCTAGTATACTGTATTCGCTGCTCACGATGCGGTCTCCTCTACATTGGGGAGACCAAACGCAGATTGGGTGACCGTTTTGCGGAACACCTCCGTTCAGTCCTTAAGGGTGACCGCGAGCTTCCGGTCGCCTGTCATTTTAATTCACCGCTCCATTCCCACTCGGACCTCACCGTCCTTGGCCTCTTGTATTGTTCCACGGAAGCTCAACGTAAACTCGAGGAACAGCACCTCATCTTCCGATTAGGCACTCTGCAGCCTTCCGGACTCAATATCGAGCTCAACAATTTCAGATCATAACCTCGGCCCCTATTTCATTTTTTCTTGTAATTTTTCCACTCCTTTTCCCCCCCCCCCCCCTCTCCTTTTGTTTCTCTCACACCTGGCAGCTATCTCTTGCCCTGCCAGTACACTTTACACCTAATCTCAGCCTATTACCATCTCGTCTAGCTTCGAATACCTTTTATTGTCTCTTTTACTTCTTTTGTTTCTTTTATTCTTTTGTCCGATCGCAGCCCTACCGCCGATCTATCTTCTTTTCTTTCCAGTTTTGAAGAAGGGTTCGACCCGAAACGTCAACTCAAATTTCTCTCCATGGATGGATGTTGCCTGACCTGCAGAGTTTTTCCAGCATTTTCTGTTGTTATCCCATGGCTCTATTTCGAAGAAGAGCAAGGGAGTTCTCCCCAGTGTCTTGGCTAAAATTTATTCCTCAACCAACATAACAAATATATTATCTGGTCATTATCACAGCTGCTTGTGGGACCTTACTATGTACATATTGGCTGCCATGTTTCCTACTTTACAACAGCAACTAGATTTCAAAAAGTACTAAATTAGCTTTGGGACATTCTGAAAGGCGCTACATAAATGCAACGCCAATATATCCTTCCTGAGGTGCAGTGCCCAGAACTTAACGCAGATGAGGTCCAACCGAAGCTCTGTACAACTGAAGATAACCTCTCCCCGTTGTATTCCAACTCTCTAGATAAAGGTCAACATTCCATTAGCCTTTTTGATTACTTTTTTGTACCCATCAACTAGCTTTTAGTGATTCCTGCACCTCACCCAAATCCCTTTGCTCCTCCAGTTTCTAGTCTCTTGCCATTAAGATATTATTCCAGTTTGTCTTTGTTGTATCCAAGTGGATGACCTCACACTTCCCCACATTGAACACCATCTGCCGAAGTTTTGCCTACTCACTTAATTGGTCTATGTCCCTTTGTAACATCCTGCTTCCATCTACTGTACATAAGTTACAGTGCATCATAATTTAGTGTCATCTAAATGTGGATATACAACTCTATTCCTTCATCCAAGTCATTGCTTATATGGTGGACAGCTGAGTCCCTAGTACAGACTCCTGGGGAACAGTTGTCACATTCCACCAGAGTACATTCCCTTTATCCCTACTCCTACCTCCAAGTGTTTTGGTAAGTTTGGAAGAGATGGTAATGTAATTTGGGGACCTCGTGGGCTGATTCCAAGTGGTGTGAATGCGTATGACAGATGTCAGGTTGCAAATACATCCGAGAATCAGGCTATTTACAGAAAGGTCAGAGAAGTGAAAAAGAGGGACAAAGAGAGGGTATAAGAATAGAACGGCTGCCAACATAAAAGGTAATCAAAAAGTCTTCTATAGGCATATAAATAGTAGTAAGGAGGGGTGGGGCTGATTAGGGACCAAAAAGGAGACCTCTGCATGGAGGCAGAGGGTATGGCCGAGGTACTAAATGAGTACTTTGCATCTGTCTTTACCGAGGAAGAGGATGCTGCCATAAACAGTGAAGGAGGTGGTAGTGGAGACACTTGATAGTATAAAAATGAGAGGTACAGGAAACTGTGATATCCGGCACCGACGGGACCGAGCTGTTGCCGTCCCATCAAAACTGCTGGACAAACCAGCGCTAATGTTAAAACATACGGAGCTTTTGAGCTCCGTATCTAGCAACAAACCCTGTTGCTTAGCAACAGCTTCTAAACAAACAGTCGGCCGTACCTTGCAATCGTCTATGTAGCTAAGCAACAGCTTCAGCTAGACCTTGCACAGCCTGACTGGTGAAAAAAAAGCAACGAAAAGACTCCTGATTTTTGCCGGTGGATCGAGCATTCCGGACAGTGAACCTTCGGATAAACCAAAGTTTCCGGTATTAGAAAGGCTGGCTGTATTTAAAGTAGATAAGTCACCAGGAGCGGATGGGATGTATCCTAGGATGCTGATGGAATCGAGGGCGGAAATCGCGGAGGTACTGGCCATAATATTCCAATCCTCCATAGATACGAGGGTGGTGCCAGAGGACTGGAGAATTGAAAATGTTACACCCTTGTTCAAAAAAGGGTGTAAAGATAAACCCAGCAACTACAGGCCAGTCAGTTTAACCTTGGTAGTGGGGAAGCTTTTAGAAACAGTAAACAGGGACAAAATTAAGTCGCTTGGATAGCGCTGGATCAATTAAGGAAAGCCAGCACAGATCTGTTAAAGGCAAATCGTGTTTAACCAACTTGATCGAGTTTATTGATGAGGTAACAGAGATGGTTGATAAGGATAATGCGGTCGACATAGTGTACATGGATTTCCAAAAGGCGTTCGACAAAGTACCACGCAATAGGCTCGCCAGCAAATTTGAAGCCCTTGGAATAAAAGGAACAGTGGCAGCATGGATACAGAATTGGCTAAGTGACAGGAAACAGAGAGTAGCGGTGGAGGAAGGTATACAGTGTCGTTCCCCAGGGGTCGGTTCTAGGACCACAGCTTTTCTTGATATATATTAATGACTTGGATGTGGGAGTACAGGACACAATTTCAAAATATGCAGATGACAAAACCTGGAAGTATAGTGAACAGTGAGGAGGAGAGTGATAGACTTCAGGAAGACAAATGGGCAGACGTGGCAGATGAATTTTAACGCAGAAAAGTGTGAAGTGATACATTTTAGTAGAAAGAATGGAGAGGACATATAAACTAATGGTACAATCCTAAAGGGGGTGCACGAACAGAGAGACCTGGGGTTATATGTGCACAAATCGTTGATGGTGGCAGGACAGGTTGAGAAAGCAGTTAAAAAGGCTTACGGGATCCTGGGCTTCATAAATAGAGGAAGAGAGTACAAAAATGTGGAAATGATGATGAACCTGTATGAAACACTGGTTCAGCCCCAACTGGAGTACTGTGTCCAAATCTGGGCAGCACACTTTAGGAAGGATTTTTTTTTTTTTTTTTTTTTTTAAAATTTGTTTATGGGATGTGGGTGTCACTGGCAAGGCCAGCATTTATTGCCCATCCCTTATTGCCCTCGAGAAGGTGGTGATGAGCCGCCTTCTTGAACCACTGCAGTCTGTGTGGCGAAGGTACTCCCAGTGCTGTTAGATAGGGAGTTCCAGGATTTTGACCCAGCGACGATGAAGGATCGGCGATATACTCCTAAATCGGGATGGTGTGTAACTTGGAGGTGGTGGTGTTCCCATATGCCTGCTGCCCTTGTCCTTCTAGGTGGAAGAGGTCGCAGGTTTGGGAGGTGCTGCAGTGCATCTTGTAGATGGTACGCACTGCAGCCACGGTACGCCGGTGGTGGAGGCAGTGAATGTGTAAGGTGGTAGATGGGGTGCCATTCAAGTGGGCTGCTTTGTCCTGGATGGTGTCGAGCTTCTTGAGTGTTGTTGGAGCTGCACTCATCCAGGCAAGTGGAAAGTATTCCATCACACTCTTTACTTGTGCCTTGTAGATGGTGGAAAGGCTTTGGGGAGTCAGGAGGTGAGACACTCGCCGCAGAATACCTAGACTCCAATCTGCTCTTGTTGCCACCGTATTTATGTGGCTGGTCCAGTTAAGTTTCTGGTCAATGGTGGGGGATTCAGCGAAGACAATGCCGTTGAATATCAAGGGACAGTGGTTAGACGCTCGCTTATTGGAGATAGTCATTTCCTGGCACTTGTGGTGCGAATGTTACCTGCCACTTATCAGCTCAAGCCTGCACGTCGTCCAGGTCTTGTTGCATGCGGGCATGGACTGCTTCATTATCTGAGGAGCTGTGAATGGTACTGAACACTGTGCAGTCATCAGCGAACATCCGCATTTCTGACCTTATGTTGGAGGGAAGGTCATTGATGAAGCAGCTGAAGATGGTTGGGCCTAGGACACTGGTGTATGTGCCTTTAAGAGCCCCCTGTGTACTGTAATGCCGGTAATGGCCACTCAGGCTATATAAGCCTGTATATTGTCTTGTATCTGTTAGTTCACCTCCAGACTTTGTTCAGTAAACACCTGTGAAACCAACTCCTGCCTTCCGTGTCTCCATTAACACACGGATACAACAGTGGCGATGAATTGGAAACGGACTTAACCTGCAATTCGGCAGCAGCTCAAGGAGATCGATTCCTCAGACGAAAGTCGAAGAAAAAAAACAGGAAAGGGAAAAGCTGTGGTTTCACCAGCTAGCCGAGCTGGTGGCAGGTACTGCAATAATCCTTCCTGGGCGGCGGCTCGATCGGCTGGCTCTGCAGCAGGGCCGAGCAGCGAAGGCGGAGGCAAACAGAGACGGAGAGTGGAGCACTCTGGAGACGGCCGGCGCTGCAAAGCAGGTCGGCATTCGGACCAAGCAGAGGGAGGGAAAAGTCCCAGAGAGTCCGGCGGGAACGAGTCTCCACCTATTAAAAATACCTGTGTAAAAAAAAACGCAGAGAACAGCGTTGTCAGCAGCAGCAGCGGCGGGAAAGCGCGGGAGGCGCCTTCTTTTTTCTGCGGAGAAGAAAGGAAAGCGCGGGAGGCGCCATTTTTTTTCCCAGGATGCCTAAGACTGGCAATATTACTGCTTTCGATAGTAATGTAGAGAATTGGACCACATATGTGGAAAGAGTGGAGAAATATTGCACAGCGAATGAAATAAATGATGATAAAAAGGCATCGGTACTTCTAAATCTAATGGGCACAAGGACATACGGGCTGTTACGAAACTTAATCACTCCAGCCAAACCGATGGACAAGAATTTTAAGGAGATTGTTGATACCCTACACTGCCAATTCGGGACAGGACTGGCAGATTCTCTATGAGACAAATTTGTCTGCGGTCTCCGAAGTGAAGGAACACAAAAAAAGCTACTTTCTGAGAAAGATTTGACACTGGACAAGACTTTCAGTGTGACTTTATCATACGAAGCAGCAGCAAGAGGAGCTGCAGAGATACAGCAAAAGCCACAGGACTTCGGCACCCATGAAATGACACGGGGTTTCGAGAGATGTTATCGCTGCGGCAGATCCACCCATGACCAGAGGGACTGCTGGTTCAAGGACAAAGCATGCAGGCAATGCGGAAAGATTGGACACATTGCACGTATATGCCGATTTGGAAACAAAAAATCCACTGACAGAAAAAAAATCAATAAGGAAAAGTACAGAAAGGTACAAATGATGACGGACAGTAGCTCCAAAGACCAGAAGAGCAATAGCGACTCTGGAAACGAGAGACTAAGCTCTCAAATTACATAATGTAATTGCCAAAGAAGATTACCAGACCATTTGGGTTACCCTCACGATAGCGGGGTCCCCAGTTAAAATGGAGCTAGATACAGGATCAGCCCTAACCGTCATAAGTCGACGGGATTACGAGCGGCTATTTCCGCATATAGACACATCCATTATCTTGAAAACATATACGGGGCAGAAAGTATACCCAAAAGGGAAAATAAAAGGTGCCTGTTGTATACAACGGCAAGGAAATACAGAAGTTGTATTTATACGTTCTGCAAGATGGTGGTCCACCGCTGTTGGGACGTGAATGGATCAGGAAGATACGTTTAGACTGGCACTCCATTCAGGCACTGACGGTGACCAGTAAGGAAAAAAATGATGATGACGTCATACCTGAACGATTAAAAGACATCTTGGCCAACGCCAAGGAAGTGTTCCAACAGGAACTAGGAACCTTGAAAGGCATCACCGCCTCAATAAAGGTGGAAGATGCGGCAATTCCCAAGTTTTTTAAGGCAAGGCCGGTGCCATGCGCAATTCGTCCAGCAGTCGAGGCAGAGCTGGAGAATTTGGAAAAGGCAGGCGTATTATCCAAGATAGATTGGAGCGAGTGGGCAACACCCATCGTCCCGGTCATGAAGAAAACATTGAATAATGATAAATCTGAAGAACAGAGAAAAATTCGCATCTGTGGGGACTTCAAGGTGACTGTAAACCCGGTCCTTCACACGGTACAGTATCCTCTTCCGAGGATAGAAGATATTTTCGCCTCACTATCCGGAGGGAAACGTTCCACCAAAATTGACTTGGCACAGGCATATCTACAGATGGAAGTTGAAGAGGCCTCTAAAAAGTATCTCACGATAAACACACACAAAGGCCTGTACCAGTACAATCGAAACAAATATCATATTGTGGCCACATAATTAACGAGGAAGGGTTGCATAAGTCACCTGAAAAAATTGAAGCGGTCATAAAAGCCCCAGCACCTGAAAATGTCTCACAATTAAGGTCGTTGCTGGGATTGATAAATTACTATCATAAATTTTTACCGAACTTATCAACTATTCTACACCCTCTTAATGATCTTCTACAGACAGGAGTGATTTGGAAATGGAACGAAGACTGTAAACGTGCCTTCCATAAATGCAAAGGCTTGATCACGTCCAAGGAAGTTTTGGCTCATTACAACCCATCATTACCAATCAGACTGGCGTGCGATGCACCCCCTTACGGCGTAGGAGCGGTATTATCGCATAGATTCCCTGATGGCTCGGAGCGGCCGATAGCTTTCGCGTCACGCTCATTGAACTCAGCTGAGCGTAACTATGCCCAGATCGACAGGGAGGCACTCAGCCTGGTATGGAGAGTGAAGAAATTCAACCATTACCTACACGGACAAAAATTTACCTTGTTGACTGACCATCAACCCCTCATCTCCATATTCAACCCTAAAAAGGGTGTTCCCATTATGACAGCGCAAAGGCTACAGAGGTGGTCCCTTTTCCTAGGGGCACACCAATACGACATAGAATACAAAGGATCAAAACAGCATGGGAATGCTGACGGTTTATCACGCCTACCGTTGCCAACGGTAGAAGAGGCAACTACAGTAGACCCAGTGGAGATGTTCCACTCAACCATAGTGGAATGTCTACCAGTAACAAATTCTGCCATTGAAAAGGAAACGAGAAATGACCCGACACTCTCACGAGTCTACAATTTAACAGTGAAGGGATGGCCAGCACATGGCGAACCACTGTTGCCAGCATTCTCGCAAAGAGGAGAACAGCTGTCAGTGTGCCGAGGAACCTTGATGTGTGGATCCAGAGTGGTGATTCCACCCAAACTCCAGGATAAAGTGCTAAAGGAGCTTCACGAGGGGCATCTGGGTGGAGTGAAAATGAAGAACCTAGCCAGAGTGTTTGTGTGGTGGCCAGGTATCGATGGAGACATCGAAGAAATGACCAAGAGCTGCCTAGGATGCCAGAAGGTCCAAAACGCCCCACCACAAGCCCCTCTACATCCATGGGAGTGGCCCTCATCTCCCTGGCAAAGGGTACACATCGACTTTGCTGGTCCATTTATGGACTCAATGTTCTTAATCGCGGTTGATGCACACTCCAAGTGGCCGGAGGTAATAAAGATGTCCTCCACCACCACGGAAAAAACCATCACAGTATTAAGGACCATATTTGCCAGGAATGGGCTGCCTGAACAGATCTGTTCTGATAATGGACCGCAATTTGTGTCCGAAGAATTCAGGAAGTTCTTAGAAAACAATGGGGTTAAGCACTACACGTCCGCCCCATACCATCCTGCCACCAATGGATTGACTGAAAGGTTTGTCCAGACCTTCAAGAAGGCCATAAAGGCCATGGGTAATGAAGACATAAATCTACAACATAAGGTAGATAACTTCTTGTTTGCATACAGGAATGCAACACATGTGGTTACAAACCAAACTCCCGCCATGATGTTCTTCAATAGAAGCCTAAGATGCCGGCTGGATTTGATCAAGCCAAACATCAGAAGGGACGTGGAGAACCGGCAATTTCAAGGCATGAATGAAAGGCCAACTAGAACCTTCCAGGTAGGTCAACAAGTTTTGGCCTGGGACTACCGTACCGAGAAATGGCAGCCTGGAACTATTTGCACACGACTAGGACCACTGATGTATACCGTGGACATTGGAGAAAGCATAATAAGGCGCCATGCTGACCAGATCATAGAGGCATCTGAAAAGGGACAACCTACACCACAACTCTATACGCCTAATGAAGTAGAGATACCCATAGTATCTACCTCCGATCCGGTGATACTGGAACCAGATGAACCCGACACTGGCATTCAAGCCGAATCAGCCTTGCCAAAAGAACCTATTACACCACCAGAAACTACTACACCACCGAGGCGTTATCCGGACCGAGTCAGGAAGCCTCCAGAGAGACCGACTTATAATTGATTAACTGCAGCAAATGTGTAGATTATTGTTCTTGTAACATGTTAATTAATGATTACTTAAAATGTTATGTACTGGTTGTCTAAAAGGGGAGGAATTGTGGTGTATGTGCCTTTAAGAGCCCCGTGTACTGTAATGCCGGTAATGGCCACTCGGGCTTTATAAGCCTGTATATTGTCTTGTATCTGTTAGTTCACCTCCAGACTTTGTTCAGTAAACACCTGTGAAACCAACTCCTGCCTTCCGTGTCTCCATTAACACACGGATACAACAGACACTGCCCTGAGGAACTCCTGCAGCGCTGTCCTGGGGCTGTGAAGATTGACCTTCAACCACCACAGCCATCTTCCTATGTGCTAGGAATGACTCCAGCCAGTGGAGAGTTTCCACCCCCACCCCCCCCGATTCCCATTGACTTCAGTTTTACTAGGGCTCCTTGATGCCATACTCAGTCAAATGCTGCCTTGATGTTAAGGGCAGTCACTCTCACCTCACCTCTGGAAATCAGCTCCTTTGTCCATGTTTGGACCAAGGCTGTAATGAGGTCGGGAGCTGAGTGGTCTTGGCGGAACCCAAACTTGGCATCAGTGAGCAGGTTATTGGTGAGTAAGTGCCACTTGATAGCACTGTCGACGACACCTTCCATCACTTTGCTGATGATTGAGAGTAGACTGATGGGGCGGTAATTGGCCGGATTGGACTTGTCCTGCTTTTTGTGGACAGGACAAACCTGTGCAGTTTTCCACATTGTCGGATAGGTGCCAGTGTTGTATGTGAAGGCCTTAGAGAAGGTGCAGAAAAGATTTACGAGAATGATTCCAGGAATGAGAGACTTCAGTTACGTTGATAGACTAGAGAAGCTGGGGTTGTTCTCCTTGGAGCAGAGAAAATTGAGAGGCGATTTGATATGTGTTCAAAATCAGAAGGGGTCTGGACAGAGTAGATAAGAGAGAAACTATTCCCATTGGCAGAAGGGTCAAGAACCAGAAGAGACAGATTTAAGGTGATTGGCAGAAGAACCAAAGGCGACGTAAGAAAGAACTTTTTTTACGCAGCGAGTGGTTAAGATCTGGAATGCACTGCCTGAAAAGGGTGGTGGAGGCAGACTCAATCTTATCTTTCAAAAGGGGAGTTGGATAAGTATCTGAAGGAAAAAAAATTACAGGGTTACGGGGAAAGGGCAGGGGTGTAGGGCTAGCTGAGAGTCGGCACGGGCCGAAAGGCCCTCTTCCGTGCTGTAACCATTCTATGATTTTGAGTGGGAAGGTAGCTATGGGGAATTGAATATTATGGAGATGGAGATGACGGAGAGCAGTGAAGTACACAAAAGGATTTTGTGGCCAGAGCTCCTGGTTTCTAGAGGATTCTGAAGAAAACAGGAGATGGAAAGTTTCTGTGTTTTTTTTAAATAAACTGCGTAGGTGGAGGTCAGTGGGCTGGTTTGATTTGGGCAGAGGCAGCTGCCAGTCCAATGAGACAGCAGTGTTTTGAGCAGGCAGTAGGTTTGGGTGGAGAAGCTTTTGGCTGGAGGATATCACTACAGGCAAACAAAACAGTGGAGGTAGAAGAGGGAAATGGATGCCCCAGGCATTGTGGGTAAAAGGCAGAATCATTTGCAACACAATTGGGAAAACTTTATGGGCAATTGCATGTTTTTAAACATTTATGTTGTAAACCTAGCCTGTGTTAAGACAGCTGGCTGAAGACAAGTGAAAATGGCAGCTGAAAGGATCTTGAAAATTGTTTGATTAGTGGATGTTCCTCAGGGCTCATAGTTAGTCATGATTCTTTTTTTGAAATATTATTTCAGTCACGTAAGCATCACACATCAAACAGAACACAGTTATTAAGGTTCTTCCAAACCTGGAGAAAGTATTTTGAGCTACATTAAAAGACTAGGAAAAAAAGGAACAGGTTTAATTTCCCCTTCACTGTAATGGTAATACCAGGAGCAATTTTCAGCAATAAATTCAGAGTAGCACACAAGAAGCACGTTGGCATGTTTAAAGCATATTGGTACCGAAACACTAAATAAGCTTGGTGACAACACTGCTGTAATCCCAAGAAAACTTTGTTGCTATTGGGATTGTGTTAACTCAGATTGATATTCTACGCCCTCCGCCATCTAGCTGAATTTTACAACACAAAGACCAGTCTGCACTGGAGTATTCTCTCCACATGCGCTTACGAGTCTCATCCCAATGTTCCAAACTCCTCTATCACCATCCCTGGGTATGTCCTGTCCCACCGGCAGGTAGACCCACCAAGGGTGGCGGCACAGTGGTATACAGTCAGGAGGGAGTGGCCCTGGGAGTCCCCAACATTGGCTCCGGACCCCATGCAGTCGCATGGCTTCAGGTCAAGCATGGGCAAGGAAACCTCCTGCTGATTACCACCTACCGCCCACCCTCAGCTGATGAATCAGTGCTCCATGTTGAACACCACTTGGAAGAAGCACGGAGAGTAGCAAGAGCACAGAATGTACTCTGGGTGGAGGGCTTCAATGTCCATCACCAAGAATGACTTGGTAGCACCACTACTGACTGAGCTGGCCGAGTCCTGAAGGACATAGCTGCCAGTCTGGGCCTGCGACAGGTGGAGAGAGAGAACTAACACGAGGGAAAAACCTACTTGACCTCGTCCTCACTGTAAAGTCCGCACCTCAATAATACACGGACTTCGGGAGAACAGTTAACAGGTACTTTACTGAACAAGAGGCAGCTTGAAACTGAAACTAGAGAAGCCTGCTAGGGCCTTTTATACAGGGGTGGTCACTGCCGGTACTGCAGTCTAAGACCAGTTATTCCCTTAAAAGGTACATACACAACAATTCCTCCCCTTTTAGATAAACAGTACATAACTTTCATTTAACAACTAAATAATAACTAATTACAATTACAATTTTCTCAGTAATATATACATCAACTGAAATAGTCATTTATAAGTTCAGTCTTTGAGGAGGCTTCCTGATTCGGACTGGATAGCGCCTTTCTCGAGTATCCTGTTCTGGCGGTGGAGTCAATTCTGGCTCATTGTCATTGGTTGGTTCGTCAGCTTCCAATACCCCTGCTTCTGAGGTAGACGCAATCTGTACTTCGGGCTCATTACCAGGTGCACATGCTTGTGGTACAGGTTTGGCTTGTTCCTGTGACTCTAGAATCTGGTCAGCATGGCGTCTCACGATGCTCTCTCCAACGTCCACGGTGTACATTAGTGGTCCCTGCTATGTGCATATCGTGCCTGGCTGCCATTTTTCTGTTCGGTAGTCGCGGGCCAAGACTGGTTGCCCTATCTTGAAGCTCCTGGTTGGCTTCTCATTTATGTGCTGGAACTGCTTATCATCGACATCTCGTCTTATGTTTGGTTTGAGCAAATCCAAGCGACATCTTAGTCTCCGGTTGAAAAACAGTACGGCTGGAGTTTGGTTGGTTACTGCATGTGTCGCATTCCGGTAAGCAAACAGAAAGTTATCCACCTTGTGTTGCAGTGGTATGTCGTCATTATACATTGCCTTTATGGCCTTTTTAAAGGTCTGAACAAACCTCTCAGCCAATCCATTTGTGGCTGGATGATATGGGGCAGATGTGTAATGTTTCACCCCATTATTCTTCAGGAACCTCCGGAAATCCTCAGACACAAACTGTGGGCCATTGTCGGAACAGATCTATTCTGGCAACCCATTCCTGGTGAAGATGGTCCTTAAGACTGCAATAGTTTTCTCCGTGGTGGAGGAGGACATTTTAATGACCTCTGGCCATTTCGAATGGGCGTCCACAGCGATTAGGAACATTGAGTCCATAAATGGACCAGCGAAATCAATGTGTACCCGTTGCCATGGAGATGAGGGCCACTCCCATGGACGTAGCAGGGCCTGTGGTGGAGCGTTTTGGACCTTCTGGCATCCTGTGCATCTCTTGGTCATATCCTCGATTTCTTTATCGATTCCCGGCCACCACACAAACGCCCTGGCTAGGCTCTTCATTTTTACCCCTCCCAGATGACCCTCATGAAGCTCATTGAGCACTCTCAACTTGGGTGGAATTACCACTCGGGATCCACACATCAAGGTTCCCCGGCACACTGACAGCTGTTCCCTCCTTGGCGAGAATGCTGGCAACAGTGAGTCGCCATATGCTGGCCATCCCTTCACCGTCAAATCATAGACCCGAGAAAATGTCGGGTCATTTCGGGTTTCCTTCTCAATACTTGCGTTTGTAACAGGCAAACATTCGACTATGGTCGCATGGAATATCTCCACAGGGTCCACTGCAGATGCTTCTTCCGCCGTAGGCAACGGTAGGCGCGACAGCCCATCAGCGTTTCCATGTTGTTTCGTACTTTTGTACTCTGTCATATTGATGTGCCCCTAGAAAAAGTGACCATCTTCGCAGCCGTTGCGCCATCACCGGAACGCCCTTCTTTGGGTTAAAAATTGAGACCAGGGGTTGATGACCAGTCAGTAGGGTGAATTTCTGCCCATGCAGATAGTGATTGAACTTCTTCACCCCCCGCACCAGGCTGAGGGCCTCCCTGTCAATCTGGGCGTAGTTACGCTCGGCTGAGGTTAGCGAGCGCGATGCAAAGGCTATTGGCCTCTCTGAACCGTCACGGAATTTGTGCGACAGCACCACTCCAATGCCGTAAGGTGACGCATCACATGCCAACCGAATCGGTAGTGTTGGATTGTAGTGGGCCAATACTTCTTTTTAAGTGATTTGGCATTTACATTCCTGAAAGGCACGCTTACACTCATCACTCCATTTCCATGTTACACCAGTTTGAAGGAGGGCGTTCAGTGAGTGGGTGCAGAATTGTAGATAAATTCGGCAACAACTTATGGTAGTAGTTCACCAACCCGAGGAATGACCTCAGTTGCGACACATTTTCCGGTGCTGGAGCCTTGACTACAGCCTCAATCTTGTCCGGCGACTTATGCAACCCTTCCTCATCAATCATGTGGCCACAATACGAGATTTGTCTCCTGAAGGACTCGCATTTGGGACGGTTGGCTCGTAGCCCATATTCCTGCAATCTCGTGAGCACCTGTTCCAGGTTGTCAAGGTGTTCATTGTCATTTTCGCCCGTAACCAGGATGTCGTCCAAATAACACTGGGTCCCCGGGGTCCCTTGCAGGACTTGTTCCATTGCCCTCTGCCACATAGCCGGGGCCGATGCTACCCCAAATACCAGTCGATTGTACTGGTAAAGGCCTTTGTGAGTGTTTATCGTGAGGTATTTCCTAGATGCTTCTTCCACCTCCATTTGTAGATACGCTTGAGCCAGGTCAATCTTTGTAAAACGTTTTCCTCCAGATAGCGAGGCGAAAATATCTTCTATCCGCAGAAGCGGATACTGTACTGTGTGCAGGACTGGGTTCACAATCACCTTGAAGTCCCCACAGATGCGAACCTTCCTTGGCTCCCCAGGCGTGCTGCTCAATGCTTTCTTCATTACAGGAACGATGGGTGTGGCCCACTCGCTCCAGTCCACCTTAGACAGCACCCCCGAACGCTCCAGACTCTCCAGTTCAGCTTCCACAGCTGGGCGCATCGTGTATGGCACCGGTCTGGCCTTGAAAAATTTTGGGGTTGCGTTATCCTCAATCTTTATGGTTGCCTTTACTCCTTTTAGAGTCCCAAGTCCTTGTTGGAACAACTCTTCCGCGTCAGATAGAATTTGTGACAGACGTCCAGGTGCGACGTCATCATCTTTTTTGTCAGTCACAGTTAGTGCCAGAATGGAATGCCAATCCAATTGTAGTCTTCGGATCCATTCACGTCCCAATAATGGTGGTCCTCCATCTCATAGTGTATACAAGTATAGTTTCTGTGTTTCCTTTCCGTTATATTCAACTGGCACCCTTATTTTTCCTCTGGGGTAGACCTTTTGCCCCGTGTATGTCTTCAATACAATGGACGTGTCCTTTAAGGGTATGTGTGAGAATAGCCGCTCATAATCTCGTCGATTCATGACAGTTAGGGCTGATCCTGTGTCCAATTCCATCTTCACTGGGGACCCTGCTATCATGAGGGTGACCCAAATGGTTCGGTGATCTTCATTTGCGATCACGTTGTGTAATTTTAAACAACTTAGTCGCCTGCTCCCGGAGTCCTTATCACTCTCCTGATCTTCGGAACTACTATCTGTCAGTTTCTTTACTTTCCTGTACTGTTCCTTAGTAGTTCTTGTCGTGTTGGTCTTCTTTCCCAACCTGCAGGCTCTTGCTATATGTCCCATTTTTCCGCATTGCCTGCATATTTTGTCTTTAAACCAGCAGTCCTTCTGCTCATGGGTTGTTCTGCCGCAGCGATAGCACTTTTCGGCTCCATACGCCATTTCGTTAGCGCTGTATTCTGGTGGTTTCTGTTGTATTTCCGCAGCTTCCCGTGCTGCTGCTTCGTAGGATACTGCCACGCTGAAAGCCTGTTCTAGCATCAGGTCCTTTTTTGAAAGTAGTCGTTTCTGGGTTCCTTCACTCTGGAGCCCGCAGACAAACTTATCCCGTAAGGTGTCTGCCAGTCCTGCTCCAAACTGGCAGTGCTTCGATAACTTGCGTAGTTCCGTAAGATAGTCAGCATTGCTCTCATCTTTGTGCTGGTTTCTTTTATGGAACTTGAATCTTTCTGCTATCAGCAGTGGTGTAGGGCTTTAGGTGTTCCTGTAAGATATGAACAATCTCCTCAAAAGTTTTCTCCATTGGTTTAGCTGGGGTAATTAAATTCTGCAATAGGCCGCACGTATTCGCACCCATCAGATTTAATAATACCGACGCCCTCTTTCCATCGGCCACCTCATTTGCCTTGCAGTACACTTCGATTCTTTCCACATACGTGGTCCAGTCTTCTACCTCGTTGTCGAAAGCAGTGATACTGCCACTTCGGCATCTTGGGCGATTTAAAATGGCACCTCCCGCGCTTTTGCTTCTTCCCCAATGGAATAAAATGGCACCTCCCGCGCTTTTGCTTCTTCCCCAACGGGATAAAATGGCGCCTCCCGCGCTTTTGCTTCGTCCCCTTACTGCCACGCTGCTCCTAGCATTCTACAGGGTAATGGCGGCGACCCGCAGCTTCGGCGCGTCTCGCTTTCCTTCCTCCCCACCCCCCCACCCGCCCCGTTTGGTTTCTCTCTGCTGTCCTGTTCTCGAGCACCGACCACGCCCTGTGCGCTCCACCCTCTCTCTCGTTTTCTTTTCCCGGCGACGCTGCGCGGCCCGATTTGTAGAGCCGCTCGATCGAGCTCGAGCCCGCCGCAGTCCGGAAGAGTCAGCGCGCTACCTGCTACCAGCACGATTCGCTGGAACCACAGTCTCTCCCGCAATTCTCCAAACACCGATGGATTCTTTGGGCGGTTGCCCTTGGTCGACGCCCATTGTTCAGACTACGACCTTCCAGGACCTTCCTTTCAGGCGAGATCCCCGTGAGATGATGCCACACTGCAGGTGAGTTCGAACTTATTCATCGCCACTGTAAAGTCCGCACCTCAATAATACACGGACTTCGGGAGAACAGTTAACAGGTACTTTACTGAACAAGAGGCAGCTTGAAACTGAAACTACAGAAGCCTGCTAGGGCCTTTTATACAGGGGTGGTCACTGCCGGTACTGCAGTCTAAGACCAGTTATTCCCTTAAAGGTACATACACAACACTCACCAATCTACCTGTTGCAGATGCATCTGTCCATGACAGCATTGGTAGCAGTGACCACCGCACAGTCCTTGTGGAGACGAAGACCCGTCTTCACACTGAGGACACCCTCCATCATGTTGTGTGACACCACCACAGTGCTAAATGGGATAGATTCGGAACAAATCTAGCAGCTCAAAACTGGGCATCCATGAGGCGCTGTGGGCCATCAGCAGCTGCAGAATTGTATTCCACCACAATCTGTAATCTAATGGCCTGGCATATCCCTCACTCTACCATTACAATCAAGCCAGGGGACTAACCCTGGTTCAATAAGGAGCGTAGAAGAGCATGTCAGGAGCAGCACTAGGCGTCCCTAAAAATGAGGTGCCAACCTGGGGAAGCTGCAACACAGGACTACATGCATACTAAAAAGCGAAAGCTAAATGAAACCAAAGTTACTTTTTTCCTAGTCTTTTAATGTAGCTCAAATACTTTCTCCAGGTTTGTGGGCTAATAGATCCCACAATCAACGGATCAGATCAAAGCTCAGCAGTCCTGCCACATCCAGTCGTGAATGGTGGTGGACCATTAAACAACTAACTGGAAGGGGGAGCTCCATCAATATCCCCATCTTCAATGATGGTGGAGCCCAGCAAGTGAGTGCAAAAGACAAGGCTGGCATCTATCCAACAATGTGGAAAACTGCCCAGGTATGTCCTGTCCACAAAAAGCAGGACAAATCCAATCCGGCCAATTACCTCCCCATCAGTCTACTCTCAATCATCAGCAAAGTGGTGGAAGGTGTCATCGACAGTGCTATCAAGTGACACTTACTCACCAATAACCTGCTCACTGACGCCCAGTTTGGGTTCCGCCAAGACCACTCGGCTCCCGACCTCAGTTCAGCCATGGTCCAAACATGGACAAAGGAGCTGAATTCCAGAGGTGAGGCAAGAGTGACTGCCCTTGACATCAAGACAGCATTTGATTGAGTGTGGCATCAAGAAGCCTTAGTAAAACTGAAGTCAATGGGAATCGGGGGGGGGGTGGTACCATCTTCAGCTGCTTCATCAATGA
This sequence comes from Somniosus microcephalus, assembly GCF_052327205.1. Classification (NCBI taxonomy): domain Eukaryota; kingdom Metazoa; phylum Chordata; class Chondrichthyes; order Squaliformes; family Somniosidae; genus Somniosus; species Somniosus microcephalus. The sequence continues at coordinate 61,523,329 of NC_140992.1, read as the reverse complement.
CCTTCCCTCCAACATAAGGTCAGAAATGGGGATGTTCGCTGATGACTGCACAGTGTTCAGTGCCATTCACAACTCCTCAGATAATAAAGCAGTCCATGCCCGCATGCAACAAGACCTGGACGACATGCAGGCTTGAGCCGATAAATGGCAGATAACATTCGCGCCACACAAGTGCCAGGCAATGACTATCTTCAACAAGCGAGACTCTAACCACTGCCCCTTGACATTCAACGGCATCAAATCCCCCACCAACATCCTGGGGGTCACCATTAACCAGAAACTTAACTGGACCAGCCACATAAATACTGTGGCAACAAGAGCAGGTCAGAGGCTAGGTATTCTGCTGCGAGTGTCTCACCTCCTGACTCCCCAAAGCCTTTCCACCATCTACAAGGCACAAGTAATGGGTGTGATGGAATACTCTCCACTTGCCTGGATGAGTGCAGCTCCAACAACACTCAAGAAGCTCAACATCATCCAGGACAAAGCAGCCCGCTTGATTGGCACTCCATCCACCACCAGTGTACCGTGGCTGCAGTGTGTACCATCTACAAGATGCACTGCCGCCACTCGCCAAAGCTTCTTCGGCAGCACCTCCCAAACCCGCGACCTCTTCCATCTAGAAGGACAAGGGCAGCAGGCGCATGGGAACACCACCACCTCCAAGTTCCCCTCCAAGTCACACACCATCCTGACTCGGAAGTATATCGCAGTTCCTTCATTGTCGCTGGGTCAAAATCCTGGAACTCACTCCCTAACAGCACTGTGGGAGTACCTTCACCACACGGACTGCAGCGGTTCAAGAAGGCAGCTCACCACCACCACCACCTTCTCAAGGGCAATTAGTGATGGGCAACAAATGCTGGCCTTGCCAGCGACACCCACATCCCATGAACGAATAAAAAAAAACATCCCTTGGTTGCTCGCCATACCCTTTAATATTCCTCTTTTTCAAGCAACTGTCTAATTTCCTTTTAAAATAATTTATGGCCTCTATTTCAACGGACTAAATTACGGTGTAAAGTATTTTTTTCTAATTTCCCCTCGTGTGATTATCTTAAATTTGTACCTGCTCATTACCATCACGCAGACCATCATATCCCTTTATAATTTTGAAAATCATCAGGACATCCTATAACCTTCTCAATGCCAGTGAGAAAATCCCCAACTTCAAGTCTCTTCATAGCCATAGCCCCTCATTCCTAGTAACATCCCAATGCATCTACGCTGCATCTTTTCTGTTGCTTTTATTTCTCCATGTAATGGGGTGGCATTGTAGTTATCGGCTGATTGACTGGAATCTGATGATTCTCTGATTCGGCCTACTGGTTACATTAGTTTCACAGATAAATTGATTACTTACAGGGGAGCGATGAGAATGCTGATACATTTATAAACCAAGTGAAACCTGGAGAATCAACCTACTCCCATCTTGATCTACATTGGTGACATTATTAGCCACCAGACAGACTGGGGTTACTGACAATTCAACAAAGATGCTGTTCAGTTACAAAGCTGGCATCTAGTAACGCTAGTGCCCTGATCCACAATCCTAAACAGCATGGTACCTAATGCTCAGCAAGATGGGGATCAAGACTACTTCCTTGACATCTGCCGGGTCACAATCAACAGTCGCCAACAACCAGCATCATGCACTGTTTTCAATGACTTTCCACACTTATCCAACCTCTCAGGTGGATGATAAAGATCCTACAACAGTATTTGAAGAGCAGAGGAGTGCTCCCCGGTGTCCTAGTCAATATTTATCCCTCAACCAACATCATTAAAATAGATTATCTGGTCATTATCACCTTGTTGTTTGTGGGACCTTGCTATGCTCATATTGGCTGCTGTGTTTCCTACATTACAACAGTGACAACACTTCAAAAGTACTTAATTGGTTGTAAAGCACTTTGGGACTACCTGAGGTCTTGAAAGGCTCTATATAAATGCAAGTCTTACTTTTTATCCCATAGCACAACATCCCATTCAAGGAAGCTTATGAATGCTTTGGTAGCACTTTACAAAGCTGCAAAAATTCACAATCCCACATAGCTTTTGCCCCTTGTACATGACATGCCTGGACAAAGACTGCACTGCACTACTGAAATTGTATGAGGAATCTCACAACATAGATATTGCAGACCATCGGCTTGAAGCGTTTGATGCTGCCCGTTGAGCCCGTTGGGAATGGTCAACCTCAGATCAACTTTATTTGAAGTCGTAAAAGCTGGAGCCACATCTGTCACCTAGGTGTTGTTCAACGTTCACCAGCACAGACCCGATCAGTTCTGTCAACCAATGCCGTTGCCAGTTACCTACTGCAAGTGCTGGCCGCAACAAATCTTCTAACAGAAATTATGAATGAATGATGCAACCTTCATCAAATTGCCTGAACCCAAGATCCTCCACCAGCCTTCTCTCTCACTTCATAACTCCGCTCTGTTGCAGAAGAAACCTGGTACTGCAGCCAGCTACGACAACATATATTCTGAATTTTTGAAGAACCTTGGTCCACAAGCTTGTAACTGGCTGTTAATTTTCTTTGCTCATACAGGAAACTTTTTTTTTTTTATCCGGCACCGACGGGACCGACATGGTGCCGGTTCATCAAAAATTCCGGATAACCGAACGCTATAGTAAAAGATAGGGCAAGCTGAGAGCTCCGTATAAAGCAACAAACTCTGTTGCTTAGCAACAGGTTCAGAACAATGGCCACAAGTTCCAAGCGCCTCTGTAGCTTAGCAACAGCTGCAGCCACACCCTTGCACAGCAACAGATGGAGGAAGGCAAGTACAATATGAAGTAACACTTACTTGAAACTACTCCTGAATTTTGCCGGTTAACCGAGATTTCCGGTTATTTAGGTGCTGGTAAATCAAAAGTTTCCTGTACTATCCTTAAAGGCCGAATTCCAGTAGTAGAGCACCAACAAAGATCACTGGCCTACTTAAGCCAGGCAAGGACCCACAGTTAGTGACGAGCTACCGACCAACGTCTTTCAAATGTTTGCTACAAGATGTTCGTGCAACTGGTCTCCTCCAGCATATATCTTCAGTGTTCAATGCTTCACTGAGCCCAGACCAAGCTGGTTTATGCAGTGGCTACAGTACTTATGACCAAGTACTCAGCCTAACCACCTTCACTGAAAGAAGCTTTCAGTAAAACCTCAAGACTGGTGTTGCTTTCCTTGATCTAACAGCAGCTTTTGACACTCTCTGGCATACTGGTCTGCTGACAAAAATAGAGTCCTGCCATATTGGGCCACCTGCTTGGTTGAACTGCTGCTATGGGGCCAACATTTCAGAGTACACATGGCTGACTGCACCAGCTCACGGAGATACCCAATCAATGGCCTGCTTCAGGGATCAGTTCTAGCACCAATCCCCATTAATCTGTACATAAATGACTAGCTTGCGACCAGATCACAGAAATTGATATGCTGATGACAGTGGCCTTGCTACTCAATCTAGTGACTTGTCCACTCTGGATGCCACACTCACTAATGACAAACTTATGCCTGAAATGGCATCTTCAATCAGGTACCATGCAGACCGTCTTCAATCTTTCATTTGCACAATGCTAATGCCTCACGTCATCTTAAATGGTCAACTTCTTAAACATGATGCTTACCTTGTTTACTTAGATGTCACCCACTACCAGTCACTAACTTACAAAAGCCATTGACTGAAAACTACTGAGTAAGTCAAATGTCAAAATAACCTAATCGCCAAACTTGCCGGGTCTGCCTGGGTTGCAAACGCATCTACTTTATGCTCATCTGCCATCGCACTCTACCATTCAGCTGAGGAATATTCCTCACCCATTTAGACTCGCTCACCACACACCAAGCTGGTGGATACTCAACTCTATACTACTCTGCATCTTGTGTTAGGCACATTGTCCCTTACTTCGCCTTCCACGGTTACCAGATACAAGATCAAGTGCAAGAGATTTAGGGTATATAGCAGGAATTTTTTTTTTTTTTTTTTTTTTTTTTATATACGCAGGGGGTTGTGAGGCTGTGGAATGCACTACCAGAGTTAGTGACTGAAACAGCGACCACGTGAACATTGAAGAATAGGAGCTAGTATCTCCGTAACCTCCTCCAGCCCTACAACCCTCCGAGATCTCTGCACTCCTCCAATTCTGGCCTCCTGAGCAACCCCGATTTTTATCACTCTGCCACTGCCGGCCATGCCTTCAGTTGCCTAGACCCCAAGCTTTGGAATTGCCTCCCTAAACCTCTCTACTGCTCTCTCTTCCTTTAAGTTGCTCCTTAAAACCTACCCCTTTGACCAAGCTTCTGGCCACCTGTCCCAAATCCTGTGGCGCGATGTCAGATTTTGTGTGATAACACTCCTGTGAAGAGTCTTGGGACATTTTACTACTTTAAAGGCGCTGTATAAATGCAAGTTGTTATTGTTGAAAGGGAAATAAAGAGATATGGACCAGAGCGAGCACGCAAGATTAGGACTGCTGCTCATGTGGAAAATAAACGCCAGCTCGGATTGGTTGGGTCAAACGGCCTGTTTCAGTGTTGTAATGGCTATGTAAAGTACTAATCACAATTGTACTTTATGAAGCAGGAGGTAAACTAGAACAGAAGTTTTAAAGCTAAGAGCTTGTTAAAAGCCTTACTCTAAACAAATAACCTTATAAATATGCAATTATTTTAAAAATGTATGTATGAAAGGCACAATTTTGTATAAATCCTCAGTTAACACCCTTGAGGATTTCTGCACTATAATGAAAAGGGATTATACATTTCAGGTTATTAAACAGAGTACTGATGGATCTTTTCGCAATATCTGTATTTCTCAAAAAGGTCAAAAATGCAGTAAAGCTGTAAAATATTCAGCTTTCTATAAATTTGATCTATATGGGATGGGCCTATCTAAAAAAAAAAGACCCATCAGTTTAGACAGATACTAGTGACAGGAAACAAAATGCAAATTCAATTCCACAGCAGTGTAAGAAGGGTAATTATTATTCAAATAAGCCCATACCCCAGATCAAATGCTGATGTGAAGCTTCTCTATTCTCACAGCACAACAAAGTAGGCATTTACCACCCATGCTGCACAGTTTTATTACAGCTGTCTACAAAATAAAATGGATCTGCGCACACTGCTCAAAAAGACAAATTTAGTCTCATTCCTATATGCACAAAATTGCAAAATGTGTTATTTTTAGTTAGTACTTACTGCTAGAAATGCTGGGAGGTAAATTCAATTAATTTGTTGGATTATATTCCTTTGCATACAAGTGTTTTACTTGCTAGATACAAGAATAGGATTATGCCATTGCATCACGAGAGCTCAAAACCAAACCCGAGACATAGCAATGACTGAAGGAACGGTCGAGCAACAATCCAAACTGACATTCCCAAGAACCAATATTTGGGTAAGAAAACAGAAGAGAAAAGGAAACAAGATTTGGTTACTTAGATGTAATACAAAATGGGGCTGGTTGATTGAAGTTCATTAAAACAACCTAGGATCAGAAAATCCCCACATGGAATTGGAGAAATTCATAGCCAAGATTTTCCAATCAGGCATAAGTCCAACTACAAGATGGGTATTTCAAACTTCCAGAGTCAGGCTAACTACATTAGGTGTAAGCTCCAGTAATGGGAAATATCCACAGGTTTTGGGGGGGGGGGGGGGGGGGGAAGGGGTGCCATTTAAAGTGCCATTGTCAAATTGTGGACTTTGAAAAACATGTGAGTGAGTGTAGAAGGGCAGAGAGCAGCTAAGTTCTCAGATGAGACCATGGAGGAAGCTTTCTTTGGCACACAGCAATACCAGGTGCTCCCCTCACCCAACTAGGACTGCCCAGGGGGATGGAATGAAATGGTCATGTCAATGCCACTTCCACCACTCTACGCACATGGAAACAAAGTCAGAAAAAGTTCAATAACCTTAACCGATCAGTCATGGTACAAGAACCGTCAAGACCTTCCATTAATGCAGTGTACTAAGCGTGTCTGGCACTTACAATTATCTCTATCTCACACGGTATTAGAGCTCTTTAGAAGTATTAATGCCCATGAAGCTGCGGTGCGCCCTCTCTGAACCTCAACAGCAATACGGTGGGGGGGAAAAAAGCTTCAACAATGGCCTTACTATGTAGCAATCCAAGCAACTATGAACCCTCAATACCTAGTTTACATGTGTGGGAAAAGGAAACCACGTGAAATGACAGAACCCACAAATAATGATTGTTATTTACAAGCATCCACCCACAAACTGTCAGGCAATTCTTGCACCAAAATCTCAATTGGAAAATCAGAACAGATGCAAAATATGTGGCGATCGAGCAGGATGGATCTCTTCCCAATTGAGAACACCCACTTTATGCCCAACTGGAAAATACCATCTCATATCTCATCAGTTAGTGATGCAGTACTTTTAATTTTCACCCACCCAGATTTCAGATGGGAAAAATGGATAAACTGATAAAAAAAACATGTACTATTTCAATGCATGGAATATCTTATTCTGTGACCAGACTTATTCCCTTTGCTCAAAGAACCTGAACATTCAACAGATTTTAACTGAAGAGGTACCAATTTCTCTATCTGGGATGGCATGTTTTTCCCCCCATTCCTCCAATTTTCTCATCTGAAGTAAGTGACTAATTCGGAGTTACAGTTCCATGTGTATCCATAGCCTTTAGTACCACTGGACATGGCTGAACTTGGCACATGAATGTCAGTAGACTACGGGACTGTGGGGCCATCATAGGAAATCCCAATCAAGTCCTCAAAAATAGACATGGAAATGGAATCAGTATACAGGAATCAAGAGCAGGAATTATTTTCACAGGGACACCAGTACCAAATGTGATCCCCTAATTGCTGCTCTGACTGGATTATGAAAGTGTGCTTTTGCTTTACACCGAGCCTCAAATTGGGATGAACCTACATGGGATGCAGCAAAAAAGAACAAGATGAGAAAACAATGTGAAGTTCTGTAGGCCGGTTTACGTGGAAGCAAAAAGGTTCCATGGCACTATGAGAGTTCTCCCAAGGCCCTGGCCAACATTCTGCCCTCAACTAACTGTGGTAAACCACTGTTATCGTTCACAACCGTTCACTATTGTTACACTGTTGTTATCACTGTTTACACTGTTGTTATCACTACACAAGGTTACCTCTTGCCACGCACGCTGTTATACCTAGGCATACCTCAGCTGACTCCGCCCATGGCTCCGCCTGCTTGCCCAGGTATAAAGGTGACCGCTTGGCTAGTATTCTTCCTTGTTGGAACCGATCACCCACGAGGGTGGGCTCTGTTATTTAGCCAATAAAAACCTATAGTTACTATCTTAACTCGTCGCTTTTCATGGAATGAATTGATAGGTATATCAATTTTATTGGCTAAATTTTGAAATGTATGGACCGGAGCAGCCAAACGACCAGCTACAACAGCCCCAGCAGCCGACCTGGCTGCGAGCCCTCCGACCGCCGTACCTGGATCTAAATCCACAGGCAGCGAATTCAGCCCTCGACTTCGATCACTGGCTGAGCTGCTTTGAATCCTACCTGGTAGCCTCCGGCGTGCCATCGGAAGCCGACAAACTAAGAGTTCTGACCGCCCAGGTGAGCCCTAAAGTATTTGCACTCATCCGGGACCTTGCTACATACGAGGAGGCCCTCAACCTGCTAAAAGAACAGTACCGGAGCCCAGTAAATTCAATGTATGCCAGACATCTCCTAAGATCCCGCTCGCAACAGCCAGGAGAGTCTGTAGATGAATTTTTACGGGCGCTACAAACACTCGGCAGGGACTGTGGCTTTAAAGCTGTATCGGCTGCACAACATGCTGAAGGAAATATCCGTGATGCCTTCGTGAAAGGCCTTCGGTCCGACTACTCACGGCAAAGACTGCTCGAATCAAAGGACCTCGGCTTGAAAGCAGCTGCAGCCCTCGCTCGCTCCCTGGAAGTGGCCCATCGGGACCTCGAGGCGTACTCCGGGTACAGCGCTGCGCGACCCTGGGACTCGGGCCCGACTCCGGCCGCAATACCCCTCGCACCGCCGCCCCTGGGACCTACTACGGCGTCGGTGTCCCGGAATCGATCGGGACCGCCACCCTCGGGACCCGCTGCGGCAGCGGAGCCCCGCGATCAGCCCGCCAGCTGCTATTTCTGTGGCCAGGCGAGACATCAAAGGGCGCGCTGCCCTGCAAGGAACGCGACCTGCTCCGGATGCGGGAAAAAAGGCCACTTCGCAAACGCCTGCAGGGGGAAAGCCACAGACGCCAGCAGTGCCTCATGTGAGTCGTGGGGGCAGCCATCTTCTCCGCCATTTTGTTCTACTTCGACCTCGTGGGGATCCGCGTCATGGGCGCCGCCATTTTGTTCGCCGCACCCGGCCGCCATCTTGTCTCCAGACCCGACCACCGCCTCACCTGCCGACTACAGCAGCTCACTCAGCCATACACTGGCCTCCGTCACGCTTGACCAAGCTCTCCCGCATCATCTGTCCAGGTCCATGATGGACATCGAAGTAAACGGCCACGCCACGACCTGCCTGTTCGACAGCGGGAGCACGGAGAGTTTTATTCACCCAGACACGGTGCGCTACTACTCCCTCACTGTCCGGCCAACGCGCCATCGGATCTCGATGGCGTCGAAGTCCCATTCAACAGGCGTCAGCGGCTACTGTGTGGTAACCCTGTCGGTTAGGGGCACGGAATATAAAAACTTTAAACTTCTCGTCCTGCCCCAGCTCTGCGCTGCCGTCCTACTAGGGCTGGATTTCCAATGCCACCTTCAAAGTGTCACTTTAGCATACGGTGGACCCCTCCCCCCACTCATAGTCTACAACCAGCAGTTTTTAAACCGCCCGCCGCGTACCACCTGCGGCCTCTCCACTCTCAAAGTCCCGCCCCCCTCCTTGTTCGCTAACCTCACCCGCGACTGTAAACCCGTCGCTACCAAGAGCAGGCGGTACAGCGCCGGGGACAGAACTTTTATTAGCTCCGAGGTGCAGCGACTCCTGAAGGAGGGCATCATCGAGGGGAGCACCAGCCCCTGGCGTGCCCAGGTCGTAGTCGTTAAGACCGGCAATAAACACCGCCTGGTCATCAACTACAGCCAAACCATAAACCGGTACACCCAGCTGGACGCATACCCCCTTCCCCGCATACCTGATATGGTCAATCAGATTGCACAGTACCGGGTATTCTCCACCATCGACCTTAAGTCGGCCTATCACCAACTCCCTATCTGCCCTGAGGACCGCCAGTATACCGCCTTCGAGGCGAATGGCCGCCTCTACCACTTCCTTAGGGTTCCCTTCGGCATCACCAACGGGGTTTCGGTCTTCCAAAGGGAGATGGACCGGATGGTTGACCAGAACGGGCTGCAGGCCACGTTTCCTTATCTAGATAACGTCACCATCTGCGGCCACGACCAGCAGGACCACGATGTTAATCTGGAGAAATTCCTCCGTATGGCCCAACGGCTGAATCTCACTTACAATAAGGAGAAATGTACGTTTAACACCTCGCGCCTTGCCATCCTCGGCTGCGTAGTAGAGAATGGAGTCATCGGCCCCGACCCCGAAAGAATGCGCCCCCTCATGGAGCTTCCCCTTCCCCACTGTCAAAAGGCACTGAAGAGAACCCTGGGGCTCTTCGCTTACTATGCCCAATGGGTGCCCAATTATGCGAACAAAGCCAGACCCCCTCAAGTCCACCTCCTTCCCCCTGACAGCAGAAGCATGCGCAGCCTTCTCCCTCATAAAGGGAGACATTGCAAAGGCCACAATGCACGCAGTGGATGAGTCCATCCCTTTCCAAGTGGAGAGCGATGCATCCGACTTGACTTCGCCCTAGCTGCAACCCTTAACCAGGCGGGGAGACCTGTGGCCTTCTTCTCAAGGACCCTCCAGGGCCCTGAGATCCGACACTCTTCTGTCGAGAAGGAGGCCCAGGCGATTGTGGAAGCGGTACGACGCTGGAGGCATTACCTGGCAGGCAAACGATTTACCCTCCTCACCGACCAGCGTTCGGTTGCTTTTATGTTTAATGACAAGCTGAGGGGCAAAATCAAGAACGACAAGATCTTGAGGTGGAGAATTGAGCTCTCCACCTACGATTACGATATCTTGTACCGGCCTGGTAAACTCAACGAGCCACCAGATGCTCTATCACGAGGTACATGCGCCAACGCGCAAGTTGATAGACTGCGGACTCTCCACAACGACCTCTGCCACCCTGGGGTCACTAGGCTTTACCACTTCATTAAGGCCCGCAACCTGCCCTACTCCATCGAGGTGGTCAGGACCATGACCAGGAACTGCCAAGCCTGTGCCGAATGCAAACCGCATTTCTATAGGCCGGACAGGGCAAGCCTGATCAAGGCCACCCGCCCCTTCGAGCGCTTGAGCATCCATTTTAAGGGGCCCCTCCCGTCCTCTGACCGTAATGTGTACTTCCTCAACATTATTGACGAGTACTCCCGTTTCCCCTTTGCCATCCCCTGCCCAGACATGACCAGTACCACGGTCATCAAATGCCTGAACGACCTCTTCGCCTTGTTCGGGTTCCCGAACTATATACATAGCGACCGGGGCTCATCCTTCATGAGCGAGGAACTTCGCCAGTTTCTGCTCGCGAGAGGTATTGCTGCGAGCAGGACCACCAGCTACAACCCCCGGGGGAACGGCCAGGTGGAAAGAGAGAACGCGACAGTTTGGAAGGCCGTCCTCTTAGCCCTAAAGTCTAAGGGCCTCCCAACCTCTCGCTGGCAGGAAGTCCTCCCGGCAGCGCTCCATTCCATCCGGTCACTGCTTTGTACCGCCATTAACGCCACCCCTCATGAGCGAATGTTTGTTTTCCCCAGGAAGTCGACTACGGGAACCTCGCTACCAACATGGCTGACTTATCCGGGGCCCATCCTGCTGCGGAAGCACGCAAGGACCCATAAAACGGACCCCCTGGTCGAGAGGGTGGACCTCCTGCACGCCAACCCCCAGTATACCTATGTGGCATACCCAGACGGGCGGGAGGACACAGTCTCCTTGCGAGACCTCGCACCCTCGGGCACCCCTGAGATACCACCGTTATCCCCCACCACTCCCCCAAATCCAGCTCCTGTAGGCGGCATGCCGGAACCCCAGGAGCCTTCGTCGACCACGCAGACACCAGCATTAACATCGGATACTGCACCACCGCCGCTGAGAAAGGCTTACGAGGCCTCCTGATAGACTGACATACACGAACTGGTAGTACACTTCACCCCGCCGGACTCAATTTTAAACAAGAGGTGAATGTGGTAAACCACTGTTATCGTTCACAACCGTTCACTATTGTTACACTGTTATCACTGTTTACACTGTTGTTATCACTACACAAGGTTACCTCTTGCCACGCACGCTGTTATACCTAGGCATACCTCAGCTGACTCCGCCCATGGCTCCGCCTGCTTGCCCAGGTATAAAGGTGACCGCTTGGCTAGTATTCTTCCTTGTTGGAACCGATCACCCATGAGGGTGGGCTCTGTTATTTAGCCAATAAAAACCTATAGTTACTATCTTAACTCGTCGCTTTTCATGGAATGAATTGATAGGTATATCACTAACATCACAATAACAGATTATCTGGTTACTGACCTAATTTATTGTTTATGGGACCTTGCTGTGCACAAATTGGCTGCAGCATCTGCCTACAAAGCAAGTGAATACTCTTCAAAAAGCTATTACAGGAAACTTTGGTTTATCCGGAGGTTATATGTCCGGAATACTCAATCTAACGGCAAAAATCGGGAGCCGTTTTCTGTAAGTTTTTTTTTAGTTCTCGTTGCTTTTTTTCCCCCCAGTCAGGCACTGCAAGGTCTGTAGCTATAGCAACAGCTTCAGCTAGAGACGCTTGCAGCTGCAGCCGACTGTTTTGAAGCTGTTGCTAAGCAACAGGGTTTGTTGATTCACACGGAGCTTTTCAGTTCCGTATGTTTCAAAATTAACGCTGCTGGTATGTCCGGCACTTTTGATGGTACGGCACCAGCTCGGTCCAGTCAGTGCCGGATATCAGAAAGTTTCCTGTAATTGGCTGTTAAAACACTTTGGAATGGGAAAGGTGCTATATAAATGGAAGTTTGTTTTTTCTTTATGATTTCTCTCTAATGTTAAAAATTCTTCAAACGAATCTAGCCTATTAATACAGCATTTAATGTAGCACCGTGATAGGAGGTTCCAAATTAAATACTTTTTTTTGGGGGGGGGGGGGGGGGTTTAAAAAGTCACTAGAGTACATGTTTTTCAAAACGCCACCCCAGATTAAATGATGTATGGTATACATTTGCTTAGTTTTCTCCCAATTTCTTTTCGCATTTTACACAATTGTTTTTAAGTGCTGCTGCATCTTACCTTTATGTTCTCTCAGCTATACACACACTAATGCAAAATAGGTTATACATCATTGCATACAAGCTCGAGGTGCAATTAGTAACTAACTATAACTCCTGTACTTCAATACATTTTATGGCCTTTCACATTCTCAATATTCGAGCTTTCGGGAAGTAACAAACAAGCCGCTCCTGGGAAGAGAGGAAAGAAAAAGAGACTTTGAAAGCTGCTCTGCCGCAGTTATCTATAATTTTCATATCTAGTTGATCTCCTGTGGCATTGCACACAGGGACTTAAGACCAAGTATAGTCTTCAGGTGAAGCAGGTTAAAGGGCAGGGAATAATTGGACCAGAGCATGCAGACATAATTCAGTTCCCATTTCAAAGTTATACATTATTTTTTATATTTCTATTAGAAATTATGTCCACATTCATAATGTACACTGCCTACGTACACTTGTCACATTGCCTGTGGTGGGGTTGCAGCATCTTCCCCGAGGCGCTCCCCCCCCCCCCCCCCACCTCAGTGGCAGGACAGTAAGTACGTTAAGTTTACAATGGTAGTTTCCGTTCAAAGTGTGGTCAGATGTAAAATTATCGATAATATATACCATTTATTATACTCAGACTTCGGATTTATAATGCTAGTAATAGAGAGATGGTGGCAAACAATTAGAAGCAACATTTTCCTAGATTTTTTTTAAGCTCCATTTCTCTTCCTCCCCAAAAGATGCTCACATAGTGACTATGCTAGCTGCTACAATGCCTCCCACTTCTTTCAAGAGATCAGGACACTATCAAATACTAGCTGCCAAAGTTACAACCCTGCTACAATGAAATGCTATATATACACACACACACACACACACACAAACAGCAGCTGGTCAGGAGAACTCACACAGCAGTTACTAGGATTGCTGATTTTTCTCCCCTTGTCACATTCCTCTCTTGTTCCTTCCAAGTTACAAAAATACCACCCTACACCCCAACTATAGAGAAAGCCATGGCAACAGTGTTGAAATCAAGTACAGTATCATGTTCTACTCTAACTTGTTGCCGCCTCCCCCCCCACCAGACCCAAAAGCTGTGGAACTAATTTCTCAGTTTTTGTTTTATTAAAACCCAAGCTTGACATCACCTAAATCATTACCTCCCACTTTACCATGCCACTGTTAATCTTCAATCTTTGTGGTGTCCTACACTATGACCTTGACCATAGTTCTCAACAAAAAATTAAAAATGTTAATCTTGGGTAGTTGACTAGACAGCAAGATAATGGAGCATTTAAGCAACAGGAATAACAAGTTTGTTTGTACACACTTTAGTATCGCATGTTGTGGAAGAGATAAAATACAAGATTCATTGTGTTCAATTTCACAACTTGTCATTATGGGATTTGAACTCATTGCCAGTCCAGTACCATATCTATAAGGAAACTTTGCTACCCGGCACAGACGGGACCGAGCTGTTGCCGTCCCATCAAAACTGCCGGACAAACTAGCGCTAATGTTGAAACATACGGAGATTTTGAGCTCCGTATCTGGCAACAAACCCTGTAGCTTCTAAACAGTCGGCCGTACCTTGCAAGCATCTCTGTAGCTTAGCAACAGCTTCAGCGAGACCTTGCAGAGCCTGACAGGTTTTTTTTCTTTTCGTTGCTTTTTTTAACCAAACGAAACGGCTCCTGATTTTTGCCAGTGGCTCGAGCATTCCGGACAGTTAACCTCCGGATAAACCAAAGTTTCCTGTACTACAATGCTGTATAAAAAAGTTTCTGGATTATGTATTATTAAGGCTGCAAAAATCTGCCTCAACCATATTTTCAATTTTATTTAACATGTCTAAAAAGGCAAGTCAGCTTTAAATATGACAATTTTATAAGATTATAATTTTCTCGAATTTGAGGTATCTCCCTCTATTTGCTATATAAAAAGGCTGCAAGGAGAAAATAAATGATAGTGGCATAATTCCAACAGAATAATTAATTTTTGATAACTAGAGCTATTGTACATTAGTCACCAACCTCAACTGCTGTATCCAGGACTAAATCTAGGCACAATATACACACGCTTCCAAAATCTATACTTTTTTTAAACACCTTTTCTTCCCCGTAAAAAAAATTGTGGACACCAGCCAGAACATTAGTCATCAGAATTCATAAATGGTCTATGACCAATTAGTTTCCCTCTGACAAACAGGAAACTGGACTGGGTGCAACCTCACTTGTTGAGCTTGAACAGTGATTGTTGCAATGACACTCTGGAAAAGTTTTGAAATTAGGTGCCTTCACTGCAGTTCTATTATAAAAACAGGAAGCTGTAAACCACACCTCTTTGAAGTTGATAGCATGTGGTATAACCAGTGAGCAACAACCTCTTTGTACTGCAGGACTTAGGGTCTTGAATCAGATTGGATGTGCAATACAAAGGCTGGCAAATTCTAAGTTTAAGTAATGCAGCATCTGCATGCAAGTGGCCATCATATAAAGAACTTGCACATAGCACCAAAAGCAAATTAAAACAATGCAGTGAAACCCCTACAATTTACCACGCCAGTTATTTTGACCTTAACAGTAACATGATCTGCATAAAATGGCTTCATTGAACTACTGTAAATCTTTAAAAAATGTCACTGCACTGATTTGCATCAGCTTTTCACTTTTCAAAACAACCTTCCACAATGTCAGTTAGAAAACTAAAAGCAAGTAGTCTCATGTTTCAGTGTAATCATAACTGTCACACATTACTGCACTCGACACCAACAGCAATAACTGTGACAACAGTATAAATAGAACACTTATATCGCCACTGGGATGCCCTGGGAACTGTGGAATCTAAACCATCATAAAAGTTTTGCCTGAGTTATAGAACTGAAAGTTGATTTAAAACTATTATTATAGTAAGCTTCAAAAAAAGTCAGCCACTCTTACAGCAGCCCATCATATCACCAGTCATCAGGCTTGAGACCTGGGCAACATTCTCAATACCAGAAGTTTATTTTCCTTAATGCTGAGCTTCACACATGACACAGCAATAAGGCAATGGTCAAAGGCATCACTGCATACAGTCACATTTACAAACATATACCCGAGGCTTTGATCTTGTACCGAAGCCTCTTATGCAGTACCTTATCGGGACTCTAGGTAGACAATGTCTACCGGATTTCTCTCATCCACTATTTTGGCTTGGTGACCGCTTCAAAAAAATACAATCATATTAGTAAGATAAGACCTCCTTTTTCTGAAGCCACATTGGGTGTCCCCGACGTGCATGTCTCTGTCTTAGTCATATATTGCATCCTGAATGATTCCTTCAAGCAACTTCCCTATTAGGACGCCAGATTGGAACTACATTAGCCTTCCTCCAGTCTAAGGGACCAGTCTCAGACTCCAGTGAGCTATGAAAGATACGGGCAAGGGGCTCGCACAGCACCTGTCCAATCTCCAAGGACTTCAATCCAGATCGGCTGCCCGATCTATTTTAAAGGTTTCTAATTCTACTTAAAACAAAATGTTGATCTATTTTAATATTAGCAGTTTTATCATTAAATTCTGACAGTTGAGCATCATCTTCAAGACTGAAGACTGATGCAAAGTACCCATTTAGTATTTCCGCCATATTCAGCAAGTCCTTTGAATCAGAGGATTTTTCTTTGCAGATTACAATGCAGCATTACACACTTCATTTGGTCCAGACCTACCATAATCCTGAATCCTGGATCATGAATGCACCGCATGGTTTTTTTGGTCAGTTCTCAGCTTCATCACACTGGGGCAAACTGCCACTCTATACTGCACTTCTTATCCATCGGTCCAAGGTGGTAAAGTATATTGTATTACCATTACTTCAACTCAGAGAAGGTCATGGAAAGCATGGTCCGCAAAGATAGGTCTTTAAAAAAGACAATGTTCTCGCATACTCAATTCAATTCCCACTCAGTTTTGTTTTTGCAGTGTGTCACTAATCTATATTGGGCCCATTCAAGGGCTAATAGGGTTGAGGTCAGCAGTTTGTGCTTAGGATCTACAAAAGTGTGGATCAGGATGCCACTGCAATTGCACAGCTTGGGTGCCAAGAGTACAGTGAGGTGCTAGCTACAGCAAATCAAAATAAACTTATCATGGGTGACCTAATGAGGGAGAATCAGTCACAACATTTCTCCTGCTTCCTGTCCCGAAGCAGTAGGGGTACAAATAACTGGAAAATTAGTCCAAAAGCAGTATCATGCACGTATTATTCCAGTCTCATTTTCAACATTGGCAATTATATGTCAAAATCAACTATCAAACATTTGTCAAGCAGTTATATTTTTCAGTAACAACAATTAGGACACATAGCCAAGCTGATATGGAATGTCTTGATTTCTTTTGGCATACACAAGAAAAAATATCCTGAAACACCCCCCAAATCTATCAGTCCAGTAAAGCAACTAGCCCAAACACACAAAGCTGCCAGTGAAATATTCTAAAACAAAGAAAGATTCATAATACTGTACACAATGCCAATTTATATCCATTAGAACTTCAAACTGTACCAAGTAATCTTGCCAGGATTACTTGGCACAATTTGTCCAGATGCAGTTGTCCATGTTGGTGATTAGTTTCAACTCCATTAATCCAGTCCATCTGAAACCCATGTGGTCATCTGTTGCTCCTCACTTGCCAGACTATTAATGCCATTACTAGAATGTTCTGGAAGCAACACAAAAGATTCTTCAAGGTCCACTGATAAAGGAGGGCAACATTATCACCAGACATGGACAGGGAGTTGCAATCTCCACCTCAGGTCAAAGAGCACTGCACATCTAACACAATCCTGGCTTCAATTTGTTGCTTCTTTGCAGTCCAAATGTACTGCCCTATTGGTAAGCAAAATTCATGAGTCAGATACATTTGCTCATTTCCTATTCTGACATAGCCTGTTTGGGAACTACATATGTAGATTGGCAATTTGTGCTTCAAAAGGCCAGTAAAGTTCAGAATTATGAGCATCAATGTTCTGACGATTTTGGTGTTATTGCTTAGCCTGCTGACTTGTCTGGGAGAAGAGGTTAGAGAGAAAAAAAAATCATGTATCCCAACACCAAACTTCTCAACTGAAGATGCATTCCAAGATCACAAATCATGCGGCTCGGTGTCAAATTGTGTATGATAATGCTCCTGTGAAACACCTTAGCACCTTTTAATGCAGTAAAAATGTCCCATGTAAATACCAGTCGTTGTTCAAAACTGGGACCCCTGTATGGCTCAGTAGAATACTGAAATGTTCAATTACCCACCGAGCTTAATAACTGTGCATATGCTACTAAATTGTCAATAAGATGTATACTGTTACTGGCATCTCTCTGAACAACATTTAGGGCCACTGGATAATGCAAAAGACATACTTCCTCTTTAGTCACACCACAGTAGCCCTGCAGTTGCCTGTACTACATTCTCCACGTTTCAGGAAACTTTATTCCAACTAACTGACACACTGCAGAACTGGTTAGCCAGACAGGAAATAAAAACAAGTTCTCAAAGTTGCAAGCAGCCTAGAATCAAGTCGTAGCTCTACACTGGATTACCTTGGCATTCAACCAAGAGATCACTTTCAGAAATTAGCCCTAACCAGTTTTAGAATCTCAAGAAATCATAGATTGATACAGCACAGAAGGAGGCCATTCGGCCCATCGTGATACTCTTTTTCTAAGACTTCTCCATCTTGGAGATTTTGCTGAATTGATGCTACTTTGATCACGGCTGACAATTACACCGTTATAGTAGAACGCTGGGCCCAAATCACACAACCCCACAGATAGCATCAATTTAATTGCAAGTAAATCTGTAGCTCAGACATGATGACATGGGGAGGTACAAGGACCCCTGGTCACCACCTTCCCTTTAGTTCTTGCTTGTTAAAGGTTTAGCTTACAGGCAATTATAAATGGGCTATGGATGAACCTTCGGACCCTTCTTATTGTGAGGCCAATAACAGTGGAAGATGCAGCAATCAAGTAGACTGCTCTGTCCTGGATGCAGTTAAGCTTTCGTGTTGTTGCAGCTGCACGCAACCAGGTGAGCCCTTGTAGATGGGGTGAAAGGCACAGAGGGCAGAAGGTGAGCTACTCGCAGACCACGCAGCCTTTGCCTTGCTCTTGTAGCCATGATATTAATACGCCTGATCCTCATCAACCTAGGATATTAATGGTGGCGCCAAGGGTTAGATGAAGATGGTTGGGCTTTTTTTTTTGTTGGAAATGGTCTCTGCCTGGGATTTGCAACATTTGTCAGCCCAAGCCTGGATGTTCCCAACATCCTGCTATAGGCTGGCATCTGAGGTGTTGTTAACCAAGCAAAACATTAGAACTGTCAGCCAACAGCCCCACTACTGATTTGATGACAGAGCGAAGGTCACCGACAAAGCAGCCAAAGATCAAGAATGACTTTCAGCCACTGAAAGGTTTTCCTACTGATTAGGGAGCCCATTTTGCTAGGGATCCCAATTGCCAGAATCAGTCAAGTGTTGCCTTTGTGTCAAGGGCAGCCACCCTCACCTTTGCTCCAGCATTCAGCTCTTTTAACCATTACTGGATCAAGGCTGTAACTAGGTCATGAGCTGAATGATTTTGGCAGAACAAGAACCGAGAATCAGTGAGCAGATTATTGGTAAGTAGGTGGTGTTTGACGGCACTATTGATTATTTCTTACGTCAATTTGTTGATAATTAGGACGAGGCTGATTGGCCAATTACCACCCTGCCTTCTGTGGACATGACATTTTCCACATGGTCAGATAGATGCCAGTGTCATATCTGCATTGAATAGTCTGGCTAGTGTGCAATATAGTTGGGATGTTATTAGGGCTCATAGACTGTGTCCAGTCCCCTCAGCTTCCTCATGTGATGAATCTAATTAGCTGAACATTAGCATTTGCTTTGCAGCAGTTGTTTTACAAAGATCATTAAGAGTCAACCACATAGCCTGGGACTGGAGTTACACATAGACCAGAAGGACATTAGTAGCTATCATTTTACCATTTTATTAAATTCAATTTCACAGCTTACCATTTGACCTCACAACCTCTTGGTCACGAATCCAGTTCTATAACCACTAGGCTACCACACCCCTTAGTGGTAGCAGCAATGATATGTTTCATACCTTAAGATAAACTTACCTTCAGCCTTGAAAAGTAGTGAATAAGAGGGATCCTAAAAGGTACCTGTAAAAGGGATATAAAAGAGATATAAAAGAGATTTTAAAAAGGTTAATCTGGAACATTATTTCAAGTTAAACCGTGAATAGGGGACACAGGTACAAACCAGTAAAAGGCAAGTTCTGGATGGTGTCAGGAGGCACTCCTGATCACAAAGAGTGACTAATATTATAAATTGTCTTCTACTTAAGCAAAATCTTGAATCATTCAAGATGCAAGTGGAAGCAACCATAGATTTCTTGAGGATAAACTAAATGGGCTGAAAGATGTAGCTGAGTGAAGCCAATCTTTGTGAACCAGAATTATGGTTTACCTCCATTAGACTTATAGAGCCAATTAAAAATAAATACTGGATAAGTTAGTGTTCATGGGCACACCGCACTTTTCCAGTTATATCATTTCTCAAAAGAGGCTGATGAAAGGAGACACTTCAATCAAAGGCCTGACATTTCAAATCATTAAAGCTATAAGATGAAAACTAAAGTTCTAGAACTCCTTAGTCACACAATTGGTCAAATCCTACAAACTGCTGCTTGAATATCAGAACACACCTGGGAATACTGTGCACAGTTTTGATCTCCTTAACTAAGGAAGGATATACTTGCCTTGGAGGGGGTGCAACAAAAGTTCACTAGATTGATTCCTGGGATGAGGAGAGATTGAGTAGAATGGGCCTATATTCTCTAGCGTTTAGAAGAACGAGAGGTGATCTCATTGAAACATAAAATTCTGAGGGGGCTTGACAGGGTAGATGTGAGAGGCTGTTTCCCCTGGCAGGAGAGTCTAGAGCTAGGGATCATCATCTTAGGATAAAGGGTCAGCCATTTAGGACTGAGATGAGGGAAAATGTCTTCACTCAGAGGGTTGTGAATCTTTGGACTTTCTCTACCATAGAGGTGAATGCTCAGTCGGTGAGTATATTCAAGATCAAGAGCGACATATTTTTGGGCACTAAGGGAATCAAGGGATTATGGGGATAAGGCAGGAAAGTGGAGTTGATGGAGAAGTTTAGCCGTGACCTTATTGAATGGCGGAGGAGTGCGGCCAACTCCTGCTCCTATTTTTCCATGTTCTTAAAATGTTACTGTTCTAAAATCAATACTACTGTGCATTAAATAGAGATTGGAAATGTTTTGGAATCAATCATCCAGAGAACGAAAAAAACTCAAATTTCTGATGTAAACCACTGAAGGTGACAAAGGACAACCCACACAAGTAGTCAAGTACATATAAACTAAAACTTTACAGATATCCTTTCCCAGCACTACCTTCCTGATTAAAAATAGATACAAAAGATTAAGTGAAACTTAATAGAATTTGGTACATGCAGATCAAGAATTCAATATAATGGTAGCAAAGTGATCTGGCAAAATGAAATTCTATGCTTGGATCACATGGGTATTTGCGTAAAGTCAACTGTACAAATAAGCTTTAATAACTCCTTTAATTCAATACCTTCCACAATGTTGTAATACATTTCAAATATAGAGACGACCACTGGGAGGGGTAAGACTTCTTCAAAGATGAGGAGGAGAAAAAGAAACAACTTGCACCATTTTTACACATCTCCTGATAACAGTATAGTTGAGAATTAACAGTAGCTTGATAGATTACCTATCCACTCACACAAATGGTAACGTTGGAAGTTAGGGGGTGGGATGGGGGAAGGAAAGGAGGGTGGGATTTATACACGCAAAGCTCCTGTTATGAAAATTTAAGAATAGGTGTGACTGGGCTCCCCCGACGGCTCTGTTGGTTAATAGTGAGAATATTTAGTGTTAGGTTCCAAGGTAGATGATATCAGCCAGGACCACAGTAGGGGCACCACAAGAGCAAGGATAAATCTTCTATCGAACATAGGTTTTCAAAGTGGGTCCCAGATTCTAGGGGACTGCAAGAAAATCCCAGGGAGTCTGAGGGGTCAGATTGGGGATACTGCATGCCAAGAGAAATGTCTTGATTTCTGTATTCTACATTTTTCCTGTATTTGTTGATTCTCTAGCATGTTATTTCTGTTGCTGTAAATGAACAGAAAATATTTTCTAAAATGACGGCACTGTTTTCCGTTGGGCACCGTTTATCAAGATGAGAGAATTATTTCCAAATATGAAACTATTTTGTATTCCCACAAGTGGCATGTGGGTGTTTTTCATTACAAAAATTATTTAGTATCTAGATTTTTGTTCTTTGCAGACCATTCAATACATACAGGTGACCTGCTCCCAGGCACTACCATGTTGCCAAAAGCTATCAAAATGGATAAGTGATGCTTGAATACATAGCATTCAATCCAATAGCAGACAAAACACTAGGTTATCTAGTTTGGATTCCAAATGTTTTATGCCACTGAATATACATTCAAGTAATTTCTTGGAATCATTAGAATTGGAACCAGCACGAGTGAGCTCTGCTGCCAAGCCAAATGTCATAATATACAAGCGATCACTGCTAAGCTTACTTTGTCTATTTAGTTGGCTGTTACACCCAAAATATCAGCAATAAACTTAACACTAACATAGTCAAACCTTTTGCCAAAACAACACTATTAACCCACTACTAAATTTTACCCAGGTACTGTGGAAGACATCACAACTATTGCCACCAAGCCTCAATCAAAAGCACTCAAAACCTAATCTGAATCATACTTGCTTGCGTGAATATAAAAAAAGTGATTGTGCAGCGAATCTCACTGCTGGTGACAAACAGCACATTGTACTTCAATTTCAATTTACACTCAGCTTTCTGCACGTCAATACTAACAATGCAATACTTTAATAAAGAGTTAATACTCAATTGTTAACAATTTTCAAAAAAGGTACTTCTATAATGAGTTTAAAAATTCTAAAAATTGTGGTAAAAGTTCATAAGAATTTCAAAAAATTGCAATTTCCCAATTTATCTGCAAACAGAATATCACCTACACTCAAATAAAGCATCATTCACTTCTACTAAACAATGTCAACATTTTAAGCTGAATTTTTTACTAAGATAAGGAAGAAGTACAGTAGTCTGAAAATCTTGATGTCAATCAGCATACAGCAGCACCCACCAAGAGTATTCCCCCACCACCCCAAGCATAAATTATACACAAAATATACACCACTTTCCCAAGATACAGGAAACTTTTTTTTTTTTTTTATCCGGCACAGACGCGGTGCCGGTTCATCAAAAATTCCGGATAACAGAGCTATAGTTAAAAGATAGGAGCTGAGAGCTCCGTATAAAGCAACAAACCCTGTTGCTTAGCAACAGGTGCAGAACAATGGCCACAAGTTCCAAGCGTCTCTGTAGCTTAGCAACAGCTGCAGCCACACCCTTGCACAGCAACAGATCGAGGAAGGCAAGTACAATATGAATTAAAACTTACCTGAACCTACTCCTGAATTTTGCCGGTTAACCGAGATTTCCGGTTATTTAGGTGCCGGTAAATCGAGAGTTTCCTGTACAGATTGTCACTACATTTTGATTAAGGGTCTCCTAGGAATACTGTACACTGATAAGGGATGCTGAAATAGTCATACTAATCATTCTTGTGTTCAATTTGTTTCAAGTACAGTTCCAATATCTCAAAAACAAATAATCAAAAGTAGAACTATTAACCTCTATTGCAGAACAGACCCATTCGAAGTAATCAGATATTGAATATTTTCTCGGCATCCAATACAAGAGCAGAAGTTATTGTTTGACTCAGTTACCAGACTGAAGTCTACAAAAACTAATGAAACTTTAGGATATCAAAAATCCTGAACTAGTGGCCCTGAATTTGAGGTCAGCAGGGAAGTGAAGGCATTAGCTGCTGGCCCCGACATACACACCACACAGAGATCTCTCAATCCCTGTGGCAAGAACTTCGGGTTTTCTGACCTTGAATTCAATCAACGGAACTTAATGGGGAACCCCTTGTTCCAACTACTGTGATGTCAACAAGCTGTCTAAGCAGCCAATCAAAATGCAGAATTCTCACAGACCGCAAATAAGGAAGTGAGTAAGCCCTTAAAATTCTAACTTTTTAAAATAGTTAGAGAAAGCAAAAGAAAGGTTGGGGTTCTCACATGGGGAAAAGGCAAACCTAAAAATAAAGATGCACGAACTTCTAAATTCAAAAATTTTGAAACGTTTAAAAATTTTAATTAAAATGGACAAATTTGACACTGCACAAAATTAAAATTAGTTTTCCAGGCCCTTAACATTTGTTTAGCAGTGACAACGCTGTTAAAACCCCCTGTGAAAACCCCAATTACACCAAATTCCTTTGGGTCTAACTTTTAGTAGGGAATTTAACAGCGTACTTGCTGCAGAACTTTGTCAGTTACAATGACTTGGGCGATCACACAGATTGCTGGCTCTGTGGGGGAAAAGCACAGCGCAGCCTGTTTCAGAGCCATCAATGACAGACTGCATCTTCGGGATTTCCACACGCGCCTTCGCCAAATCCCGACGTTGGTCAGTTTCAACGGCGGTATGACGTACCGACTGCAAATTCAGGGCCAGTATTCTTTTCCACCACTATCTCAGTTGCAATTACAGTACAACGAGTAACCCATCCTGCTGGTCGAAATAGTGCTGGCCAAGAACATTAACCTTTCACAACCCAACCTATATTATAGCTAGGGCTGGCAGTTAATTGCATTTAACTTCCATGATTAATGCGTTCATTCTTTTTAAACATGTTAATCGTGGAAGTTATGGAAATAAAAACTGGGTTGCAAAGAAAGAGCTCTGATGTGCAATACCTTGTTTTCAAACACCACCTAACCTTCCTCTTATTTCAGTTTACTTGACAATGAATTTTCTGCTGCTTGCCTTTGTTGCTACTACTTCCTAGACATCCAATCTCAAATGGTGAGAAGTGTAGGAATAGGTAATTAAAAAATAAGGAAGCTGTCAATCAGGGATGGTGGGAGGGGAGGAAAGAGGAACGCGTGATTCCGGGTTTTGTTTTATAAAGATTCATTGGATCGAATGATGGTTACTCGTATTTACTGTCAAATTGAGTTCCACAATCAATGGATTATATAGAAAAACTCATTTCTATGTAATATCGGAAATAAAACAAACTTGAATGAGCCAGATAGTCATTATATTAAATGTGATTAAAACACAGATTAACTGAGATTACCATTTTTAATCAAGAGATTAATGCAGATTTTTTTTTTTTTTTTTTTTTTTTTTTTTTTTAAATTGTTGCACAACCCTAATTATAACACTTCATTAGACTGGGCAATGCATCAAAACATACAAGTATGAATGATAATTTTCAAATTGGACATTGTAAAATTCTTATATTTATTACATTTAAGGAAATACTGAAATTCAGCAAAATTTATGTTGGAACAATGACAAAGCTAGTCTAATTAATTCTCAAATGTTAACTATGCTTTGCATAGATACTAATAAAATTAGCACTAAAGTTTATTGTACATATTCAGTTTGTCAAAATTCAAATCGGCTTTCCATGAACACCTAGGTCAACCTGGAACCTGCTTGATGAGTTTTTTTTTTAAAAAGGTTACACTGATATTTGGTCTGACTACATAAAAGCAGCGTTATAAAAATAAAGGCCTTTCAAATAATTACTTCTGTATTACTATAAGATGGACCAAATACTAAAGCTGTGCAAGCAAATTAAAGCTCGGCTCACCTGCAGGCACGACGGCAGAAGTACTACTAAAAAAGACAGTTTGACTGCATAATTAATAGACCATTCGACATCTCTTCAACTCTCAGCTGCTGTATAATTGTAATATCATTTTTTGGTATTCGTTCATATTTTGTGCATTATATGGCTTAGTTACTTACCTTAAGCAAAAAAGCACTTTACATTCACTTCCCAATTACAGGGCTTACCACTTTGAAAAAGCAGCAATGCCCTTCTAACTTGCACTTAAGTGACAGTATGTGTGATCTGCACTCACTGACATTGCACGGAGGAAAGATCAGTTTGGAATTATAAACTTCAATTAAACCATACTCTATTTTCAAGATCCGAGATCCCAATTGGATTGCTTTTTTGATGTCCTACTATATCCATTCTTCCATGGTGTAATGAAAACATTTGGGTCTTATTAAAATCTTTATTCATTGGCTACAAGGTATCAGACTTGTGTTCAAATATACATGACACCTCATTATATACACAATGATAAATTCTTGAACTGTTTCCAGTGAGTGCTCAAATTTAGTTGAGCGACAATTTAGAATATAAAACTTGTAAGGGCTATTCAGCATATAACTGCACAACAATGTACAACATAATCTAGTTATTTGCAAATAAATTGGTTGACAAAAAAACTGCTTGCAACACAAATGACTGCTATTGTTGAACCAGAAACAAGTTAGGATTTAGTAAAATGCTGAATGCATTAAATCTATATTAACACTACAATTAAAAGATTTGACAAGTTCTGAATCTTTGTGCTGGATTTTAGGTACAAAATATATTTGCATGTTAACTTCTGTAATAAATGCAAAACTCAACCTAAACATACGCATTACAGTTTCACACTTGTCACTTAACACATTCTACAAATACCAGACAAGTTAAATTCTAATATAATACGTTTAATGCAAGTGACGTTACAAAATTTTGATATGATCACATCCAAAATATTTATTACCATTGAGTAGGCCATTAGTACAGTAACTGAGATGCGCTCAAATAATTAACCAATACCGTGTGGAGTGTATCTCGTATAGTTGGCTGAAGAACAAACAAATCTGTCCTACCCGCCAGAAGTACTTCAGAATAGTACCACTGTTAGAAATGCACACAGGAAAGAATTTTCACATATGAAAAAAACCTACATTTTGTTTAATGGGGAAAGCACCTAGTCAATATACTCAGTTCCATTTTTCAGGTTCATTAGGCATTTATGTGAATAACCACAATGCACACCCATGTACTAACTACATTGTCAGCATTTCCTGGAACCTTTTGTCCAATCTGATTTCATTTAATTCCCACACTTCGACCCGCTCTCCACATTTTGTGTTCTTGATCTTTTTGAGAAGCCAAATACTAAATCATGTGCAACCAAATATTACGCAAAAGTCTATGACCTTTGTCCAGAGTATTGGGATGCTTTCTTTCATACTGGCACCCCCCAAAAAAAAAACTCTGATTTCTTGACACAAAACATTGCTGACCTGTAAAAAGTAAAAACCAGGAGAAAGCTGTAAAATGTAAGAATATAATTTAGACATGATAGAAGAGTTGGGACTGACATTTGGCACATGTCAAAGAAGGGTTGATTGCAACAAAGTGTTATGGTATTATGACAAAAGAATGCATTCATTTTACCACAGGGAGGAACTGAAACAGTTTCACCTGAAATGATTGTATGATCCACACAAAGCATTAACACTTGGGCAGAATTTCAGAGACTGATCCAGCAAACTACAAACATGGAGTGATTTATTTTTGCTGCAGTTCTGTATATAAACAATCTCAATGGTACATGAAGAAAAATAATGCAGCACTGGGTTACAGGAATGTAGAGCAATAAATTTCAAACTTTAGCCTGGGACACCCTCTTCAAATATTGAAACATTCCTCACTGCAAATACACTTACAAAAACTAATATTCTTGCACAGCAAACTGATTAGAAAATTTAAATGGAAATTTTATCAATTATGGTCAAAGTGGGAGGATCTTTAGACAATTGCCTCGACATGAAGATATCACCATTTTATCCCAACGGTCCTTGAACACTGGTTTACTCTTCTGTCAAAGGGTCTACAGTTGAAACAAACTTATTTTCAGATGATGCTAGACCTGTGTATTTGTAGTGTTTTTTGATTTTATTTCATATTTACTGTTTGTTTTCCTTTTGTCAGACATCCATTATTGGATGAGCAGAAATTTCCTCCAATTAAATATTGGGAAGACCAAAGCCATTGTCTTTGGTCCCTGCCACAAACTCCATTCCGTAGTCACTGACTGCATCCCCGTCCTTGGGCACTGTTGAGGCCAACAGTGTCCTTTTCAATTCTGAGCAGAGCTTCCGATCCCATATCCTCTCCATCACCAAGATCATCTACTTCTACCTGCGTATTACCACCCGCCCGCCCACCACCCCCACTCCGCTGCTGAAACCTTCATCCATGCCTTTGTTACCTCCAGGCTCAACTATTCTAATGCTCTCCTGGTCGGCCACCCACCCTCCATAAACTTCAGCTCACCCACAAGTACGCTGCCCATATCCTAACTCGCACCAAATCCCATTCACCCATCATCCCTGTTGTTGCTGACTCGAATTTATAAATCTCATCTTTGTGTTCAAATAACTCCATAGTCTCGCTCCTCCCTCTTTCTGTAACATCCGCCAGCCTTACAACCCTCCAAGATCTCTGCACTCCTCCAATTATGGCCTCTTGCGCATCCCTGATTTTTGTTGCACCACCATTGGCAGCCATGCCTTCAGCTACATAGGCACCCAAGTTCTTGAATTCCCTCCCTAAACCTCTCTCTCTTCCTTCAAGGCGCTCCTTAAAACCTACCTCTGACCTGTTCCAATATCTCTATGCGGCTCAGTGTTAAATTTTGCTTGATAACGCACTGTGAAACACCTTGGAACATTTTACTATGTTAAAGGCGCTATATAAATGCAAGTTGTAGCCAAGTCTTCCGGTGTTCAGTAACATTTAGTGCTTCACGGTATAAAAATTGTTGAAGTATTTTCTTTTAAACTAACAACTGGGGTACATAATATAAGCAACAAATTGAATTACAGTAAAACACTGCTTACAATGTAGTGTGCACATAATGCAATGGAATCAAAATAAAATCAAATTAAATTTGGATTGTAAAGGATTGCGTCTGATCTGTGTAGAAGTGTTCTTTACTGTAACCTTTTCGACACTTTATAAAAAAACTTGTTGGAACAAGCAATCATGATCAAACTTGTAGCAATCGAAGCTGTAGTGAACATGTTTGTGCAGCACTGAATTGAATGATGCCAAATTTCTGTTGTGATGAGTTATATTCTTTAGATGCATACCTTATGACTTGATGCAACACAACATAAAACCACTGTTCGATTTAGCAAAATAGTGATTTGACCTTATGTTTACAACAACATGGGTTTATAATGCTGGATGTGTTTTGGTTTAATGATAACAGTACATTTGCTATTCAAATGTATTGCTAACAGTTTGTTAATTTGTGTGCAACTAATATTGCTATTTATCTAATTAATGTACATTTCACATTTTCATTTGCCTTAGGCTGTTACTTTGTTTCCCCCCGCCCTCTGGGCTGCACATTTCCCAAATCAAGGAGGGCGAGCAGAGCAGGTTGCCTTCTCCAAGACCATATGCGGTTCCTGACTGAATAGAGGAGTCACACAAGAGTCTTCAGAGGTTCTAGCGGAGAGAGCAAGTGCCGAATTGTATCTATGCTATAGCACCTGTGCCAATTATAATGCTACTGCACTAAAATGTGGTCATTGAGTAGTACATACTTAAGCATTCTAGATACGGTCCTGCATTCATTGTTTTCTGGTGCAGAGAAGGGAAGGAGGACAAAATTATGGGGAATTATTGACCAATCGATAAGTTGGTAACACAAACTTCACTACGACCTGCCCAAGCATGCTATACCGTCATTTAAGGTGTGAAAATGATCCCGTTAATGTTACCAAAGCAGTTGTGAATTCAGGATAGGATTTTCCTTTTTGCATTCATCTGACTTTTGGATTAAGGACAAACAAACTTACATTTATATAGCACCTTTTATTTCCTCAGGACACCCCAAAGCATTTCAAAGCCAATTAAGTGTAGTCACTCAGGTTTTGCAGGCAAATGTGGTAGTCAAATTGCATACAGCAAGGTCCCACAAACAGCAAATGAGATAAATGACCAGCTAATTTATTTTTGTGGTGTTGGTTGAGTGATGAATGTTGGACAAGACATCAAGAGACTCCCTGCTCTTCCTCAAATATCACAGGATTATTTCATCCACTTAAACTGTTTTAACATCTCATCCAAAAGAAGGCATCTTCAACAATGCACCCTTAGTACTGCGGTGAGAGCCTAGATTATGTACTCAAGTCCTGGAGTAGGCCTTCGACTCAGAGGCAAAGTGCATCCACTGAGCCAAACCAACACTTTAATATTGGCTGGGGTAATTTCACCCAAGTATTTCAACTCATGCACTCAACTCTTCTGAGAACAGTTCATCGCCCCATTATGCATCAAGATTGCAATCATTACAAATACTAACCAAAAAGCACTTTGGAAAAGGCCTTACTTGCAACTAAGGCAACCCCTCTATCCTTCAATTATAAAGTTTGCAACCCCATACCTGTGATGCAGTTACAACTAAATTGTTCTACCATAAAAGCAACCTGGCATAAGACTATGATGTACAAAGCACTTCAGTTATCTCAAAATTTCCTATTCCAGTATTAAACTGGAATAATTATCAACATGTTACAAGCGTGCAGTGCTATACAGACCCATAAGAATTTACATGGCATCATTTTTGATCCAAGATTGCAGGAATTTATCTACTTTCTTATCTAACTGCATCGCTTTTTAATGAATGCGATCTTATGATAAACATGTTACAAATATGAATGTCTAACAACTTTTAAAACTTAGCCTGTAAAAAGGTAGAAAAAACATTTGTTATGTTCTATTTGTTCCCCTTCTGTTCATCCACTCTAAAAAGCCTCTTGCTGGAGCATAATAAAATACGTAACTAAATTTGATTTGCTTTAAATTCTGCTTATAGTATGCAATCCGAAAAGTCTGTGTGTTAGCAAAATGTTACAGGTTGCAGTACGTCTCCACTGTGTTCATTTTATTGTATATAACAGGTTGAATGGTCAACAATCAACTCCACTCAACCACGATTCAGCAAAACTGGTCAAACTATATGGCTGTAACAGAAAGGTTTTCACAATATACTCAACCTTATTCATATGTAACATTAAAAGTTTACACTTTGCAATTAAATCATAAGTATTGTTATTACAGGACATGAACCTATTGCATTTCCATTCTTATGCTCTTTTTAAATGAAGTTAACAAAAGCAAAATATCTTTGGTGTAACTACTATGACATATTACCCACTTAATCCTACTAATTCAGATTTATTCCCCCCGTTCCCAGGCACCAGCAGTCCTGCCAAAACCTCATCCAAGTGGCCAATCTTTAAAAGTCTAGACAATATCATCAGCTTATTTGACCATAGAAAACAGCATCACAGTCAAGTCCAACACAGATCTCACCCAACGTATATGCACACACACTTTCAAGTAGGAGTGACAGGATATCAAGAGCAGAGACTCTGGCTAAGGTTCCCTCCCTAGCCCGGGTTATGAGTCCAATTGTAGCAGCCCAGCTGCTGCCCGAGCGGAGATCAGCGCACACATACACAGACAAGGGATTGAATGAGAGACCACCCAAATCAGAATAGCACAATTACATATTAGCTTTAGCAGCTGAACCTTTTGGAAAAGCATCCATTTCAGAGATTTATCTATTACTGGGTGGACTAAAGTAAAATTAATTATTTCATTTCAAATATTTTGCATGGAGCCAGTAAAAAAGCCTATTGCAAAATATTTGAAATATATTAAAACCAATTCAATAAAAATGCTTTACAGCATACAAGCCTTGCTTTACTGCATGATTACAAGATGCCTTAGACTTGTAAAAGGTAAGTTTGGGCCCATACGTAAAAAACAAATGTTACAATTTTTTGTAGAAAATGTATTTTCAAATCATCCACATCATTATCTTAATATTCTTTCTACAATATTTCTCATTGTGGATTTTGACTATCATGCCCAATTATTTAAATGAAGAAATGTTAAAAAACAAAAATCGATGGAATATATAACAGACTGTTGTTACATTACAAGACAAGACAATACCACAGGAGAATCAGATGTCCAAGCAGATATCAATCTTGCCTGAGATGCACTACATTCTTAAGCCTGTTATTCTTCATAAGAAAAATATATACAGATGGAGTTTAGGAACCAATTTGTTTTTTCAGGGGGCAATGCAGAGCATCACAGCAGGTCCCTGCAACTGATTATAGAACATACATTTATCTTCTGCTTCAGCAAGTAAAAGTCCCATTTGTAACCTAACGCAGTTTGTTAGCAATAGCCTGCCCTGTATCTGAAACTTCAGCAGTAATACTTGTCAAAATCCATAAACCACTATTTTTCTATGTACATGTTAAATATCTAGGTATGTTTGAGGCAGTAATACATCAAGAGAATTCAGTCTACATTAAATAATAACCCCAATAAATTTTGTTTTGCAGCTGAACAAATGTCAACTCCACAAACTAATTTTGATACATTTTAGACTGTGTGGTACAACATATATACACAGTGACTGCTACTCCTCTAGAACGTAGTTAAAGACAGTACCACTGCAATTAAAATGACACGGTAAGTACTTCAGGTCAAATCACACAGTCCAATCAGCTACTCCGGTCTATGTATTATAACAAAAATATGCTGGAGCATTTCAAGGACATACATCTTTGGATACAGATGGCAATAAATTAATCCTAGTTTAACTCCAGCAATGAATAACCATCTGAACCCCAACAATTTGGTACATACAACCTTATTCCACGATATTGCTTAATTTCACTGCAGGTTACAGATAATTAGTATTTATTTATGATAGATAATAGAATAACTAACAACTGCCTACAAGGCAGGTCCTGTATTATTTTATTTTAAAGCTATATATTCGATTCAAGCTTTTTTTTTAGTCTTGATTTTTTTTGCTATTTGTAGAAAAATTACAAAAGAATTGGGTTACCGAATACAGATGTGTGTTTTACTTCTACTGCTCACATTTTGCATTAATCTATAATGGTTAAAACTATATGGTCGATATTCTAGTCAAACTGCCTATCTGTCTGGGTTGCTTAAATTACTTGATTTTTCCTCCCAAAAGACTCTCTATTTAATGACGCTAATTTCACAATTATCGTTTAAATATACTGCAAACGTCCGGACCGACAGGTTGAGCTTTCTAACCATTTTACGGAATTCTTCCCTCCCACAGCTGAACGCCCATTAGAGAGATTCGAGAGCCGCCCATTAAACAGGCCGAAAACCGTGGCAGTACCTGAGAAGTGGCGGCCGCGACTCGGGCCACCCCTCCACACTCGCCCTTGTCGCCGGGATTTCCTGTCGCTCTTTCCCCGAGATCCTCCTCAGTCTCCACGCATGGCCTCGGCCTTCCGCTTAATATTGCTCGATTAAATGTCGCAGCCTCCGGAGCAGGAGCCTGGGTGCCTATGCCGGGGTGGGGTGGGGTGGGGTACAGCCAGCCGGTGTCTGCCTGCCCACTCTCTCTCTCTCTCTCGGTGTCGGATACTAGTCCAGTGTCTCAGCGCGGCCGGCGGCGCCGCTTTCCCAGCTCGGTGCTCAGCTCGCCTCTGCCGACCACACCCAGAGCCCGGGACCTTGGCAACAGCAGAGAGGGGAGGGGGGGATGTCAGCGCGCCCCGCTCACGCAACACTCAGCTACAGCCTCAGCCGGAAAGCTAAGCCGCACTCGGCGCCCTTAATGACCGCATAAATTGCACAAACCGTCACCGCCGTTCACCTAGTTCTTCCAAATCTTTCCAAACTCCGTAATGGCCAGCCGCTCCCCCCGGATAGAAAGTGTTCCGGCCCTAAAGCAATCCTGCTTCAATAACAGCTTGAAGGCGGGACAGGCAGATTCATTAAAAATAACCAGCCGTTAAAAGTCAAAATAGGTACTGGTAATGTAAGCGCCTAAAATTTATCACAATATATTTGTGTATTTTTCGTTGTGCCTACTCATAATGAATGCAATCCCCGCCTGACGGTGGTACAGTTGCGAACGGCGGAGGGTTTGACTATCAGCAGAAAATGGAAGGGAGCTGAGATTTAAAACCAAAGGAGCACCCGCGGTATCTTAAATCAGCGGGATTAAGGCTTGATGATACTTTGCACGTTAACTTTTTTTTGTTTGAAACTGCTTTTCCTGCTAAACAGGTGGATTCCCTTGGACATTGGAGCTCGCCGCTGATTGGCGGTTGCCATGGGAATTGAGGCATTGACGTAGGGAGCGGCGGGGTCTGCAGTGCTCCGACTTGTTTAACCCCCCAAAGAAAGCAGCGTCGTCCGGCACCCAACACATACTGTCACTGGGTGCAGCAGGCGACACTTACATCCATGCGTTTAAAGAAAACACTTGTTCAGACTCACACATCACTGCGTGCATCCGCTCAGAGGAGGTAGACGGCCAATCTTTGCAAGGAGCCACTTTAAAGCTCCATGAAGTCGACTGAACGGCTGAAGTATGCCTGACCGTACAGATAAATACATCCGTGCTGCATCAATATACGCTAGCATTACAGCAAGATTTCCTTCTGTTCGTCGTTGACGTTATTTACATGTATGGGACTGTAATGCATACACATCATCCAAACAGTAGAGATGAAAAAAAGTGCTAATGTTGGAAATCTGAAATAAAACGATGCTGGCAATACACAGCAAGTCAGGCAGGGTCTGAAAAGATAGAAAGGTTAATATTTCAGGCAGATCTCAAAGACGCTGACAGCCTAGCTATAGATTTCCAGCATACTGACCTAACATTTCTACATTGTCATAACATCAATGTATGTCGAAGTATTAACATTAAATAAAATCCTTTGGCAGCACTAGTAAAATACCAGTTGGGATTATGTGCAGCCAAGTCTGTTGTCAGGTTTTATCAAATTCCATCAAGCTTGCAGTACTACCGACGCTCTGTCGTTCTCGCTTTATGTATAATTTCTTGGGACATTGAAAAACGGTCTTGTATTGCAGGTTGTATTGTATTTGGAATTCTGATGGAGTCCCTCCTCAAACATAACCAGTCTTTGTATAATACTAACTGACCTGCTATGTATTACTACCATTTTCCGTTTTTATTTCAGATTTCTAGGAATCTCTTATAACGGAGATTCCATCTGTTTATTGATAGGTAGTTCTACTGCCCTGACCTAAATTCATCAACCCTATGACAATTATTAAAAATTGCTGCTTGGAGTTTCCAATTTGCCAATCTGCTTTGAAAAGATTTTCCTGAAATTAATCAAATATCAGTGATCTGTGACAAACTGTTCTGTATTTCGCGATGCATCATTTTTCCAGAGACTACTTTTCAATTTTGTCCGAGTTAAAAATCAAACGGGGAAAATCATTTTTAGCAGATTAGAAAACAGGAATATTGCATTCAATTGAGCAATTTGATTGTTCTTGTACAACTACTCCGCCATTAAGTATTGAGTAATCTCGAGTAAACGATTATTTTCCAATGCACCAATATGCAGGTTCACCACATTTTGCAGCCAGGGTAGCGCAGTAAGTACACAATTCTTCATATAAATATCTGGAGTGAAATTCTGTTCCTATGTGGGCCAGGACATATGTGCTTCATAAAGCACATTTGTTCACTCGTGTATATGGGCTTTCCATTATAGAACATATATTTTCTATCCTGTTTCAGTGCATATATGTCCATATGCATCCACTAATCCGGCACGTTGTACTAAATGCTGTAAAAATTAGATTCCGCAAGAAAGGTTCAAATTGGACCAGACTACCAACCCCCCCTTCTCCCCATCACAGTATCTAGCTATTTTTTAAGTGAATCCTAAACACCCTTATTAACAGCATTTTTTAGCTGTTGATCACCTTCAATGTAAAGAAATATTTTTTTAATTAGTTCATGGGATGTGGGCATCGCTGGCAAGGATGGCATTTATTGCCCATCCCTGATTGCTCTTGAGAAGGTGGTGGTGAGCCGCCTTCATGAACTGCTACAGTCTGTGTGGTGAAGGTACTCCCACAGTGCTGTTAGGGAGGGGGGTTCCAGGATTTTGACCCAGCGACAATGAAGGAATGGCGATATACTTCCAAGTCAGGATGGTATGTGACTTGGAGGGGAACTTGGAGCTGGTGGTGCTCCCATATACCTGCTGCCCTTGTCCTTCTAGGTGGTAGAGGTCGCGGGCTTGGGAGGTGCTGCCGAAGAAGCCTTGGCGAGTTGCTGCAGTGCATTTTGTAGATGGTACACACTGCAGCCACCGTACGCTGGTAGTGGAGGGAGTGAATGTTTAAGGTGGTGTATGGGGTGCCAATCAAGCGGGCTGCTTTGTCCTGGATGGTATCGAGCTTCGTGAGTGTTGTTGGAGCTGCACTCATCCAGGCAAGTGGAGAGTATTCTATCACACTCCTTACTTGTGCCATGTAAATGGTGGAAAGGCTTTGGGGAGTTAAGAGGTGAGGCACTCCCCGCAAAATACCTAGCATCTGACCTGCTCCTGTTGCCACAGTATTTATGAGGCTTGTCCAGTTAAGTTTCTGGTCAATGGTGACCCCCAGGATGTTGATGGTGGGGGATTTGGCGATGGTAATGCAGTTGAATGTCAAGGGGCAGTGGTTAGACTCTTGCTTGTTGGAGATAGTCATTGCCTGGCACTTGTGTGGTGCGAATGTTACCTGAAGTTTACCTTAAATCTACCCATCATAACCCTCAACCAACTTGTCCTGGCAGTCTGACATAACTGTATTTCTTCAGGTTACTTTATCTTGTTAAGTTTCTTTCATAACTTTTTAAGGTCCCTCTGAGATGTGTATTTTTGGGGCTCAAGAGCTCTAGCTTATCGAGCTAGTTCTTTTAGCTTTTCCTCTGAGACCAATGGTTATTTCTGCTCTCTGTACTGCCTCTAGAGCTGGGTAGTCCATTAATGTTGCAGCATTTGTATGAAGTATTCAAGGTGCAGTCTAACCAGGAAACTGAACAGCTTCAGCAAAACCTTTGAGGACTTGACCTGAACTAATGTGACAATATAATGTAGCGTTCTATTCGTTTGGTTTAATGCTGCCTCACACGGCACCAGTGACAACTTGCAGTTACAACAGTGACTACACTTCAAAAGTACTTCATTGGCTGTAAAGCACCTTGAGATGTCCGGTGGTTGTGAAAGGCGCTATATATAAATGCAAGTCTTTCTTTTATATAGCACCTTTAATATAGCAAATGACTCAAAACACTTTACAAAGAGAAAATGTACACCAAGCAGGAACTTGGGAGAAGAGTTAGGGGATGTGCTCTCAGACTAGAATTTGAGAAGGCTTTAGAAAATGTGGAGAGATGTGGCAAGGTGGAGGGTTTCAGGAATGGAGTTCCAGAGTGCTTGGACATGATGACTAAAGGCTCTGCCATTGATGTATTGTGGTAAGTGGAGGCCAGAAACAGGTGAGTGGATGGTACAAGCTGGAACATAGGGCTGGAGAAGGCATACTATATCCCACAAATGTTTCACAATGTCACCCCTGGTTGTGGAATGACTACTGGAGGGATTGCGGCACATACTACATTTGGCTGTTCCCTCCCATTCAATCATTCTAGGAATCAGTCTGAAAGCTGCAGTAAACAAGACAGACTCAGAATCCCTGGCCTATGGCCATTGAGATGGCCTACTGGAAATACAGCCCCTCGTGCAACATGCAGGCTAACACAATTGATAGCTGCAAGGGGATGCATTCCCCACTGTGACAATCACTCCTTTCTTACAGCAAGCATGAGGGTGCATATTTGTGAGACATTTGCCAATTGAAGTGGTCTTCACTTCGAAATCAAGAGCTATCATGCAGACTGGAGCCCTTTTCCAGCAGTTCAGATGACTCTGGCACTTAAGACCACCCTCCAAAGACAGAATGGGACCGCAAACTAATGACCATCTCCCAGTCCCTCACAGAGGCACAGTGACCTACCCTGCATAGACAGGAACCTTGCTGTCGTCCTAACTCGCCATACCCCAGGGACTCATCAAATTATCTCAACCCTCAAAACAATGTGTAGTTCCCAACATGTGCACAATCATATTAGCAACCCTACATGTGCCAACATATCCTCATGTGAGTATTATGTG
This sequence comes from Somniosus microcephalus, assembly GCF_052327205.1. Lineage (NCBI taxonomy): Eukaryota > Metazoa > Chordata > Chondrichthyes > Squaliformes > Somniosidae > Somniosus > Somniosus microcephalus. The sequence goes on along the minus strand of NC_140992.1, from coordinate 61,485,843 downwards.
GCAAAATTGTAAGTGACTTAACAAAATACTAGTCATTGCACTTAGGGAGTCAAGACCAAGTGTAGTCTTCAAGTGAAGCAGGGTTAGAGGGACCACCAAACAGATCACTACTTGTAACTATGTTATTTCTGACACATAGAAACATAGAAGATAGGAGCAGGAGTAGGCCATTCGGCCCTTCGAGCCTGCTCCGCCATTCAATGAGATCATGGCTGATCATCCAAATTCAGTACCCTGTCCCTGCCTTCTCCCTATATCCCTTGATCCCTTTAGCCTCAAGAAATATATCCAACTCTTTCTTGAATATATTTAATGAACTGGCCTCCACTGCCCTCTGTGGCAGAGAATTCCACAGGTTCACCACTCTCTGGGTGAAGAAGTTCCTCCTCATTTCAGTCCTAAATGGCTTACCCCTTATCCTTAGACTATGACCCCTGGTTCTGGACTCCCTGGCCATCCGAAACATCCTTCCTGCATCTAGTCTGTCCAGACCTGACAGAATTTTATAGGTTTTGATGAGATCCCCTCTCAATCTTCTAAACTCCAGTGAGTATAAGCCCAATCGACACAATCTCTCCTCATACGTTATTCCTGCCATCCCAGGTACCAGCCTGGTGAATCTTCGCTGCACTCCCTCCATGGCAAGAACGTCCTTCCTCAGGTAAGGTGACCAAAACTGCACACAATACTCAAGGTGCAGTCTCACCAAGGCCCTGTACAACTGTAGCAAGACATCCTTGTTCCTGTACTCGAACCCTCTTGCTACGAACATAATTATAAGATAGAACATTATGTTTTATTTTTTCTCATTTATAGCAAAGATCTTTTACTTTTAATAATTTGTATTGGTTGTTTTCTAAGTAGAATACTGCATAGTTTGCAGTGTAATACTGATGCGCTATCAATTACTCAAAAGACTGAGGTTAAGCGAGTAACTAACAGGCTTTTATTAACAAGAGAATGAAGGTGTGCCTCGAGTGGTCGACCAGTCCAGAATACAGAGGGACTGTGGAGCAGTCACCTTTATACCTGGACTCGTGGGAGGAGTCAGCCGAGGCATGTACAGACATGTACACAGTGGAATACAAACACCCACACAGGCAGGTATAACAGAGGTTTACCACATTCACCCCTTGTTTAAAAATGAGTCCGGCGGGGTGAAGTGTATTAAAAGTTTGTGTATTGGAGTCTCTCCGGAGGTCTTGTCTGCCGCTGTGATCGACGTGGCGACGGCAGGGGTAGTGAAGCTTCCGGCGTCGAGTCCCGCGTAGGCTGGGGCATTGGTGTGTAGTCCTCGTGGGTGTCGAGCGGGTCGCGGGGCCCAGGCGTGCTGTCTGCTGGTGTTGGATATTGGATCGTGGGGGGGGTGGTAGTGGGTAGTGGGTTACTGGGGCCCCCGAGGGTGCGAGGTCTCGTATGGAGACTGTGTCCTCCCGCCCGTCCGGGTACGCAATGTAAGCATACTGGGGGTTGGCGTGGAGGAGGTCGACCCTCTCGACCAGGGGGTCCATTTTATGGGTCCTCACGTGTCTTCTCAGTAGGACCGGCCCTGGGGACGTCAGCCATGGCGGTAGCGATGTCCCCGATGTGGACTTCCTTGGGAAGACAAACATTTTCTCATGAGGGGCGGCGTTAGTGGCAGTGCATAGCAGTGACCGAATAGAGTGGAGCGCATCGGGGAGCACATCCTGCCAGCGGGAGGTCGGAAGGCCCCTAGACTTTAAGGCTAGCAGGGCGGCCTTCCAAACTGTTGCATTCTCTCTTTCCACCTGTCCGTTCCCCCGGGGGTTGTAACTGGTGGTCCTGCTTGTGGCAATACCCCTAGCGAGCAGGTACTGGCGGAGTTCGTCGATCATAAACGATGAGTCCCGGTCGCTATGGATATAGCTGGGGAAACCGAACAGGGTGAAGAGGTCATTCAGACATTTAATGACCGTGGCACTGGTCATGTCCGGGCAGGGGATGGCGAACGGGAAACGGGAGTACTCATCAATAATGTTGAGGAAGTACACATTGCGGTCGGAGAAGGGGCGAGGCCCTTTAAAATCAATGCTCAGGCGCTCGAAGGGGCGAGTGGCTTTTATCAGGTGAGCCCTGTCTGGTCTATAAAAGTGCGGTTTGCACTCAGCGCAGACTTGGCAGTTCCTGGTCATGGTCCTGACCTCCTCAATGGAGTAAGGCAGGTTGCGGGCCTTGATGAAGTGGAAGAACCTGGTGACCCCCGGGTGGCAGAGGTCATTGTGGAGGGCCCGCAGTCTATCGATCTGCGCGCTGGCGCAGGTGCCACATGATAGAGCATCCGGGGGTTCATTGAGCTTCCCGGGCCGGTACAAGATCTCGTAATTGTAGGTGGAAAGTTCGATTCTCCACCTCAAGATCTTGTCGTTTTTGATTTTGCCCCTCTGCTTGTTGTTAAACATAAAAGCAACTGAACGCTGGTCAGTGAGCAGGGTAAATCGTTTTCCGGCCAGGTAGTGCCTCCAATGACGCATAGCCTCCACAATAGCCTGGGCCTCCTTCTCAACAGCGGAGTGTCTGGTCTCCGGGCCCTGGAGGGTTTGTGAAAAGAAGGCCACGGGTCTCCCCGCCTGATTAAGGGTAGCGGCCAGGGCAAAGTCGGACGCGTCGCTTTCCACCTGGAAGGGGATGGATTCGTCCACTGCGTGCATGATGGCTTTGGCAATGTCTTCCTTGATACGGTGGAAGGCTAAGCGAGCCTCTGCCATCAAGCGAAAAGAGGTGGACTTGATCAGCGGACGGGCCTTGTTCGCATAGTAGGGGACCCACTGGGCGTAATAGGAGAAAAACCCTAGGCACCTCTTCAGGGCCTTGAGGCAGTGGGGCAGTGGGAGTTCCATAAGGGGACGCATCCGGTCGGGGTCGGGACCGATGACTCCGTGTTCCACAACACAGCCAAGGATGGCGAGGCGGGTTGTGCGGAATATGCACTTCTCCTTGTTATACGTCAGGTTCAGGAGTTGGGCGGTGCAGAGGAATTTTTCGAGGTTTGCGTCATGGTCCTGCAAGTCATGGCCGCAGATGGTCACATTGTCCAGATATGGGAAAGTGGCCTGCAACGCATTTTTATCGACCATCCGGTCCATCTCCCTTTGGAAGACGGAGACCCCGTTGGTGACGCCAAAGGGAACCCTAAGGAAGTGATAGAGGCGGCCGTTTGCCTCAAAGGCAGTACACTGGCGGTCCTCAGGGCAGATAGGGAGCTGGTGGTATGCTGATTTCAGGTCAATGGTCGAGAAGACGCGGTACTGCGCGATCTGGTTGACCATATCAGCTATGCGGGGGGAGTGGGTAAGCGTCCAGCAGGGTGTAGTGATTTATTGTCTGGCTGTAGTCGATGACCAGGCGCTGCTTCTCGCCGGTCTTAACGACCACAACCTGGGCTTGCCAGGGGCTGGTGCTGCCCTCAATAATCCCCTCCTTCAGGAGCCACTCCACTTCGGTTTTAATGAAAACTCTCCCCGGCACTGTATCGCCTGCTCTTTGTGGCGATGGGCTTACAGTCGGGGGTGAGGTTAGCAAACAGTGGGGGGTGACTCTGAGTGTGGAGAGGTTGCACCTGGTGCGCGGCGGGCAGTTTGGAAGCTGCTGGCTGCGGACTGTGAGTGGGGGGAGGGGTCCACCGTACGCCATCGTAACACTTTTAAGGTGGCACTGAAAATCTAACCCTAGTAGAACGGCAGCGCAGAGGTGGGGCAGGACCAGAAGTTTAAAATTATCGTACACAGTCCCGTCTACTAAGAGTGTCACCACGCAGTAGCCGCCAATGTCCGCCGACTGGGACTCGGAGGCCATAGAAATCCGCTGGTGCGCAGGCAGGACTGGGAGAGAGCAACGCCGCACCGTGTCGGGGTGGATGAAGCTCTCCGTGCTCCCAGAGTCAAAAAGGCAGGTTGTTTCGTGACCATTTACCTTAATGTCCATTGTGGACCGGGCCAGTTGGTGTGGTCTCGCTTGGTCCAGCGTAACGGAGGCCAGCGTAGGGGTCGGTGTGTCGCTGCGGGTATCAGATGAGGCGGTGTTGGGAGTCTGCTGCGTCCCGGCTGGCGTCCAAGATGGCGGCGTCCATGATCCCCATGTGGCTGGAGGCGTCCAAAATGGCTGCTGTTCCGGTGGTTCGCACATGGCTGGGGAGGCCCAAGATGGCGGCCCGCACGGCCCACACGCGGCGCTGCTGGGGTTCGGGGTGGCTTTGGCCCTGCAGACACTGGCGTAGTGTCCCTTCTTCCCGCAGCCCGAGCAGATCGCATTTTTCGCCGGGCAGCGCGCTCTGGGGTGTTTGGCCTGGCCACAGAAGTAGCATTTCTGGCCTTGGGACACTGCTGCGGTAGTTGGGCCATTGCTGGGATGTGGCTGGGGTGGCACGGCGCTATGAGACGGTCCTACCGTGTCCCAGGCTGTTGTTCCCCGTGGCGTCCACGGTGCAGAGGAGTAGGCATCCATGCCCCGGTAGGCTGCGTCCAATGATAGTGCGAGTTCAGAGGCCTTGTTGAGGTCGAGGTCACTCTGCTCCAACAGTCGCTGTCGGGTGTAATTGGACCTGTGGCCCGCTACAAAAGCGTCCCGGATAAGTTCCTCTGTGTACACGGCGGCCTTTACATCCTTACAACCACAGGCCCAGCCAAGCACAGACAGTGCCTGAAGGTATTCCACGGTCGATTCCCTAGGTTGTTGTTTACGACTCCCCAGGAGGTGCCTGGCGTACACCTCGTTCACTGGGCGCGTGTACTGGTCCTTGAGTAGCTTGAGAGCAGCCGTGTACGAGGTCGCGTCCTGGATGACCGAGTACGCTCGGTGGTTCACTTTGGAGGTCAGGACATCCAGTTTGTCCTCATCCGATTTGACCGTTGCAGCGGAGGCGATCAGGAATCTTTCAAAGCACCTAAGCCAGTGAGCAAACTTGGTGGATGCGTCCGCCTCCCGATGGTCTAAGTCCAGGCATGCTGGTGTGAGGATCTTCTCCATTATTAAAAAATCTTGTTAATAAAATTGATGCGCTATCAATTACTCAAAAGACTGAGGTTAGGCGAGTAACTAACAGGCTTTTATTAACAAGAGAATGAAGGTGTGCCTCGAGTGGTCGACCAGTCCAGAATACAGAGGGACTGTGGAGCAGTCACCTTTATACCTGGACTCGTGGGAGGAGTCAGCCGAGGCATGTACAGACATGTACACAGTGGAATACAAACACCCACACAGGCAGGTATAACAGTGGTTTACCACAAATACAACATTTAAATAATTTGTTAATCCAACTAAACCTAGCACATTCTCAACTGTGTCACTTGTGTATCTTGTACTCTGTTGTTTTGCTTCTCCAGTTCTGGCCTCCACTATTGGAGGTCGTGCTTTCAGCTGCCTAGGCCCTAAGCTCTGGAATTCCCACCCTAAACCTCTCCGCCTCGCTACCTCTCCTCCATTAAGACGCTCCTTAAAACCTACCTCTTTGATCAAGCTTTTGGTCATCTGTCCTAACATCTCCTTATGTAGCTCAGTGCCAAATTTTGTTTGATAACACTCCTGTGAAGCACATTTTACTATGTTAAAGGTTCTATATAAATGCAAGTTGTTATTGTTGTGATATCTCACAGGGACTCACTACACTTGAAATGTAGACATTAAATGGTCAACCAGAATTTTGTTTTCCTTATCCCAATTTTCTCATAATTTCGTACATTCACTTCTGGAGATAATTTACTAAAGTTGGGGTATTGTTCAGTGGGTGCCAGTTGCACTCCAGTAGTTTGCTCAAGTGGCCTTTCTTAATGTGTGAATCTAGATATATGCATTTGACTATGAGGAGCATAATGTCCAATCCTATCTCACACGTTGTCCATAGGATCACTGGATAGTGATCAAAGCATCTCCATTGCCTAACCTTCGAGATCGGTTAGCTTAGCACATACCAGGGACTGATATTCCTGATTTGTATAACCACACCACGTGGGTTCATTTACAAAATGAACCATTGGGGGAGGCAGAAATGTGTTTTTAACTAAATAGTGTTCTGACTTTCCAAAACATGAAAGTAAATCAAAACCAAACCAAAAAATACTATCTATAGTCAAAAATTCTTACTCTCATAAATTTCTCCAATGTCAACTTTTTCTGCATTCATATCATGCAGTGATACTGTGGTTAAAGTTGCAGATAATATTAGATATTTCTATCACTTTGACAATACGAATTGTTTAAATAAAGTAAGGGAACTGTAATGTCCAACATATTAGTAATGTAATGTTGCTTTAACAAATGGAATTGTTATATCCTGTTATGACCACATAAAGCATTATCGGGTCCTGCTCTCGTCTGCCAAAATAGCTCACTATTCCAGAATCATTCTGGAATGCAAAGATAAACCCCGGTTCCTATTCTCTACTGCTAACCGTCTTCTCAAACCGCTCTCCCCTGTCTCCTCCACCCTCGCCTCTGATATGAAGTGTGAGGATCTCATGGACTTCTTTGTCTCTAAGATTGAGACCATCCGTTCAGCTGCCTCTGCCACTTCCCTGCCTTCCCCTAGCCCACTGGGCCAAACTTCCTCTAAGATTCCCCCCTGCCCTAGCCCTGAACTCACATCTTTCTCCAGTTTCTCTCCAATCTCCCCTCATGACCTCTCTGCGCTCATCTTGTCCACGAGACCCACCTCCTGCTCCCACGACCCTATTCCCACCAAACTGCTGACCACCCAACTCCCTTTCCTGGCTCCCATGTTAGCTGATATTGTTAACGGTTCTCTCTCCTCAGGTACTGTCCCCCTCTCCCTCAAATCTACCGTCATCACCCCTCTCCTCAAAAAAACAATCCTTGTTTCCTTCGTCCTTGCAAATTACCGCCCCATCTCCAACCTCCCTTTCCTCTCCAAAGTCCTTGAACGTGCTGTCGCCTCCCAAATCTGTGCCCATCTTTCCCGCAATTCCATGTTTGAATCCCTCCAATCAGGTTTCTGCCCTTGCCACAGTACCAAAACGGCTCTCATCAAAGTAACAAATGACATCCTTTGTGACTGTGACAAAGGTAAACTATCCTTCCTCGTCCTTCTTGACTTGTCTGCAGCCTTTGACACGGTTGACCACTCCATCCTTCTCCAACGCCTCTCCACCATCGTCCAGCTGGGTGGGACTGCACTCGCCTGGTTCCATTCTTATCTATCTAATCATAGCCAGAGAATCACCTGCAACAGCATCTCTTCCCACTCCTGCATTGTTACCTCTGGGGTCCCCCAAGGATCTATCCTTGGACCCCTCCTATTTCTCATCTACATGTTGCCCCTTGGCGACATCATCCAAAAACACAGTGTCAGTTTCCACATGTATGTTGACGACACCCAGCTCTACCTCACTACCTCTTCTCTCGACCCCTCCATGGTCTCTAAATTGTCAGACTGCTTGTCCGACATACAGTTCTGGATGAGCAAAAATTTTCTCCAATTAAACCGTTGTTTTCGGTCCCCGCTTCAAACTCCGTTCCCAAGCCACTGACTACATCCCATTCCCTAACATCTGTCTGAGGCTGAAACACACTGTTCGCAACCTTGGTGTCATATTTGACCCTGAAATGAGCTTCCGACCACATATCCACAGCATAACAAAGACCACCTACTTCCACCTCTGTAACATCGCCCGTCTCCGCCCTTGCCTCAGTTCATCCGCTGCTGAAACCCTCATCCATGCCTTTGTTACCTCTAGACTTGACTATTCCAATGCACTCCTGGCTGGCCTCCCTCATTCCACTCTACATAAACTTGAGCTTATCCAAAACTCAGCTGCCCGTGTCCTAACTCGCACCAAGTCCCGTTCGCCCATCTCCCCTGTGCTCACTGACCTACATTGGCTCCCGGTTAAGCAGCGCCTCGATTTCAAAATTCTCATCCTTGTTTTCAAGTCCCTCCATGGCCTTGCCGCTTCCTATCTCTGTAACCTCCTTCAGCCCCACAACCCCCCCGAAATATCTGCGCTCCTCTAATTCTGCCCTCTTGAGCATCCCTGATTATAATCGCACAACCTTTGGTAGCCGAGCCTTCTGTTGCCTAGGCCCTAAGCTCTGGAATTCCTTGCCAAAAATCTCTGCCTCACTACCTCTCTTTCCTCCTTTAAGATGCTCCTTAAAACCTACCTCTTTGACCAAGCTTTTGGTCACCTGTCCTAATTTATCCTTATGTGGCTCGGTGACAAACTTTTTGTCTTACAATACTCCTGTGCAGCGCCTTGGGATGTTTTACTACGTTAAAGGCGCTATATAAATACACGTTGTTGTTGTTGTCTAGCTGTTGGTTCAATTATCTACCTATTTTGCTTAAATACATAACCAGAGAGAGCAAGTTGTATCGTGAATGCAGAAACGTAGAGAGTAAAAGATCCAAACTTGACAACATTAAGCCTCTATGTAGTTTGTTCATTAATATATTATAGGGCCATAAACAATCCATGGATTTAGACATTACAGAAATTCTTCCAGAAACAAAGACAAAATATTGTAGAAACCTAATTTATCATGTGTAATCATCATGTGCATTAAGAAAATGTTGGCTAGTAATCTGGTACATAACAAAAACTGAATCAAACATTCTGATGGTAGCATAATCCACAGGATTTCATTGCTGTTGTGTGTCTTACTGCTTTGGCATTTTATCCTTTAGAATGGATACCAGGTGCAGATGGAAATAAATGATTAGTTTAAAAAATAATGGATGTTACATCAGACCCTATTGAATCGTGACAAGTACCAATAACAGAAAAAGCATGCCAGAAATTAAGTGCATCAGTGTGGCAAAAGTGCAAGGGTAATTGTTGAACATGAGTAGACCGTGAGGCACAGAATACTTTAAAAAAAAAGTTTGCTGCATTCGGAATTGGACAGGAACGGACAGAGGAAAGAGACAGTGAAAGCAAAAATAAAGTGAAAGTCTAGAAAGGCAACAAACAAAAGTAGAAACAAAACCAAATAAAAAGACAGCTTTAAAAGAGACAGTGAAGAACCTGGATAAGACAGGAAAGAGCAGAAATCCTCTCCCTACCCCATACATCCAGGCTCCACTGTGTTTTGCTGCACTGTAACTTTGTTTTGTCCTTGAATTATCTACTGTTTTAGTTCTGTTTCCTGATTCTATGTGCTTGCTGTTTGGGTTTCAAGAAAAAAGGCTAGAAATCAATAGAAAAAGAACTGGAAACCAGACAAAATTTAAAGCAGAAAAATTATAATTTGGGGATGCACGTGAAAACTAATTGTGAAGCAAATAGTAATTCCCAAAAAATGGAGCAGAAGAAGGCTCATGAACAGATATAATATAACACGTTCAGTCACATTGGCAAATTGGTTGCAAATTTAAAAAAAATAATAAACGAGTAAGAGAGAGGAAGGAACTGGAAACTTTAGTTCGTTTGTGCAACATAAATTAATTATTGGCAGTAAGAAGTAAAGCCTGGATCATGAATCAACATATTATAACTGGTAATATGGGATTGAATCGATTAATAGAGGAACTAAGAAGAAAAATGTGACTAACTGAAAAGGTTAGGCATGAACAGCAATGGAATTATTGGCAATCTTGGAGTATTAAGAAGCAGAGAGGAATCAATAAATGATAGCTGAAAAGAAAAGAAGAAAATATCAACATAAAAATAGAAAAGAATGAATAAGTACTACAATAACCAGGATAAATCAGGGAAATGTCAGAAAATGTTAAAATAACTGTAAAGAGTTAGTAGAAATAAGAATATGAGTCTAGAATGACTCTGTGTGGAAATTTCAAATAAAGCGGGTCGAAAAACATGTGATATCAGATTGTCCACCTGTTATACATTCTGCCCGATTTTCCTATCCATTGACTTCCCCCATCAGAATTACCCCATCGGAGAACCAGGGAATTCTGTTGTTTGCCAAAGTTGAAAGTTCTGGCATCTTTGTGATATTAACATACAAATGCTTAACATGTCCATATAATATTCTTTTATCTTCTATTTTAACAGAGACATTAATTTGTTTAAAATGAATGGGTAATGCCTCCATTGAGATAGTGCCTTGCCTTCCCAGACGCCCCCTTCACCCCCACCAATGATCCTGAGGCCGGCTTGATCCTCCGGTGGCCGGCCTTGATCTCTTGCCTACCCCCCCGCGCCCCCTTACCTGTCCCTCGTCGGCTGCGATCTTCTGTTGCCTCCCCCCCACCCCGGTCCCTCGACAGCTGTGATCTTCTGCTGCCTCCCCACTCCTGGTCCCTCGACGGCTACGATCTTCTGTTGCCTCCAACACCCCACCCCACCCCCAGCCCCTCGACGGCCACGATCTTCTGTTGCCTCTTCCCCCGGTCTTCTGGAGGCTGGCACCGGCCCCCACCCAATCCCTCCCTCCCTCCTCTGTGTGGCCTAGTGCTGCAGGCCCACCCGCCTGCAACCAGCCAGCCTCTCCACCTGGCTGGCTGCGGGCGGGAAACAGAGGCTTCAGATGCAAATCAGCAGCCGTTAAAGTCAGCAGCCTTCCCCTGGGTTTCCCACCTGCATCAGAGCCCCTCCATCCCCAACCTGCCTTCCCCATGAAAATCCAGCCTTAAGTGTCATAGGTAATTATTATACTCAATTAATGCAAGGTAACAGTTATGGCTAACCTGAAAAGGCCATTAAACTTCTTCATACATTGCCGCCAGGTACGCAGGATATTGCTCATGGCATTAACAAAGTTGCCAATTCTTGTTGGGCACCTTGCCTGGGATCCTATGGTGCTTTATCCCAAAGAAAGCCCTACTTCTGTGCTTCACTTCCTCCATCAGAATTTCTATGTACCCATTGGAGAAGCAGAGCATTCTGTTCTTTGCTGAGTTGCTTGCAGAAATGTTTGCAAAGAGAATGATGCTGCCTACTCCTTTAGGCTACTACAGGAGAGTGCAATTTCCTGCGCAGGTATTTTTGATGCTGGGAACATCCTGATATTTTGCAAATCTGGAAATATATGTGGGGTTAGCCAGATGGTCTTATCACACTTTCACACTTCTGATTAAACTTGTGTTCAATTAGAAAATCTAGACTAGTATAAAGTATATATCAAGTATGAAGCGCAGTATAGTTTCAGCTTGTGTGAAGCTGAATTTTTTAAGATTAACTTGAATAGTTTCCAGAACAGGTCACCAGGAATGAATGAAGTTTGCAAAACAACCTTTCTTCAATGAACGCTTTTTTCTCATTTTCTCTCCAGAAGGCGTTGACTTTTTGTGAAGTACAGTTCCACAGGGAGCCCTTCCATACTTTGTCCAAGTATGTATTTTTCATGTGTGGGTCTAGATAGTGAGTGTTGACAGGCTATTTGACTATACAGTCTACTCCTGATAATTCAATGTCAATTTTTGTGATTTTTAGTGCAGTTTGAATTATTCAGTAATTCAATTCAGCAACTTTGAATTTCAGGAGCAGACTGTACAGGGAAACAGAGTTGCACCAGATTCTGTCCTTACTTAACATCCACAAAAGCATACTTTTGAACATAGGTCACTAGATTCCAAACAGAAGCTGCAACTCTTGCTAATTTTTGCTTTCCTAGTCTAGGGTTACAATGGTTAACTGTATTGCCCTTGGGTACTATTGATGCTGGAGGACTGGAGGATGGCCAATTATCTTTGTTCAAGAAGTGAGAGAAGGATAAACCAGGTAACCATAGACTAGTTAATCTAATGTTAGTTGTGGGCAAATTCGTAGAATCCGTAATTTGAGTTCAAATTAATAAGCATTTAAAGATGCATGGGTAAACAGGTGTAGTTAGTGCAGGTTTGTTAAAGGCATATTGTGCTTAACAAATTTAATAGAGTTTTTTTGAAGAAGTATCTCATTTGCTAGATAAAGGGAATGCAGTAAATATGGTACATATAGATTTTCTGAAGACATTCGATAAGATGTCTCACAGGAGGCTTGTTACAAACATTCAGGCATGCGGCACAATAAAAAATGTAGCAACATGGATAGAAAGTTGATTGATGGACATAAAACAACTAGCTAGGATAAATGGGCGTTGCTCGGACTGGAGAAGATTTGGAAATATTCCTAGGGTCAGCGCTGGGTCCACTTTTGTGTTCAGCATATATAAATATTTGGATGGGTATATGCAGCAGAATCTCGAAATTTGATGACAACACAAAAGTAGGTTTGTCAAACAGCGATTTGGATTATGAAAGACTGCAAAAAGATGTAGAAATCTTAACAGAATGTGCAGACAGTTGGAAGATGGAATTTAATATGGACAAGTATAAGGTAATACATTTTGGGAGGAAAAACAAATAGTGGGAGTATACAGTTCATGGAATGATATTGAAGGGTGTAAATGAACAGAGAAACTTAGGGGTTCAAATACAGTTACTTGACGTATGAGTCCAGGTAGATAAAGCCATAAAAACAAATAGAATTTTAGTTTTTATAAATAGGGACCTAGAATACAAGATTAAACAACAACAACAACTTGCATTTATATAGCGCCTTTAATATAGAAAATCTTTATAAGGTGCTTCACAAGGTGTCAAAATGGACGCCGATCCAAAGAAGAAGATATTAGGAGGGGTGACCAAAAGCTTACTAAAACAAGTAGGTTTAAGAAGGGTTTTAGAGGAGGAGAGGGAGTTAGAGAGGTGGAGCGGTTTAGGGAGGGAATTCTGCAGCATAGGGACTAAGCAATGGAAGGCACAGTGGTCAGTGTTGGGCCGAAAGGAAGGAGCGATGCACAAGAGGCCAGAGTGGGAGGAATTGAAAGTTCCGGACAGAGTTGTGGGCTGGAGGAGGTTACAGGGATAGAGAGGGGCATGGCTATGAAAGAACTTAAACACAAGAATGAGAATTTTAAATTGAAGGTGTTGTGGTGGGGTCAGCGGGGGGGGGGGAGTGGAGCAGGTGCCAATGTAGGTCAGCAAGGACAGGCATTGTGGACGAACGGGACTTAGTATGTGATAGGATATGGGTTTTGGATTAGCTGAAGTTTACAGAACATGGAGGATGGGATGGTAGTCAGGAGAACATTGGCATAGTCGAGCCTTGAGGTGATAAAGGCATGGAGAAGAGTTTCAGGAACAGATGGATTTTGGCAGGGTCAGAGGCAGGCAATGTTACGGAGGTGGAATTAGGTGGACTCTGTGATAGAAAGGATATGGAAGCTCAGCACGGGGTTAAATAAGACACCAAGATTGCAAACAGCCTGTTCAACCTGAGAAATTAGAGAGTTTGAATGGCAAGCAGGGAAGACAGTGAAATCAGAGGAGAGAGCCGGAATTGCCTGTTTGGCCGCATCGGCCAAGATGTCATCAACTATTTCTGCAGACTCTAGAAAACCTACCTGGGAGTGAGTGTGGTAACCTGCCTTCTTGGGGCCAGCAGAGGAGCATATGCTGTGATATGATGGGCTATCTGCTGCGAGGACATCAGCAGCTACCTCGCAGCATAGAGTTTGCAAGTACCATCAACTGTGGCCTGAAACTTGGATGTATGTTTTTGAAGGCATGCTGCAGTGCTGACCTATGAGATGGTACTGTGGAGAGGCACAGAGAGCAACTATCCTCACTAGTATCTCATGCAACACCACCTCAACTTCAGCAGCCATCAAAAAGGAGGCCAACTGCTGGGCTGCATCATCACTTGGCTGCAGACTCATACTTGTAGCTTGGGGCCCTTTCTCTTTGTCCTGGCCTGCCATTCATTAATCCCTTGCTCCATCAGCCTTGGAGAAGATTGCTGATAGGTTGAGATACCTTTTAATGCTCTGCAGAAGCATTCTAATTTTTTGCCGCCTTATAATACTCCGTTAATTGTCCCTATCTATTTAACTATGACTTGCACAAAACTTTCCTCTGCTACAAGTGATGTCATCCCTAGACTGATCTGGATTTGCATTTGGAGTTGTGAATATTGGTGCAAATGAGACTAGAACCAGAAAATTGTGCACTACTCACACTTTAGGTTCAGGTGGGTCTTAAAGCAGTGCAAATTTCAGTACTTTAAAAAGCATAAAACTTGTTCTCAGAACACAGCCAAGAACGTGGCTATAGAGAACAGTGAGAGGTGACAAGAGGGAGCAGAGGGCAAGAGGCGGGGGAAAGTTCTCCCTTGGAACTTGAGGGGCTGAGGAGTGGGTAAGGCTGGAGCAGGGACAGGCAGTAAGAGGGAGCATCAGGCGATGGGTCCAACCTTTACAGCCCTTAGGTATTTGACACTAAAATGGCACCTAGCTTTGAGATGGAACTGGAAGAACTCAATTTGAGGTAAGTATAATAAATAGATCAGTTTAAGTGTGACAGACAGGCATGGCAGACAAGCATGATGAAAATAGTATGATGGGGAAACCATGGCAGGAAACCATTACAGGAAGGATTATTATGGGAAGTATGCCTATTTACTCTATTTCAGTCCTTTCATTTTTGCTATGGTTGCCATGTTGGACATTGACTTTCAGAACAGTCCATATAATTGTTACCAGATGACATCTGCACTGCATAGGATTAATGACTATGATGTGGATTGATTCCTGGGAAACACGAGCAGTATATATTATACACAAATCCAATCTTTTTTCCCTTGCACGCAATCAAATTTGTATAGAGAAACTACATTAGACTGGAAATTAAACAGGGAAAATTTGAACTTTTTGAAACCTTGCATATGAACTGATTTTGTAGATAGAGGAATTACACATCTGTATTTTACTATACTAATTTTACCTGTAACTTTTAGTAATTTTTGAAAATGAATTTCTATGGCTATTATAACATCATATATTAAAAATTCCCATCAGTATCATTGTAGCAATTTATCGATGTAAAGATCACATGGGAGAAATTCTTTCATTGTACTTCTCTGGTCAATTACAGATATTTTGGTGCAGCAGAGGACTCTCTGAGTTTATGGTTCATGTTTGGCTGCAGGAGCCCTGTTGGAGCCATAAAAGACAAGCTCAGCATTATAACTGATAACACATTAGATGCAAAATAGAAAGTACATTTTTTGCTGGCAAAATTATCAATCACTTTGACAATCACTGTAACTAAGATGTCACTATTCTTAATTTTCGCAATCTACTATGGTGCAGCAGATCTTTTCACAATGTACTTGCAAACAAGTTAGAAAAAGAACACAACTATAGCAATTCAAATTCTAACTTCTTTTGTACATATTTTGGAGTAAAACAGACTATAGATACAAAGAAAGATAAAATGGATGTTATACTGATTGATCCAAGAGTTAATTAGTGAATTTTTGACTTTCCACACATTTTTATTGACCTAATTGAACTAGAGATCATTTAATTTTATTCATTTTTTCTCAAATATAAAATCTATGAGAGGAAACTCCAGTTTAAAAAGGGCCAGACAAGATGAAGAAAACACCTAATTATAATTCTAGATATCTACCATCCCAATACATGAGTTAATCTTAGATCACCCTCCAGCCAAGATGAAGCTTAGCACATAGACCTTACACATGATATAGTTCAGTCAGTGCTTTATAAAACCCTTCATTTAAAGCAGAGCGGTGAGCGGGGAAAGAGGTACGTCTGCAGATGCATCTTCAGTCCAAATCTGCTAAATTCATGAATAATCACCGCCAGCTTCTCATTAGGTACCACTGTGTCTTGGGTCCATTCCCCTGCTTTATGGGTGAATTATTTTCCAGCTTTTGAAAACAATTATTTTGTCCACCAACAAATAAGTTTGCATGATGTTATCTTTTTATATCCCACATTCATGGATATATGGCTCAGGCCTATCCATTGAGGAGACAATAAGCTTTGGCATTTAGAATAGCCAAACCTGGATGCACGGATGACAGATACATAGATGCCAAGGCCCTAAGCTCTGGAATTTCCTCCTGAACCTCTCGCCTCCCTATCTCTCTTTCCTCCTTCAGATGCTCCTTAAAATCTATCTCTCTGCCCTAATATTTCCTTACGTGGCTTGGTGTCAAATTTTGTTTGATAACGCTCCTGTGAAGATGTTCTACTACGTTAAAAGCACTATATAAATATAAGTTGTTGTTATTGTCGATCAGGAGGCTAATAATTGAGTCTGACTACAGTGGCACTGGATCGCTGCTCTCTGTTGGTGGTGCACCTGCTCCATATGTGCACCATAATGCTCAACCTGTACTACCACTGCATAGAGCATGACGTGTTGGGAGCATACAGGGGTCAGTCCAGATAATCTGGCACCAGCAGCCTGACTGCAAATATTTTCAAAAAGTGGCAGAAGCAAGGGCAGAGGCAGAATAGCACCATTCCAAGATGCTGCTTTGGAGCTTCTTGTGTAAGAGAGAAGGGCCACCCTGCAGTCAAGAGTACTAACATGGCAGCCTGGATGGAGGTGACAGACAGAGTTAATGTGGCCTAAACCTGGGAGCAGGTGAGTGAGAAATGTACTAGGCTGCTCAAGATTGCCGCGATAAGTATACAATAACTATGTATAATGTAAAAATGTTGTCTTACAATCATCTTGTTAGCACTTCAATGCATCAACGATTATATTATCAGCATTTATGATGTAATTGGTGAATATTTTCACACCCAAGAGAAAAACCATGGAACATGTCCAAAGAAGATTTTTCCATAAATATAAGCAGATCACAAGAAATGCTAATTTATTTAGCTGATAATTATAAAGATTTAAACTGAAGACTATGTACTTTTAAAAAGTCACTAAGAGCATTTAAAAGTCTTTTCCAAAAGGTTTAAACTCTTTTTGGTTCGAGTTCAAGTCTCTCTGTAACTGTCTAATTTGGTTAGAATCAGATTTTAAATTGAACTGTCATTCATAAAGTTGGACTTGTAACTGGACCTCAAAGGGTCATACCATCTTCTGGGGAGCTGTTTTACACTGTATTGTGCTGAAGCTATTATTTTTCATTTGAAAAGGCATAATTTGTGACTGAAACCAGGACTGTCAGTGATTTTTTCGTTGCCTCTAATGGCATACCTAGAGGGCTGGGTCAGATGCTGCTGAATGCGGGATGTAAAAAGAACAGCTGATCCATTTGGTTCATGAGACAAGTGTGAACCATGCATGAAATGAGTATTAATAGGAGCTCTGAGAAGATAATTAACTAGCTGGAACACCAATGTGTTCTTAGAAAGGCTTCACCTATTATCTGTGAGTTTATGTACTGTTCATAAATTGCATTGTTACAACTTCTTGCTTCTTTGATTTAAGCACATATTGTCAGTTGTTCATAAGTTAATTCAACAAAATGGCTTACAAAAATAGTGACAATTAGAGCTAATAGTTGTCAGGTGACTTGCATGATTATCATCAAAATCTTTAGATTTGTAATAAAGCTAGCTGCTTGGTCCCATTAGACTGCTCAGGAATCAAATCAAATCTACAGGTCTGGGCCTTGATAAGTATATTCTAACAGGTATTGATAAGGCTCATAGCTCCCATACACAGAAAGGTTTTGAAGTCCATTCTAAACTAAGTGACAGACATTTTTTAATACATTCGGCATCTGAACAAGACTCCTCAGATAATAAAGCAGTCCATGCCCGCATGCAACAAGACCTGGACCACGTTCAGGTTTGGGCTGATAAGTGGCAGGTAACATTCACGCCACAGAAGTGCCAGGCAATTACTATCTCCAACAAGCGAGAGTCAAACCACCTCCCCTTGACATTCAACGGCATTACCATCGCCGAATCCCCCACCATCAACATCCTGGAGGTCACCATTGACCAGAAATTTAACTGGATCAGCCACATAAATACTGTGGCAACAAGAGCAGGTCAGAGGCTAAGTATTCTGTGGCGAGTGTCTCACCTCCTGACTCCCCAAAGCCTTTCCACCATCTACAAGGCACAAGTAAGGAGTGTGATGGAATACTCTCCACTTGCCTGGATGAGTGCAGCTCCAACAACACTCAAGAAGCTCGACACCATCCAGGACAAATCAACCCACTTGATTGGCACCCCATCCACCACCTTAAACGTTCACTCCATCCACCGTACCGTGGCTACAGTGTGTACCATCTACAAGATGCACTGCAGCAACTCGCCAAGGCTTCTTCGGCAGCACCTCCTAAACCCGCGACCTCTTCCACCTAGAAGGACAAGGGCAGCAGCCGCATGGGAACACCATCACCTCAAAGTTCCCCTCCAAGTCACACACCATCCTGACCAGCTTAGATGGCACATTGGTCCCAAGGTGTTTCACAGGAGCATTGTCAAACACAATCTAGCCATTTCTGGGACCACAAAAAAAATTGTAGAAACCCAACTGGTTTACTAATGACCTTCAGGGAAGATAACCTATCACCTCTGTCTAGCCTATGTGTGTTCCCTGTCCCACATTACCTGGTTCATTTTTAATGCCCTCTGAAATGACCTAGGAAGCAGCCCAATGTTTCTAAAATAAAATTACTTCAAAACAAGAAGGGAAACTGGGCAATAAATGCAAGCATCCTGAAAACATTTTTGAAAAAAGCTATACTGTAACTTTGAACATGTTCTGTGATACTGTTATTAAGTAAAAACCAGGTAAGGCAGAGATGTTGGGCCAAGTTTTGCAGTGGTAATAATGGTGAGGCTAACAGCGCTCACCGTTATTAAAGTGTAAATCGGATAGCAACTTCTGGCAACCGCACAAGCACAGTTAAATGCAGAAATCAGGTAGTTGCTGTCCGAGTTGCCCTGCTCCTCCAGAAACTGTGCTACACTGGTATCTCACCATTAAAATACATTGGACAACATGAAGTTGCTGTACTTACCTTATATATAACCACTAAATTCACCAGAAGAAGTTAGGGCCTGTCCATTCCAGTGTAAGTACATTTTTGATGGCATAATAAGTCTTAATTACTGCCAAACAACCTCTCTGGCACTGAAAATTAACTTTTACAAGTGTGGAGTCTCATTCCTTCAGATTTTAATTATTGTAGATTTAAAAAATAATAAAATGTAAAAAAAAATTTTAAATGTTTTCTTTTTATCTCTTTTATCTCTCTCAATCCCATCTTTCTTTCCCTCTCTTCATTGTGCTTTCTATGCCTGATTTGACAATGAATTAAATATTCTAACTGAAACTTTCTGGTTCAGACTCTGCGCTGCTCACTAATGATTCTTCAATCTGATTGGTTAAGGAGATACATAGTTTCTTTCCCTGTTCAACAGGTCCCAGATGCTGTATGGTCCAGTGCAAAATCCCATAGAACATCTGTGGACAAGTGCACGTGTAATGAATGGCTGCCGCTGTTCATTCGCCACTGAGAGTAAAATCCAACCCATTGTGATACACTTAAGATTGTGCCTATGGTAATCTAGACTCTGCCAATAATATATGACCAAGTGCTATAATTCTCAGTGCGTAGCCTTGTGCTGATGTTGGTTATATTATCACAGATGTTCTTAAATAAGGTAGTATTAGTTAATGCATCTTTATGACTGACTCCATCTGTGATGACTCAGGCCAGTAGAAGCTAAATTACACTTCACTCAGTGTTGTCTTGCACTTTGGTTGTAATAATGGTTTCCTTGCATAAAGATTAATACAATTTGCCTTGGGTTATGTGAGACAGTTCAAAGGCCAAAGGTGAGCTAATAATCTTATAAAACTTAGCAGTGACTGGTAGATTCCAAACTAATTTTCTGCTGTCTATACGTTAGAAAAAGGGTGGGGCAGGAGGGAAGATTTGAATGATACCCTTTGCCTAATATCAATTAGAATTTCAGATACAATGGGGGAGAAATTGAGTATAGCCCCGTTTGGGGCGCCAGCCTCGCCAGGGCGCTAAAAGTAGTGACCCGGAAACATTTGCGCCCGTGCACTGGAAATTGAGTTGTTGCGCCCCAAAGGGAAGCGTGGCGCTACTGGAGGCGCCCCGCATCCCTCTTGGGGCGCTGCGCGTGAATATCGTGGCGCTACGTGCCGCAGCGCCACATGCTGCAGCATGTCGCGCTGCGGTATTGCAGGCCTGATATATGACCTCGTGTAGTGATACAACAGTGTAAACAGTGATAACCATAGTGTAACGATATAACAGTGATAACCATAGTGTAACGATAGTGAACGATAAAAGTGGTTTACCACAAGGCCTTCCTCCCCTTCTTAAAGGGGAGGGGCCTTGTGCAGCGTGATCTGGGGCCTAGCTGGGCCCCCGAGGATCGGGAGTGCAGGCAAAAGAGCCTGGCACCGAGGAGAAGTGCCGGGCTCTTGGAGCGCAGCCGGCACTCCGCGGGGGTGGGGGGGGCGTTCAGGGGGATGGGAGCGCAGGCAGGTGCTGGCAGGCTGCCAACAACAAAAATGGCCGCCCCGCATCTCGCCTTTAATTTGCGCCTCCCCGGCCGCAGGTAGGCCCCCCTGAACCGGTCGGACATAGCGTCCGGCAGTAAATCAGGGGACGCTGCCAAATATTGCGGCCGGGGCATCAGCGGGGCGCTGCGCACACCGATGGCGTCATCGGCAGCGGCGCAGCGCTAACGGTTAGCGCCACCACTAACGTCCCGCGGAATTTAGCGGGAGGCGTGGGCAGTGCCGCGCCCGGGCGCCAGTTGGCTTGCGACCCACTTAGCGCCCTCTTAAGGCGCTAACGGGTGGCGCAACCTACTGAATTTCTCCCCCAATATTTATTACACATTTACGGGATTTACCAATCATCCATTTTACAGATTTTCTTTAATAATTTTCACCTTTTCCTTATTCTGCTTTGTAATAATTGTTAGCAATCATTTTCAGAAAAATCCATTTTGAAGATGCTGTATGCTGGAAAGTATGTGCATATTTTTAAAGGTGTAAAGGGCATACTCAAATGTTTAATTCATTGTACTACAATTTCTGTACATTTTTTCAAGTATGAGTTACCCAGGTATTTGCTTTCTGTTCTTTTATATGGATTATATAAAATATACTGTTAGTCCTTATCAAGAAAATTAAATACTTATAATTTTTTTTAATAATCAAATATGTTTTCTAAAAAATTACAACAGCATTGCAGGGGAAACAAATCTGAATATTTGTTGGGCACTGGTCACTCTCCCAGCAGTGCAAAGGAAGCCTTCAGTTGTATTTGATGCTGCATAGTATATTCTTAGAAACTGATAACACATAATTACAGATAATAAATAAAAATGATTTAGTTAGCACCAGTTTCTCCATTTTCTTTGTAATATTATTTTATCAGTATTTATCTTGTGTAATGAAAAGAAATAGCACAGTTTAATCCTGAACATAAAAGATGTCTCCTACAATACATTTTCTTGTATTCCGTTCACATCTCATTCTATTTTTAGCCACTAATTAACACTGAGGGAGTGTAACATCACAGAATGGTGTCCTTATGTAGCTCTATATGAAGAATTCACCCCATGTGGATGGATTAGAATACTTAATATCACAAGATGTCTTTGATAAAGAATTTAACATTCTATATATAGTTAAGTTTACTTTAAATTATTCTAAATGAATATACAGCCACTATGATTTTACATTTTGTAAATTAAAATATTATTATACCATTATTTCAAAAAATTTTAACTACTTGACGTCACATTCCAGATTTTTCCAAATTTTGTCAATCTAAAAATATTTTTTGACTACTACACCTAAATATGCTATATTTTATAATTTCTACACTACAGAAAGAATAATAGCAAGTACCAGGGAGTGAGAAATTCCAATGATGCTATAGTTGTAAGAGGAACCCTCGAGCAGCTTCTAACCATCCTTCGAATGCAATGAACTCACTGGCTGGTGAATAATATACATGATTAATATGCTATTGAGCACTTTGTTCTATTTTTGAACCATATTTTTATTGGTGATGTTTGATAATGATATCTGACAGCACGCATTGTGTCTTTGATGTGCGAAGCTGTTCACAAAAAGGATGCTAATGTTTTATCACATTGAGTGAGGTTAGAATAATCCTTTTCCTTATTGCTAGTTAGTAGGAATAACCACAGTTGTATCAATAATCAATTAATAGTTGAACACAGGAAAGAAAATAATTTACAAAGTAAACTGTAGTGATTTTTATGCAAGTCAGTTAATAGAAGAATATTGAGGCTATGTTTACACTGCGGGTCAGATTCACAGCAGCAGTGGCAACCTTGAAACAACTGGCAATGTGAAAGATTGTGCATGTGCAGTTGCTCAAAGGTGGCATGTGTGACTTGAAGTTTCTGGCTATAGACCTTCTCTGACCTTATCTTAGTTATCAGCAGCAATGTGTCTCAATAGTGCCTTTGCAAATCCATTTTGTGAGATGAGTCTAAATGCCTCCCAAAAAATTGGTGCCGCCTGGTTTATAATGGGCCGTCTTTGAAGGCACGATTGTCTCCAGAGGCAGCACTGCAATATAAACAGAATATAAATTTAGGACATTGTTCAGTCGGGTCTCGGGCTATTATTGTATTCTCTGTTACTTTAACACTTTAGAAAATTATTAAACATATTTTAATATAGTGAAAGGCATCATAGTTGTGCACTAGGTTATAATAATCCATCACATGATTTCACGAGCTGATCAGCTGTGTATCTGATATGCACCAAAACCCACCGCCTCCTCTACATTGGGGAGACCAAACACAGATTGGGTGACCGCTTTGCGGAACACCTCCGTTCAGTCCGTAAGGGTGACCCCGAGGTTCCGGTCGCCTGTCATTTTAATTCACCGCTCCATTCCCACTTGGACCTCACCGTCCTTGGCCTCTTGCATTGTTCCACGGAAGCTCAACGTAAACTCGAGGAACAGCACCTCATCTTCCGATTAGGCACTTTGCAGCCTTCCAGACTCAATATCGAGTTCAACAATTTCAGATCATAACCTCGGCCCCTGTTACATTTTTACTTTTTTTTTCCCACCCCTTTGTTTTGGGTCTTCCCTTCCCTCCCCCCTTTCCTTTTTTTTCCTCTCTCCCCCACATGGCAGCTGTCTCTCATCCTGCTAGTACACTTTACACCTAATCTGAGCCGTCTTTTGTCTCCACTGTCCTATTACCGTCTCGTCTGGTTTTGAATACCTCTTAATGTCTCTTTACTTCTTTTGTTCTATCGCAGCCCTGCCTTCGATCTATTTTATTTCCTTTCCAGTTTTGAAAAAGGGTTCACCCGAAACGTCGACTCTTAATTTCTCTCCACGGATGTTGCCTGGCCTGCTGAGCTTTTCCAGCATTTTCTGTTGTTATTTCGGATTTCCAGCATCTGCAGTATTTTGCTATCATACCATATTTAAGAGTCCTCAACCCAAGAACGTAACATTTCGATTTGACCAATGATGAGTACAAGCTCTCTGCACAATGGTACACACTACTTACCTAAATCCAGAGAGATTAGGTGCAGGTTGACAGAGCCAGGTTTAGGGACACCCAAGTATGCACAGGGATACTGCTAGAGTTTAACTAGTTAAGACTGCGCTGCTTACCAATGCAAAACACTGGTAAGCTTCCTGCTGCTTGTCCAGCGAGGACCACTTAACCCTTTAGGGGACTGGCTTGCAAGGTTATCTGGGGCCAAGTGGAAGAAACCCAGGCCCATTGATACATCTGACCATGCAGATTCCATCAGTTAGTCATCAACAGTGTCCTGACATACTGTGGACCTGCCTGTTTCAGGTTTCAAATGACCAAGTCTGTCACAATGGGTTAACTAACCACTTTGCAATTAGTCATCTTGCAGCTGACACCAGACACCCTACTTACCAGCTCCCAAGGTGAATAATCACTAGTTGTTCATTAGACAATGTACAAGCTCCGGTTTGAGCCACGACATGGTGAGGGAGATATTTCACCATAGGAAGAGAGGAGAAATTAGAAGGCAATTCACTGTAGTCTCATACTTTCTTTGGGTGTTTCAAGATGGCATTAATAGAATGCAAGGTGTAGGGAGATCTAAAAGGCTGAGGGATAAAAGTTAATTTACACAATGCCACAAAAATTGAGCACCAGGGAAAATTTTTAATTAATGTCTGCTGTTCCAATGTTAGCCCTTTCAATGCTGAATTTCATTTATGTGAAAATTCATTCAGTTTTCAAAAAAGACACATTATAGCTAATCACAGATTAATTGACTTTATATATACACCTGTATCAAAGACATTCAAATAGTAAGTATACATTTAATTTGTTTGAAAGATGTAGACATGACATTAAAATTTCCACATCACCTGAATGCCTTGGAATTGCAATTGTCCCAACCCAATTTCCACATAAAACACTCATCTCTAATGTCAGGCTAGAAAATCCTTAGAGATTCACACATGCTTGTCTGCCCAATCCTCTTTCACTCCTTGTTGCTATTTTTAGAAAGCTTTTTGTTACCAGTCAGGAGATGAATGATGATCCTGTGCACTTCCCAAAAGCGAACACCGTGACGTCAATCAATATTTCTGCATCCAAGATTAGAAGAAATCCATGCAATATTTCTGAAATTAAGTCAGGGCTATCTTATAAGAACAAAGATGGCAAGAAGGCTGTTTTTTTATAAAGCGGCAGATCAGAGAATAGGGAGTTTCACATAATCACAATTAACATTTTACCTCATCATGCTCTTGTATTATTTATCTATTCTGGTTGATTGAACATTGATTTACAGCCTAAATAATAGGTCACTACCTCATTAAAATAATAAATTTGTTTCTCTTACTATAATTGATCACAGTTGTGCTTGTCTTTGAAGATATAGACAGAAAGATGTAAAGATAATGATTTACTCTAAATATATAGATTAACAGCATTCATGCAAGAAATACATAATTCCCAGAAAGCTTAAGTTGGGGTACTTTTGAAAAGCAACCTTTTTCTCAAAATGTGGCAAAGATTAGCTATAAGTTGAATTACTAGAATCAATGGAGCATCTTAATGATACAGAACACTTTATTTTCGTGATTTGCATGAGAGAGCTGATGTCAGCTCCACAACCACATAAAAAGAACCCTAGCATGTGTAAAAAAAGGAATGCTTTAAGTGATTTTTATACAGTAACATGTTAATGCTCATGCTGTTGCCTTCTGACATGTCAGACACTACCAGATCATGCATCCTCAGCCCCTGCTTCATGTCACTTACGGTCATGTAATGTATCAATGTAGCCATGCATAATAATTTTGTTTAATTTTGCATTACAGTGTTATATTTTTAGACAGGAAAGCTGTTTGGGACTTTGAAGCTTTGTGCTATGGTTTGTAGTGATTCAAACAAAGACTTCCACACAGAATTAATGTAGCTTTTATTGCTATGTGATGGGTGATGCAGTTTGAGAAAAGATTTTGGGCTAAAAATTGGATAGCCCCCAAAAATGGGGGCGGGGATCATGATGCACGATTAACCCAGGCCCATTCAATGTAATGCAGGCAGCACGCAAACTTCGTGCTGCCTGCTAATTATAATGATAGTGGCATGCAGCCCAGTGCTAAACGCATAGCTGAGTGGCTGCACATTCAGCAAGGGGCCCAAGTTCGTGCAAGGCTAGCACCAATTAAAACTAGCCTGCAGTTCTTAAAGCCAGTCTGCACCTCTTAAAGGGGAGGTGCATTCTGGCTGCAGCAGGTACTGGAAGTCATTGTAGAGGAGTTTGTGACCTACATGAAGAGTGAAGATGGTGCAACATGGCAGAGAGAGGGCACCCAGGTTTTCGGATGCAGCACTTGAGGCCCTGGTGCAGGAGATGGCCACAGGGGGCCAGGAGGTCCTCCAGACAGACGCTGAGAAGGCAATGGGAGCAGATAGTCATCACGGTCAATTCAAGCCGTGTAGCCCTGAGGAACTAGATGCAGTGCAGGAAGAAGTTTAATTACCTCACACGTGGTCAAGGTCAGTGAATTCACCTTCAAATGCCATATTCCACAAAACTCACACCAGCCTC
This sequence comes from Somniosus microcephalus, assembly GCF_052327205.1. Classification (NCBI taxonomy): domain Eukaryota; kingdom Metazoa; phylum Chordata; class Chondrichthyes; order Squaliformes; family Somniosidae; genus Somniosus; species Somniosus microcephalus. The sequence continues at coordinate 61,460,027 of NC_140992.1, read as the reverse complement.
GCACACTGCTCAATTCACCACACTCCCTGACATAAGAAAACTACTAGGCACTTGGTCTAAGTATTAAACAAAGCTTTAATCAACTGTTTTACAACATGGAGGTCTAGTTGTGTCCTTCACTAGTTCCTGTTAAGAATGTCCTGCGCAAGCTGGGCCCGTGCCCGAGTATGTATACTCTCCCTGGACAGCGCCACCCGCAGGCCACTCAGTTGATTCATGTCATTCTTCCCGCCTGAAGGATTGGTAGTCCGGCAACATCTTCTATTGGATTAATCAGACTACGAATAGCCGCAGTCGTTTGGATCTCCATTTGTGGCTGGAAGGCACGTCTCCTCAGAACGAGTCTTGGTCCCTGGGTCGCTTGGTTCATACCGGCAGGCTGGCAGAGTCCTTGTCGCCTTGATCGATCTGAGGGGGACTGGGGAGATCGTGACTCCGGGTGTGGGCCCCCACAGGTGCCGAGCTGGCTTCATCCTGCTCAATAGTCAGTGATTGACCGGCGTCCTGGCTTCGGGTGGTCATCCCGCGGGGAGCGTCATCCTGCTAGGATAGAGTCATCATCAGTGAGGGCTTCTGCCTGAGGCTTATCGGAGGAGTCACTAAGAGTGATAGCAGCAGTCCGTGCATGTGGTAAAAGATAGGCATCTGCATTTTTTTTTGCTAAGTCCAGAGAATATGCCTGGTCATAGGCAGCTTGTAACTCGAGGGTTTTATTCTCCAACAGACGCTGGCGAATGAAGGGCGATGCAATTCTATTAATAAAAGAATCACAAATTAATTCCTCCTGGTACTGCTCAGCTGAGACAGCTTTGCGATTACAGTCTTTGCTGAGCCTGCAAAGCTTTTGAAGGAATTTGTCAAGTGATACCCCGGGTTGTTGTTGAGTTGTGGCCAGTAAGTGCCAAGCAAAAATTTCGTTTGGGGCCTTAACATATAGTTGCTGCAGTATTTGGATAGCGGAGTCATAGTCTACACAGGCTTCAATATAGTCAAACAGATGAGGAGATACATAATTGGCAAGCATTTGTAACTCATCGGGAACATTCTCACCACAAGCCCCGAGGAAGTTGCTGAAGGTACGATACCAGTGTTTCCATACCTTAGCAGTTGTAGGTGAATTCGGGTCCAGGTCAAGACAGGCGGGTCTGAGTAGTTTCTCCATGATGGATTGATTACTACGTCTAGTTCCCTTCTACCGTTTGAGTCATAGCCATCTGTTCCCAAAATCACTCAGAGCGTGGAGCAAGTTTCAGTTGATTAAATTGACGTAATAAAACTACTAGGCACTTGGTCTAAGTGTTAAACAAAACTTTAATCAACTGTTTTACAACATGGAGGTCTAGTTGTGTCCTTCACTAGTTCCTGTTAAGAATGTCCTGCACAAGCTGGGCCCGTGCCCAAGTATTTATACTCTCCCTGGACAGCGCCACCCACAGGCCGCTCAGTTAATTAATGTCACTCCCATTACTCACCTACCAATAATCTCTACCAATCACGAATCATACCTCACATTCATATGCTCCATCCCACCCTCACACACGTACCACTGCTGCAAGCCTGACACCCACATCTCACAGTTTGCACACACTGCCAGCTATTCAACCATGACAGCCACATCAGCCAAACACAGTGAACCACAATCACTGACACACTTCCCTCTCTCTTGCAGGACAAGGTGGCACACAATCGTAGGCAGCTGCAGCTAACTGGAGGGGGACAGGCGCACCTCCATATCCTGACCTTACTTGAGGAGATGGTGCTTGCCATAATTGGAGTGGCTGTGACTTAGGCCATGGCACTGAAAGCATTGAATATGACGGTATGCTCATACCTGATCCTCCTTCTCACATCCCACTTCCCCCTCATCCTACAATCTCTTCTGACTTACAAGCTGCAGGTGGTGTAAGCATGCACCTCTTGCTTCCACCCCCCTCTTCCCCTCACCACATCTGTACCCTTGTGCCTTTCTCATTTCAAAGACCCAAGAAAACCAACCTGGCCAGGCAGTGGTGCAAGAGGAAGAGGAGAGTGATGATGAAGAAGAAACACTGTCACTCGATCTGACGTCAGCCATCAGCTCAGATACTGGCGCTATGCGAACTTTAGGGGGTAGCTTAGAGGTGGGATCTGCAGATGGTGAATCACTGGGCATAAGTGGGCTGCAGCCAAGGCAGAGGGAAAGGGTAGCGCAGATGGCAGCTCCCCGGAGGGCGAGGTCTCTCACGAGTTTTGCTGCACAGGACTCAGATGAGGACTTCGATGGGGTGGCCTACAGAAGAACGCTGATGGGTATGCACAATGAAATGCTTGGTGCATTGGCAGGCCTGCCAGAAAGCCTGAATGCAATGTCAAGGAGGAGTCTAGCGCCAACCTTGCACAGGGCTCTGCACAGAGCGTGGAGCCTATCCTTTCCAGCTTGGAAGGGGTGGCAAGTTCCATTAGCACATTTGTGGACCCAACCATCATGCAGCGTCTGATGGCCAATGTCTCAGCTTCCATTGCAGCACAAGCAGCATCCACCCAATGTCGAGTGCTGCAATGGAATCTCAGACTGAAGTCGTGCAAGCTCACCTTGCTGCCACGCAAGCACTGCTGCCATCATGGCTGGGTTTACCAGTGTTGAAAGGGGCTTGCAGGGTGTCACAGCAAATCAGCAATCCGTCCTCCCGCAGATGACTAGGATTGCTGAGGCACTGCCCTGGAGGAGTGGCATTGGCTCCGTGGAGGACGAACCTGCATTCCTCTCTCAGGATGACAGCATACGTTCCCACACTGCCATTCCACCAATGCCTTTGCTGTTCCCTGTCAGCCAGCCAGCCCAGACTGCTGCCGCCCATGCCAAGGTGGTGCAGTCTGAAGCCGGGCCTACTAGGCCCAGAGCTGCTCGAGGTTATCCTGCAAAGCCATCTGCAGTCTCCTCCACTGAAAGTTAGCAGCCTTCCACCAGCCATATTATAGCCACTGGGGTAGCACTTCGTACGAACACTAGGACAGGGAAAGGTACACTGAAGACAGCCATTAAGAGAATGCACAAGGGTGATTAATTGACTTTTGAATGAAATATTGTAATGGTTTGATTCATAAAATTGGTTTGGAATGTTTGTTTTGTGCTGGCTTTTATTTCAGCATTGTGGCCAAGAGGACGCTGTAATGGTCAATAACAGAGGGAAGGTAAGGTGTGGGACTATTGTTGAACGGGGAATTGGGGTTGCGTTTACTGGTACCAAGTCAGATAATTCAATCACGGACAGCCCGGGCAGAAAGGGTCTGTCTGGGTTGCCTCCTCCCTTCTGCTTCCTCCTCCTCCTGTTCCTCCTCCTCCTCTTCCTTCTCCTCCTCCTCCTCAGCTGGTCGCTGTATGCCTAGTTGCAAGGGCTGTGGCCTCATGATGGTGAGGTTGTGGAGCATGCAGCAGACCACGATGAATCTTGAGACGAGCTCTGGTGAGTACTGCAGGACTCCTCCAAAGCGGTCCAGGCAGCGGACGCGTTGTTTAAGGACAGATTCCATGTTGCAGCACGGCTTTCGTTATATGCATGTTGCCCACTTTTGGTTGAGTTGTGCAGCGGAGTCATGAGCCAGGTGGTCAACAGATAGCCCTTGTCGCCCAGTAGCCACTCTCTGGTTTGTATTGGTGGTTCAAATGCAGATAGTACAGTGGACTGCCGCAGAATGAAGGCATCATAGCTGCTTCCAGGATAGCGAACATTGACTTGCATGATGTGCTGAGTATGATTGCACACCAGCAGGTCATTGAGGGAGTGGAATCCCTTCCGGTTGCAGTATATCTCCGAATTAAGATGCGGTGCCCGCAAAGTGACGTGTGTGCAGTCAATGAGACCCTGCACCATGGGGAAACCTGCTATCCTGGCAAAGCTGTGTGCTCGCTCTGCCTGCTTCTCTCTAGCGAGAGAGAATGAAATGTATTCGCATATCCTTGAAAACATAGCCTTACTCACCTTCCTTATACAAGAATGGACAGTGAACTAGGAGATGTTACAGATGTCACTTGCTCCAGCCTGGAAGAAGCCCGATGCAAAGAAGTTCAAGACCACTGGCAGTGCCGCCCTCACCCTGGACTGAGGCTGCAGGTCTGCCTGCTGCAGGTGGCAGATTTCAGTGAGCACCTCCTTAGTAAAATGGAGACATCGCATGCACTGTTCCTCACTGAGGTTGAGGTAGGAGAATTGCTCCCTGAAGACCCTGGGTGGATATGGCCTCCTGCTGAGAGCCCTTCTCTCCCCCTCCTCCTGCCTCTTTGAGCAGCTTGTCCTGCTCTGTCGATAGCAAAATACTGCGGATGCTGGAAATCCGAAATAACAGAAAATGCTGGAAAAACTCAGCAGGCCAGGCAACATCCGTGGAGAGAGAAACAGAGCCAACGTTTCAGGTCAAAGACCCTTCATCAGGACTGAGAAAAAAGCAGGAAATGAAACAGATTAAGAAGCAAGTTTGGGGGCTGGGAAATGGGGGAGAGGGTGAAAGAACAAAAGGGAAGGTCTGGGAGGGGTGAGGAGACATTAAGAGATATTCAAGGCGAGACGAGATGGTAATAGGCCAAGTAAAGAGACAAAGGATGGCTCTAGATGAAGTGTGAAATGCGCTGGCAGAGTGAAAGACAGCTGTCATGTGGGAGAGGGAGAAAAAAGGAAAAGGTACAAACCAAAAGTGTGGATAAAAAATATATAAAAATAAGATAGGGGTCGAGGTTATGATCTGAATTTGTTGAACTCGATATTGAGTCCGGAAGGCTGTAAAGTGTCTAATCGGAAGATGAGGTGCTGTTCCTCAAGCTTACGCTGAGCTTCCGTGGAACAATGCAAGAGGCCGAGGATGGTGAGGTCTGAGTGGGAATGGAGCGATGAATTAAAATGACAGGCGACCGGAAGCTCGGGGCCACCCTTACGGACTGAACGGAGGTGTTCCGCAAAGCGGTCACCCAGTCTGCGTTTGGTCTCCCCAATGTAGAGGAGACCACATCGTGAGCAGCGAATACAGTATACTAGATTGCAAGAAGTACAAGTAAATCGCTTTTTCTGTTGCCTCTGCTCATTCTCCCTGTCATGCTGCAGGCCAAGGGGGACATAAACTACTGCACCCATGTCTGGGAGCAACGGATCTGAGCAGGTCCCTTGCAAGTCAGTACGAAGTCCTTGAGCACGTGCCACTCCACTCCTTGTAGACATTAGCAACTTTAAAGAAGTTCAGAAAACACCAAACACTCTACAAACTCAGCAACAGCTAGTAGAAATCAATTAACAACTAACATGTAAGTAGGTGATGATCCATTTAAATAGCGCTGGTGAGGGGGGAGGTCTCCTTCCTGCTGCTAAATGTATGTTCAGCTGTACGAGGTTAAGAAAGTGTGTTAGCTCCAGCGTTCAGGTCAAAAATGGCAGCACTGGCGTTAAATCAGCGTTACATGCTGATTGATGTCACGACCTGCCTACTCTGCATACTTACGCCGCACACTCCCAGCACTGACGCTAACGCCCTCACCAAAATCGCATCCGCCGTGGCCCGTACCAGAAGTATGCGCATGCTGCTCGGATGCCATTTTGGAGCCAATTCGGCACCCTTGGCACCCAAACAAGGGGTGCTATGCAACCGAATTTTTAGCCCACTGTTTCTAATATTTTGTTTGTTAACTTCCAATTTTTCTTCTGCTTGCATGTCTTTCCCAAGATAGGTTGATGCTTGTCAACTTTTTCTGATTCTATTGTGAAAACTGTCTATACAAGGGATGCCTGATGTTTAGTGCTGTTTTTACCCTACAATGTTACTGCTAGGGCCAAGAGAAAATCATTAAAATAAATGGTTTTCCCCATGCCATCAAATGCTGAGCTGAAGCAGCAACATAAATGACTGTTGCCAGCAGTGCTACTCGTTAGTTTTTTTCTCGCTGTCCAGCCAGCCCATAAAGGTCAGCAACGCAGTTTTATGCTTGCTGGTCTGTTCTCAACCATTAGGGAAGGTCTGTAGCCAGAAATAAAGGTTGTCACTGTGCAGTTGTTTTGTGTCACCATAGGAGCCACAATATAAACTGAGTAAAGTTCACGCTGGGAACCACAGCATATTATAAAACGACTTCAAACATCTACAGCATACAAAGCCACCTGGCGTTGCTCATCAGTCTATGTATGTAATAAAGACTTAGTGGTATTTTTCAATCACGATCATTTATATCAACATTTTTTAAATTACTCAAGCCCTGCTTCAGTATTATGATAGATCAAAGTTGTTCCAAAACAGTTTTATAATACAATCCTTTGACATTTTTTCATAAAGTAAGCATCAATTTGATGTAAAGAGCCTGCTAGTCACTTCAAAATGCAACACGGGAAAGTGATACAACATTTTGTTGTGGATTTGCCCAAATTGCATCATATTCATTAATGTATTGAATCTAAAAAAAGTACCAGAAATTTTTACTGTGTTTTTCAGGTGTAATCATTTGTATTTGTATGTAATTACATAGATATAATAGTATTATAATTAATTGATTAATAATGTGCTAGCTGGTGTGGCAATTAATTAATGATACTGTTAGACTATAGTTTGAGATCAGTAACTTTTCAGAGTAATGTAGAGCTGGCAGACCACGTCATACTGACCAGCTCCAGATGACTCTCTGGCCAAGCAAAACAGAATTCCACATGAGCAGACCTGCCCAACTGGATTGTTGACTTTATAGTTTCAAAATAAGTTTATAAAATTCCCAGGCTGTAAAAACTGCCAACTTTTGAAGGTTTGCTTTACACCAATTGCAGTTATACTTCAGGCAAAACAATGTGAGACTACTGCCATAAATTGATCACACTGTCATCCTCCAATGCCTCTCCTCCATTGTTCAGCTCCATGGGACTGTCCTTGCTTGGTTCAACTATTGCTTATCCAATTTTAGCCAGAGCATCTATAGCAATGGCTTCTCTTTCCATCCCATGACCACCATCTTGAGACCCCAGGGATCCACCTTTGGCCCACTCCTCATCCTCAGCTACATGCTGTCCCTTGATGACAACATCTGTAGACATGGACTCAGCTCCACATGTACACTAATAACACCCAGCTCAACCTCTCCACCACCTCTCTTAACCCCTCCACTGCCTCTGTGCCATCAAACTGCTTGTCCTAATTCCATTGTCTGAAGTTGAACCAGACTGTTCGCAGTAGGTGTTCTATTCAACCCGAGCTGAGCTTCAACATATACTCTCCATCACAGACCCCCTACATCCACCTTCGTAACGTCACCCAGTTCTGCCCCACCTGAGCCCATCTTCCACTGAAACCTACATACATGCCTTTGTCATCTGCAGACTCAATGCTCTCCTGCCATGTCTCCTGTTGTGTATGTACCTTTAAGAGAATAACTGGTCTCAGACTGCAGTACCGGCAGTGACCACCCCTGTATAAAAGGCGCTAGAGAGCCTCTGTTGTTTAGATTCATTATGGACTTCCACCAGTAAACATCTGTTTGTTTCTCTCCTGCTAGTCCGTGTCTCAATCATTCACGGACTTAACACTGGTGATGAGTTAGAAACGAACTTACCTGCAACTCAGCAGCAGCTCCGACGACGTTGTTGAAGGTCGGAGCCAGAAGAAAGAAAAAAAAAAATAGGCCATTGAAACTCGAGAAACGGGCGTCGACCGTCAATCATCGGGTTCAAGGCTTTGCAGGAGAGACTGTCCAGAGCCAGGCTGAGTTCCTCGGTCCGTGGTTTCCCAGCTAATCGGGCTGGTGGCAGGTAGTGCTCTGATCCTTCCTGGGCTGCAACGGGGCCGGGCAGCGAGTCGGGAAGCAAGGAGAGAGAGAGAGGGTGGAGCACACAGGGCGCGGCCGGTGTTTCAAAGCTGGGCAGTGTTCGGACCTCAGAAGAGGGAGGGAAGTGTCCCAGAGGGTCCGCTCCACGACGGGAAGCTAATAAAAGAAAACGAATTAATATTTAACGCGCAGGAAACCGTGGAAAGCAGCGCTAACAACAGCGGGGAAGAAGACAAAGCGCGGGAGGCGCCATTTTGTTAAATCGGGGAAGAAGGCAAAGCGCGGGAGACGCCATTTTAGATTTGCAAGATGCCGAAGACAGGCTGTATCACTGCTTTTGATAATACATTAGAGGACTGGACCACGTATGTGGAAAGCGTCGAGGTATATTTCGAGGCAAATGAAATAGCGGAGAGGAAAAAGGCATCAATATTGCTAAACGTAATGGGCGCTAGAACGTACGGCCTATTGCGGGATCTGATTACTCCAGCCAAACCGAAGGCGAAGAGTTTTAATGAAATTGTTGCTGTTCTACAGGAGCACTTAAACCCTGCACCGCTGTTGATAGCAGAAAGATTTAAATTCCACAGGAGAACTCAGCACAAAGATGAGAGCAATGCTGAGTATCTTACGGAACTACGCAAGCTATCAAAGCACTGCCAGTTCGGAGCAGGACTGGCAGGTACCCTACGGGACAAATTTGTCTGTGGACTCCTGAGTGAAGGAACACAGAAGAAGTTACTCGCAGAAAAAGAGCTGACGCTAGATCAGGCTTTCAGCGTGGCAGTATCGTATGAAGCAGCAGCCAGGGGAGCTGCAGAAATTCAACAAAAACCACAGGAATACGGCACCCACGAAATGACACGGGGATTTGCAAAATGTTATCGCTGTGGCAGAACTAACCATGACCAGAAGGACTGCTGGTCCAAAGACAAAATATGCAGACAATGCAGGAAGATTGGACACATTGCACGAGTTTGTAGGTCTGGGAAGAAGACCAGCGACAATAAAAAGGCTACTAAGGAACCGTACAAGAAAGTACAAAAGATGACAGACAGTAGTTCCAAAGACCAGATGAGCGATAGTGAATCCGGAAACAGGAGACTAAGCTGTCTCAAACTTCACAATGTAATCGCAAAAGAGGATCACCGAACCATTTGAGTCACTCTCACGGTAGCAGGGTCCCAAGTTAAAATGGAATTGGATACAGGATCAGCGCTAACCGTCATGAATCGACGAGACTACGAGCGGCTATTTTCACACATACCCTTGAGAGAGACATCCATCGTCTTGACGACGTATACGGGGCAAAAAGTATACCCCAGAGGAAAAATAAGGGTGCCTGTCGAATACAATGGCAAGAAAATACGGAAATTGTACCTCTACATACTGCCAAATGGTGGACCACCGTTATTGGGACGGGAATGGATCAGGAAGATAAACTTGGATTGGCATTCCATTCATGCAATGACGGTGGACGGTAAAAAAGATGACGACGTCACTCCTGGACGATTGTCAACAATCTTAGCTAACGCCAAAGAGGTATTTCAACAAGAACTGGGCACGCTTAAAGGCGTAAACGCCTCGTTAAAAATAGAAGAGAATGCAGTTCCCAAGTTTTTCAAAGCGAGACCGGTACCATATGCAATTCGCCCAGCCGTCGAGGTAGAGCTGGAGAATCTGGAGAAGGCAGGTGTGTTGTCTATGGTCGACTGGAGCGAGTGGGCGACACCCATCGTTCCTGTCATGAAGAAAACGTTAAGCAATAAGTCCGGAGAGCCAAGGAAGATTCGCATCTGTGGGGATTTCAAGGTGACGGTGAACCCTGTCCTTCACACAGTACAATATCCTCTTCCAAGGATAGAAGACATCTTCGCCTCACTGTCTGGAGGGAAGCGTTTTACAAAAATTGACCTAGCACAAGCATATTTGCAGATGGAGGTTGAAGAGTCCTCTAGGAAGTATCTCACAATAAACACTCACAAAGGTCTTTACCAGTATCATCGATTGGTATTCGGAGTAGCATCGGCTCCGGCGATATGGCAAAGAGCGATGGAACAAGTCCTGCAAGGGATTCCGGGGACTCAGTGTTACTTGGACGACATCCTTGTAACAGGTGAAGATGACAGTGAACACCTTAACAACCTAGAACAGGTGCTCACTAGACTACGGGAACATGGGTTGCGAGCCAACCGCCCCAAGTGCGAATTTTTTAAGAAACAGATATCATATTGTGGCCACGTGATTGATGAAGAGGGGTTACATAAGTCCCCTGACAAAATTGAAGCGGTTGTTAAGGCCCCAGCACCTGAAAATGTGTCGCAACTGAGGTCATTCCTCGGGTTGGTGAATTACTATCATAAGTTTTTGCCGAATTTGTCGACAATTCTGCACCCACTGAACGCCCTGCTACGAACGGGGGTAGCATGGAAATGGAGCGATGATTGTAAACGTGCTTTTCAGAAGAGTAAGGACTTAATCACTTCGAAGGAAGTATTGGCTCACTACAACCCAGCACTGCCAATCAGGCTGGCGTGTGATGCGTCTCCCTATGGCATTGGGGCGGTACTGTCACATAAATTCCTTGATGGTTTGGAGAGGCCGATAGCTTTTGCGTCACGCTCGTTAACTTCTGCCGAGCGTAACTACGCCCAGATTGACAGAGAGGCCCTCAGCCTAGTGTGGGGGGTGAAGAAGTTCAATCACTATCTGCACGGTCAAAAATTTACTCCACTAACCGATCATCAACCTCTTGTCTCCATTTTCAACCCTCAGAAGGGCGTACCGATAATGACAGCACAACGGCTGCAGAGATGGTCCCTTTTCCTAGGGGCACACCAATATGACATCGAGTACAAAGGAACTAAACAGCATGGAAATGCTGATGGATTGTCACGTCTACCGTTGCCGACGGTGGAAGAAGAAGACCTTGCAGTGGATCCAATGGAGTTATTCCACTCGACCATAGTCGAATGTCTCCCTGTGACGAATGCAAACATAGAAAAGGAAACACAGAATGACCCGACACTATCACGGGTCTATGATTTAACGGTGAAGGGATGGCCAGCACATGGCGAACCACTGCTGCCAGCATTCTCGCCGAGAAGAGAACAGCTGTCAGTGTGCAGAGGAACCTTGATGTGTGGATCCAGAGTAGTAATTCCACCTAAGTTGACGGATAGAGTGCTCAATGAGCTTCATGAGGGTCATCTGGGTGGGGTAAAAATGAAGAGCTTAGCCAGAGCGTTTGTGTGGTGGCCGGGAATCGATAGAGAAATCGAAGAGATGACCAAGAGCTGTGCAGGATGCCAGAAGGTCCAAAACGCCCCACCACAAGCTCCTCTGCATCCATGGGAGTGGCCCTCATCTCCATGGCAAAGGGTGCACATTGATTTTGCTGGTCCCTTCATGGACTCGATGTTTTTAATTGCGGTGGATGCACATTCGAAGTGGCCAGAGGTAATAAAAATGTCCTCAACCACCATGGAAAAAACTATCACAGTTTTACGAACAATATTCGCCAGGAATGGGCTGCCTGAACAGATTTGCTCTGACAATGGACCACAGTTTGTGTCTGAAGAGTTCCGGAGGTTCTTAAAGAACAATGGTGTTAAGCATTACACATCTGCCCCATATCATCCAGCCACTAATGGATTGGCCGAGAGGTTTGTCCAAACATTCAAGAAGGCTATCAAGGCAATGTGTAATGAAGATATACCCCTACAACACAAGGTGGACAACTTCTTGTTTGCCTACCGGAATGCGACACATGCGGTTACCAACCAAACTCCAGCCATGATGTTCTTCAATTGAAGACTACGATGCCGCTTGGATTTGGCTAAGCCAAACGTCCGAAGAGATGTGGAGAACAGGCAGTTTCAGAATATGAATGAAAGGCCAACCAGGAGTTTTAAGATAGGTCAACCAGTTTTGGCCCGGGACTACCGCACTGAGAAATGGCAGCCAGGAACGATTTGTACACGACAAGGACCTCTCATGTATACCGTGGACGTTGGGGAGAGCATTGTAAGACGCCATGCTGACCAGATTCTAGAGTCACTGGAAAACGTCAACTCCACACCACGATCTGATACACCTGGTAATGAAATCGACGTTCCAATTGCAGCTACCGCAGAACCGGTAATATTGGAAGCAGATGAACCAAACAACGACATTGATTCCGACTCAACATTGCCAGAAGAACCTGTTACCCCAAAGAGGCGTTATCCAGACAGAATCAGGAAGCCTCCTCAAAGACTGAACTTATAATTGCTTAAACTTAACCACTGTATCTAGTAACCGTAATTGTGATTGTAATTCGTTATCATTTAGTTGTTAAATGAATGTTATGTACTGTTTATCTAAAAGGGGAGGAATTGTTGTGTATGTACCTTTAAGAGAATAACTGGTCTCAGACTGCAGTACCGGCAGTGACCACCCCTGTATAAAAGGCGCTAGAGAGCCTCTGTTGTTTAGATTCGTTATGGACTTCCACCAGTAAACATCTGTTTGTTTCTCTCCTGCTAGTCCATGTCTCAATCATTCACGGACTTAACATCTCCCATCCTCCACCCTTCATAACCTTCAGCTCATCCCAAACTCTACTGTCCATATCCTATTCTGCACCAAGTCCCATTGAGTCATCGCCATGTCCTCACTTACCTACATTGGCTCCTGATCCCCTAACAACTCAGATTTAAAATTCTCATCCTTGCTTTTAATTCCCTCCATGGCTTTGCCCATACCTACATCTGTAACCTCCTACCCCCTACAACCACCCCGTGAACTCTCTGTTGCTACGACTCTGGCCTCTAGTGCATTGCCCCTTCCTTTGCCCCACCATTGGTGACTGTGTTTTTAGCTGCCTAGGTCCCACTCTGTGAAATTACTCCCTAAACCACTCCACCTTCTCTTCTCCTTTAAGACCCTCTTTAAATCCCACTTATTTGGTCAAGCTTTTGGTCACCACTCTTAATATCTCTTTCTTTTGTTCAGTATCCATTTGTTTTCCCTCACATCTCTGTGAAGTACCTTAGGATATTTTTCAATGGTAAAGGTGTATATATAAATGCAAGTTGTTGATGTTGTTAAATTGGTCAAACTGGTTGGCCAAATTTATGCCCAGTTTATAGTACAGTTAATGTGAAGCCAAAACTGGTTTGCGTTGATGCAGACTGTATACTATAATCCCATTCTGACCTCTCTGTCCTCGGCCTCCTACACTGTTCCAATGAAGCTCAACGGAAGCTCTAGGAACAGCACCTCTTCTTTCGATTAGGCACTTTGCAACCTTCCCGGCTCAACAATGAGTTCAACAATTTCAGATCATAACCACTGCTCCCATTTTTTCTGACAATAGCTGGTAATGATTCTACTATTGCCATTTACCTCGAGACTCATCTCTTGTTTCTTAACTTGTCCCATTACATTTTTGACTTGTCCCAACACCTTTTTGACTTGTCCCATCATCCCTCTTGTCATTTAATTAATCCTGCCTTCCACCCTATCACAGACCTTCCCTTTTGTTGTTTCCTCCCCTCCCCCCTTTCCCTGCCTCTGCACCTGCTTAGAACCTAACCTATGCCAGTTCTGATGAAAGGTCATTGACCCAAAACATTAACTCTGTTTCTCTCTCCTCAGATGCTGCCTGATTCTAGCATTTTCTGTTCTTATTTCAGATTTCCAGCATCCGCAGTATTTTACTTGTATTTTCCATTCTAGTGTTAACAGAAAGAATTTAATTATAAAAGGCAAAACCAGCAAAATGAGCGTGTAATTTTGATCTAAGTACAAAAATATGGAAGAGGCAGCACAAATTACTAAAATATAATAAAATAATACATAAATGAAGGTATGGTATTGGTTTAATTCAGTTTGAAAGGAAAATGTAAGTCACTAACCTTTTTCAATGCTTGTGAATTAAAACCAGCAATGAGTTTAATATTTTATATGGGGAGTGCCTAAGCTTTGTGAGTCATGTAAATGTATAACGTGGAATCCTGTGCACCATATATAGGCCTAGAAATTGGGTATAGCCCCGCTTGAGGTATTAGAACTGGCGCTGTGCAAAGTTTATAGCCAGACGAAACTTATCGCTGCCTGGCGAGATATTGGGTTGCATCGCCCCCAAAGGGGATTGAGGCGCGAAATCAGACGTTGCACGGGGCTCCTAAGGCGCAAAAGTTCAGGCGCTACCCAATATCGGCGCGGACGGGCGCAGCGCAGGTGATCTCAATTACCAGAAACCACGAGACTTCCAGGCGCTGGCCGGCTCTTAAAGGGGTGGGTCAGTCAGCCTGAGCTGCCACACTCAACGCCCTGTAGGCCTCAGAATCGGCGCTCGCCCTTCTCTGGCGCAAGAAACTTGGTCAGGATGGAGAAGGTGAGACAGAGAGCAGAGCGCTTCAGCACTGAGGCTCTGGACCAGTTGGTGTCTGCAGTTGAGCGCCGTCGAGATGTTCTGTATCCTGACAATGGCAAGAGGCCGAATCAAAAGGCTTACCGGCGATCTTGGAGGGAGGTTTCTCTGAGGGTCAACTCCAGCAGCATGGCGACCAGGACCCCTGTTCAGTGCAGGAAGAAATTCAACGACCTCACTCGGGTCGTTAGGGTGAGTGTTGGTTATGCAAACTTCTGATTCCCTCCATCTGCACCTGACTTCGAGCACCCTGTTGCCATGATGCCGCAATGGCCATCTGTCAGCAAGCACCCATGGCCCTTTCTGGGCACACACATGGACATTTCACTCAAGGCCACATGTAAGGGCCCTTGCACCATGGGGGGCATGTGATGATCTCTCAAGGCCTCATGTAAGGGCTCTTGCACCATGGGGGGCATGAGATGATCTCTCAAGGCCTCATGTAAGGGCTCTTGCACCATGGGGGGCATGAGATGATCTCTCAAGGCCTCATGTAAGGGCTCTTGCACCATGGGGGGCATCAGGTGATCTCTCAAGGCATCATGTAAGGGCTCTTGCACCATGGGGGGCATGAGATGATCTCTCAAGGCATCATGTTACAGAACTTCCCCTTCTTTCCCCTGCAGTCCAAGCTGGCGGCGAGGCGAAAGGACCAGAGTCGAACCGGTGGCGGGCCTCCACAAGTTGTCACTCTGACGGATCTCGAGGAGAGAGTGCACCAGATTCTTGGAGGACGTCTGTCTGGTCCTGTTACTACTGCAGCTGCCGACCCCATTTCCGACAGCGAGGGTAAGGCTCTCTCCTTTTTCAGCTGTTTCCTTCCACTTGGTCCCCCCGCCAGCATGCTTCCTCAGTGTGCAGCCATGTCAGAGCCTTGCCGCAATCTGGCATGCCTTTCCGCCAACCTGCCCTTTTGCTAAAGCCACTCTTCCACCTCCCTGCTTTCAGATGATTCATCACCAACTCGGGCTCAACGCCCTGAAGCTGCCAGTGCCAGTGCCTCCGGAGGCGAGGATCAGGAGGAAGCCGGACCATCCGTTCCAATCTCAGGGGAGCATACATATCTACAGACTGGGGATAGTAGTTCCCTGGAGGGGAGGGGGGGGAGCTCTGAGGATCAGCCAGTTGCCGGAACAAGCAGCATGCAGCAACGCAAGGGGGGTAGGCAAGTTCGGCCACCGTCTCCCCGGAGGGCAAGGCAGGTAGTAATGACTGCTGCACAGAGTGCAGAGGAGGTGCGTCGCCTGGCTGAAAAGAGCACCCAGGCCCGGCTCAGGCACACTGAGTTGATGGCTGCAGTGGGGAGGATGCCTCAGTCAATAGATACACTGGCAAAGAGTGTGTTGGACTTCAGGGCAACAATGGAGAGGACTCTCCAGGGCTTCGGGGCAACAATGGACAGGACTCTCCAGGGCTTCGGGGCAACAATGGACAGGACTCTCCAGGGTTTCGGGGCAACAATGGAGAAGACTGTCCAGGGCTTCGGGCCAACAATGGAGAGGACTGTCCAGGGCTTCTCTGAAGCACTGGCACCTGGCACACAGGTCCTCACTGCTGCCACGCAGTCACTTGCCGGCCTCGTCCACACCCAGATTGAGGCAACGCGAACTCTCACTGCAGCCACCCTATCTGCATCAGCTAGGATCACCCCGGGCCCTTCCAGTCCCATACAAGGCCAGGAATCAGTGGAGCATGCGATTGTGGCGGATGAGCCGAGCCGGTCCCCTCAGAGAGCCAGTGTGTCGTCTGACCATGGTGCAGGTGTCCTCTCTCGGCAGGTGACCATTGCACATGCCAGCGCTGGTACGTCTGCAGTGCAGCTGCCACCACCTGCAGGGCACACTGCTTCCAGCCATGGACAGATCAAGCATCCTGCGTCCGCACCCTCCAAGCCCAGAGGTCGGCCAGGCTGTCCCTCAGGGGCTTCTGCACTTCCACACAGTCAGCAGGCGTCCCCCAGCCTTCACCCCGCCACTGGGGTTCAATTACGTAGGAGCAGCAGGGAGGGAAGGGGCCGACCGCGAAAGAGAAGTCGTTCTCCATCAAGGGACCAGCAGTAGAGGGAGGTGCTGAGATGTTTCTTTGACCAAATTCAAGGACACCCTCACCTGTTGTAATTGTTGGAAATGGTTTGTTTAGTTTTGCGGCTTTGCCGAAGAGTTAACTGTTATTTTGTTAGTTATGGTTTCTGTTGACATGACGTTGTTTTGCTGTAATGAAAGACTTTTGTGACGATAAAGAGAAGTTTTAATGTGCTATGGTGCACGTGACTAATTACAGTGATGCTGGCCTTCAGAGGCTTTCAAACATCCAAAGTGCGCAGGAGTAAAGACACTCATCATTCCGCCAGAGGGGCCTCAAAACGAGTCCTCATGAGCCTCTGATGGATGGCCCTTCCACTTTCAGGAGCCCTTCCATCTTCCTCCTCCTCCTCCTCCTCCTCCTCGTCCGCATGCTCCTCCTCCTCCTCCTCCTCCACCTGCTCTTCCTCCTCCTCCTCCTCCTCGACCGCCTGCTCTGCTGGTCGTTGAGGGACAGCTGGAATTGGCTGGGTGCTTCGAATCGGCAAGTTGTGGAGCATGCAGCAGACGACGACGATGTGACCCCACTTGCTCCGGCGAGTACTGCAGGGCTCCCCCCGAATGGTCCAGACATCGGAAACGCTTTTTGAGCACACCAATAATGTGCTCTACAATGTTCCTGGTCGCCTGATGGCTGCTGTTGAACAGCTCTTCTGCTGGGGTGGCGGCCAAACGGAGTGGTGTCATCAGCCATGGGCAGAGAGGATAGCCCTTGTCCCCAATAAGCCAGCCTCGTGGTCGAGCCGGCCCCTCAAAAAGGTCACAAACTGAGGTCTACCGCAGGATAAAGGCATCGTGGCTGCTCCCTGGGAATTGGGCATTGACTGCCATGACGATTTGGCGGTGGTCACAGACCAGCTGCACGTTGAGGGAGTGGAACCCCTTGCGGCTGCGGAAGTCCTCAGGATTCTGGAATGGCACCCTCAAAGCCACGTGTGTACAGTCAATCGCCCCCTGCACCATGGGGAAGTCCGCAATAGCAGCAAAGCCCTGTGCGCGCTCCGCCTGCTTCTCCAGGGTCAGAGGGAAGGTGATGAATTGACGCCTTCACCTATAAAGGGCAGCTGTAACTTGCCGGATGCAACAGTGGACTGCAACCTGAGAGATATTCGCAATGTCCCCAATGGCTAACTGAAAGGATCCATTGCCATAAAAATTGAGGGCAACAGTCAGTTTAACAGCCACCGACAGAGAGGTCCTGCACCGTAGACGCGGCTGCAGATCCTCAGCAAGCAGGTGGCACAGCTCAGTAACAATGTCCCTCCCGATTCGGAGCCTTCGCACACACTGCTCCTCCGACATGTCAAGGTATGACACCTGCTGCCTAAAGACCCTCGCAGCATACCCTCGGATTGGCCGACCTCCATTGCCCCTCCTCCTTCTGGCCAATCCCGGCCCTCTCTCCCGCCGTCTCTCTGCCCCTTCATAGTGTTCGGCCATGAGGCCATCGCCCTCCAAAGCACCTCCCATTCCGATGCCAGTTGGTCAAAAGGCTGTTAGGTCTAGTGCTCCAACTGCTCCGGACAGGTTTGAAGGTCTCACGTACTCTAATGCTAAATTCCAAAAACTCTGCTCCACAGTAGCTCACCAACTCTCTCCACCAACGATCGCAATGAACAGGCCAAGTGGCTGAAGCTTCTATACTAGAGCGGTCCCCTTTAAATAGCGCCCCCCGACTCCGAGAAGGGCCTGCTAACGCTCCTTCGAACTGTCACTAATAGCGCTAGGCGTAAAGGCTCCGGGCGCCACCCAATATCCGCTCAGGCGCCCCTAAAAGGCGTTGCACACTGAAATGACGTCATGATCTGCTCGCGCTCGCGGGCGCGCGCAAACACTTAGCGCAGGCGTTAAATATATAGTCAATATGGGAGTTGTCGCTATCTTCATTGCGCCCGCCCCAACATTGGGTAACGCCCCAATTCTCGGTCTCTTTAGGCGCTAACCGCTGGCGCAAACAACCAATTTCTAGGCCATAGAGTTTAAATCAATGTTATCTTTAAAATTGCTTATATCTCAAGCTGCAGATATTAACAGATCTTGGTGTTCGATTCACCATTGATGGAACAATGCTAAGAGCAACCGAACCAAAACTCCAGGCCCACAGAATTCAAACAGCACAAACCAGTGGGTAAGGAATTTACCCACAAACAAATTGGCCAGCATTTTCCATACCTGGGCGGGTCAGGTGTGGGCGGTCGTCGTGGCGGGTCGCGTCCCCGTTCCTGATTCCATGCCGCTCCTCAGAGCGACTTTGCGTTAATGGGGCCTATTAAGGCCACCCTGCACGTTACCCGGCCCAATTAAATGGTGCGGTTCTGATGATGTTAGCGATGACGCATTTTCAGCCGGGATATTTAAAGGAGCCATGGCCACATTGCATTTGAAGGTTCATCTAGGAGTGTGCAGGCAGCACACTGCACAATTGGACTGCTGGAAAGAGTGCCAAATATGACTGCACTGAGACAGAGGGCTGCACCCAGCTTTTCCGATGACTCCCTCCATATGCTTGTGAAGCAAATGAGAGCACGCAGGGAGGTCCTCTTCCCTTCTAATGGGTGGAAGAGACCTCCACAGGAGACCAAAAGAGCCTGGCTCCAAATAGCAGAGGAGGTGAACAGCAGGGATGTGTTCACGAGGACCTGGGTGCAGTGCCGGAAATATTTAAATGATCTCATCAGATCAGGAAATGTGAATAAAAAGCCACACTCAACTTCATCCAGCTGTGTCTCTCATCAGATCCCCATCACTCTGCCTTCCCAACCCTGCTGCTTCACATCCTTACTCACATCAACTTACCTTGCACCTCCACCCATCCCTCTCTCTCTATCTACATTATCACATCCCCATCTGACTAGCCACCCCTCACACTCACCCTTGTCCCAATGCAATCATACCAACTAACAACACACAAGGAGGCCACTTGGCTTTGGTACCCCAATCCATCACAGTCTCCCTCTAAAAATGTAACCCATCCATTCCTTACACTCATTCCCTCGCTCTCACTCAACCTTCTCTTCTTTCCCTCCTTGCAGGAAAAGATAGCCCACAATGAGAGGGAGAGGGAAAGAACCGGAGGTAGAACGCCATCATTGGCGATCCTAACATCAGCAGAGGAGGCTGCCTTGGAAGTTTCTGGAGTCGCCGAGCAGCTGGAGGTGGGAGATGGAGAGAGGGGGACATCTCAGCAACCTGGTGACAGAATTACATATCATACAGCTAAATGGCATACATCAGTCACTCATATGGGAATTGATGTCAGCAGCCATTAAATGGTCATCATGTGCATAATGGTATCTATCCGTTCTTCATATGACATATCTAACTCATCTCTTTACCCTCCCACAGGTCCATCAACAGCAGCCCCCCCCGCCCCCACTGTCCAGGAGGAAGAGGAAGACGACTCCTCAGAGGAGCCTCTAGCCTCTGAGGGCGCATCCAGCACCAACGCAGATACACACACCTTGGTGGGTCCCATGCGAGGTAGAGTAATGTTGTCACCTGGTGTCTCACAAATCACAAGTGAGCAAGAGCAGATGGTGGAGACAGGAACAGCAGTGGAGACTCCTCACCGGAGGGTGCAGGACGCTTCCAGCTCTGCTCAGCTGCATCCAGAAAGAGGGCGTTCCTAGAGGTGCAGCAAGAAGTGCAGGAGGCTTTGACAAGTTTTGCAAGCGCAACGTCTGCAAATATGCAGAGAATGGAGGAGTCCATCTCCAACATGAGCACCACTGTGTCGCAGGTGATGGGGACTGTAGGCTCTTCCATGGATAGGCTGGCCACCTGCATGGAGCAGCTAATGAAGAATAGATGGCTATCTATGGAGAATAGATGGCAGACACTCATAGACCTCCTCTCTAGGAGGAATGTCAATATAGACGTGGGTTCTCATAGCCCCACTGCTGTGCAGCAAGGTGTTCTCCTGCTCATTGCTAGCAGGGAAGTGCGGGTGGCCCATGAGTGGGATGATGGTGAGAGGGGACATGGAAGTGGGGGCTCCTCTCAAAGTGCTCACACTTCTTCCCCATTGCCACCCCCCTCAGTCAGAGCCCCAGATGCCTCCTGGGATTGCGATGGCCAAGTCTGCCCCTGCACAGTTGCAGGAGGAGCAGACTTTGGCGGGGCCGTCAGAGGCACCAAAACCCAGAGGACGTCTGCCAAAAGCGTCTAAGCAGTCACAGCAGGGAAGTGAGCAGGCTGTCTCTACCTCTGTTGAAGCCACAGGGATAGTAACACGTAGAAGTACGCGTAAGAGACAAGTAAACACAAGTAGATTCACAAGGATAGCTACTTGGGTGTTTTGTTAAATGATTCAGTAAAGTTTCCATTACTGTAATGTCACACATAAAAATCTTTATTTTTACCACTTTCCGGTCATGGACAAATTTGTGTGCACCTTTGGAAGTGGCTTAGTGAGTTGGAGTGAATGGTGAGACAACCTTACCTCCAGCAATGGTGGTCAGTGTGAAAGGAATGGCTTGGTCATTGTAGGGGTGCTTTATGGTGTGGCTGTGGGGTGGTGCCAACCTGGCGCAGCATGTGGCAGCCGTATGGGTGTAATGCGTAAAGTTAAGTAAATCTGGTCATGATGAGCCCAGCCCTGGCCTCCCAGGCAGCAATGTGCTCGGGTACTGGTGGGATCTGAACCACAGGTTCCTCCTGCTCCTCCTCCTCTGAAGAGGCTGTGCGCTCAGTGCCTTGCTCCTCATGCAGTGCTAATCCTTGCTGCTGAGCTATGTTGTGCAGGGCGCAGCAGACCATGACGATTCTGGAGACCCTGTCTGGTGCGTACTGAAGGGCTCCTCCAGATTTGTCAAGGCATCTGAAGCACATTTTAAGCATGTGCATTGTCTGCTCAATGACACATCTGGTGGAAATGTGGCTTTCATTATATCTCTCCTGAGCCTCAGAACTTGGCCACCTCAAGGGTGTCATGAGCCACGTCTTCAGTGGATAGCCCTTGTCTCCAAGCAGTCAGCCGGAAAGTTTGTTTGGAGGTGTGAAGAGCTGAGGGAGGCTAGACTGGTGAAGGACGAAAGAGTGATGGCAGCTGCCAGGGAATTTGGCGCACACATGCATAATGATCTTCCTGTGGTTGCAGATGAGCTGCACATTGAGGGAGTGGAAGTCCTTGCGGTTGACAAAGACTCCTGGGTGATGATGCGGTGCCCTGATGGCCACATGTGTGCAGTCGATGATGCCCTGCACCTGTGGGAAGCCAGCCAGAGTGGCAAAAGCCGAGCGCCCGCTCAATAACACTGACATCATCAGTGGCAAAGTTGATATAATTGGCTGACTTGTCAAACAGGGCATGGGTGACCTGTGTGATGCATCTATGGGCAGCCGACTGCGAGATGCCGCAAATGTCTGTTGCAGATCATTGGAAGGAGCCTGAGGCGAAGAAGTTGAGGATGCTGGTGACTTTGACAACCACTGGTAAGGCATGTCCACCCACCCCTCTGGGCTTCAGGTCTTGCTGCAGCAATGTGCAAATGTCTGCGACGACCTGGCGCAATAGCCTGAGCCTTCTTTGGCACTGGTGCTCAGTCATGTTGAGGAAGGTTATCCTCTGCCTGTATACTTTGTGTTGGGGGTATCACCTCCGGCGTGGTGCAGCCCTGCGCTGATGCCCTCTGTCCTGTGCAGCATCAGGTGATTGAGGAGAAGGTTGGTGGTGTTGTTGTTGATGCTGCTGATGTGCCTGCTGCTGCTGGTGTTGGGACTCATTGTGGTCCAATTCTGAGGACCAAGGTGAGACAGTATAGATGGCACCCATGGAATAGATGGCAGGTCAAGTAGAGATGACAGAAGCAATCTGTCAATGAGGTGATAGGTTCTACCAATGAGGTGCTCCCACCTGACAGCTTTTGCCTGAGGAAAGTGACCAGCTGTCAGGTGGGAGTTTTTATTGTACTTTTCATGCTGTGCAATAATGAGGTGGATCAATGACCACTCAACTTCTGCCTCAGGTTAATGGACGTGGTTCCCGAGCTGCGTGATTACCGTGGTCATCCAGTGAAATTTGAAAGGTAGGGTTAAAAAGATTCTTAAGGGCCTGACAAGTACCTAATAATGATTTAAATTAGCTCACCCACCTCTGCCGTTCGGGTCACTGCTGCACCGGCAAACGGAACGGCGCGTGGGGGCGGGATGATGGCAGATCCCGACCCGCTGCAAGATTTTTCAAATTTCCCACCTGACCCGCCTCCAATTGCACCCGCACGGACCCCAGAAAATTCCGGCCATTGAGCTGGCCGAACTTCTTGCGCCTGATTACCGGGACTCGTAGTTTGCAGTTTGGAGAAATCAGCTTTATACATACTTTCTGACTTGGTGTGAGTCAGTTTGATAATCTCACACCCCCATCCACAACCTGAAAAATATAAAATTTGTGTCCCAATCTAATTCAGCCTTTGGGTTATTTGACCTCTACATAGTATATTATTTAGTTGTTATGTGGTTCATAGAGCCATAGAGTCATAGAGTTATACAGCATGGATAGAGGCCCTTCGGCCCATCGTGTCCGTGCCGGCCATCAAGCCCTGTCTAATCTAATCCCATATTCCAGCATTTGGTCCATAGCCTTGTATGTTATGGCATTTCAAGTGCTCATCCAAATGCTTCTTCAAAGTTGTGAGGGTTCCTGCCTCCACAACCCTTTCAGGCAGTGAGTTCCAGACTCCAACCACCCTCTGGGTGAAAAAGTTCTTTCTCAAATCCCCTCTAAACCTCCCGCCCTTTACCTTGAATCTATGCCCCCTAGTTATTGACCCTTCTACTAAGGGAAAAAGCTCCTCAGTATCCATCCTATCTATGCCCCTCATAATTTTGTACACCTCAATCATGTCCCCCCTCAGCCTCCTCTGCTCCAAGGAAAACAAACCCAATCTGCCCAGTCTTTCTTCATAGCTGAAGCGCTCCAGCCCTGGTAACATCCTGGTGAATCTCCTCTGCACCCTCTCCAAAGCGATCACATCCTTCCTGTAGTGTGGCGACCAGAACTGCACACAGTATTCCAGCTGTGGCCTAACCAGTGTTTTATACAGCTCCATCATAACCTCCTTGCTCTTATATTCTATGCCTCGGTTAATGAAGGCAAGTATCCCATATGCCTTTTTTACCACCTTATCCACCTGTTCCGCCGCCTTCAGGGATCTGTGTACTTGCACACCCAGATCCCTCTGCACCTCCGTCTTGCCTAGGGTCTTACCATTCATTGTGTATTCCCTTGCCTTGTTAGTCCCCCCAAAGTGCATCACCTCGCACTTTTCCGGGTTAAATTCCATTTGCCACTGTTCCGCCCATCTGACCAACCCATCTATATCGTCCTGCAGACTGAGGCTACCCTCCTCGCTATTTACCACCCTACCAATTTTTGTATCATCCCGCGAACTTACTGATCATACCTTTTACATTCATATCCAAGTCATTAATGTAGACCACAAACAGCAAGGGACCCAGCACCGATCCCTGTGGCACCCCACTGGCCACAGGCTTCCAGTCACAAAAACAACCTTCGACCATCACCCTCTGCCTTCTGCCACTAAGCCAGTTTTGTATCCAATGTGCCAAGGCACCCTGGATTCCATGGGCTCTTACCTTCTTGACCAGTCTCCTGTGCGGGACTTTATCGAAGGCCTTACTGAAATCCATGTATACCACATCCACTGCGTTACCCTCATCCACACACCTGGTCACCCCCTCAAAAAATTCAATCAAATTAGTCAGACATGATCTTCCCTTGACAAAGCCATGCTGACTATCCCTGATTAATCCTTGTCTCTCCAAGTGGAGACTAATTTTGTCCCTCAGAATTTTTTCCAATAATTTTCCTACCACTGATGTTAGGCTCACTGGCCTGTAGTTCCCCGGTTTTTCCCTACTTCCCTTCTTGAATAATGGTACTACATTAGCGGTTCTCCAGTCCTCTGGCACATCCCCTGTGGCCAGAGAGGTCCTGAATATATGTGTTAGAGCCCCCGCAATCTCTTCCTTTGCCTCACACAGCAGCCTGGGATACATTTCATCCGGGCCTGGGGATTTATCCATTTTTAGGCCTGCTAAAACCGCCAATACCTCCTCCCTCTCGATGTTAATATGTTCGAGCATATCACAGTCCCCCCGCTCTATTTCTACGTCTACATCGTCCTCCTCCATAGTGAAAACAGATGCAAAAAATTCATTTAGAACCCCTCCTACATCTTCCGGCTCCACACACAGATTGCCACTTTTGTCCCTAATGGGCCCTATTTTTTCCCTAGTTATCCTCTTACCCTTAATATACTTATAAAACATCTTAGGATTTTCCTTTATTTTGCTCGCCAGTGTTATTTCATGGCCCCTCCTTGATCTCCTAATTTCTTTTTTAAGTATCCCCCTGCACTTTTTGTACTCCTCTAGGGCTTCCTCTGTCTTTAGCCTTTTGTATCTGCCAAAAGCCCTCCTTTTTTTCCTAATCCATTCTCGTATATCCCCTGACATCCAAGGTTCCCTGTGGTTTTTGGAACCACCCTTGACCTTTACGGGAACATGTTGCCATTGTATGATCTCAATCTCCCTTCTGAAAGCCTCCCATTGCTCCGATGCGGATTTTCCTACAAGTAGCTGATCCCAGTCCATTTTGGCCAGATCCTGCCTTATCCTATTAAAATCGGCCTTCCCCCAATTTAGAACCTTTATTTCCAGCCCATCCCTGTCCTTTTCCATGACCACCTTAAATCTCACCATATTATGGTCACTGTCACCAAAGTGCTCACCTACTAGCACTTTTTCCACTTGGCCGGCCACATTCCCTAGAATTAGGTCCAGTACTGCCCCCTCTCTTGTAGGACTTTCTACATGCTGGCTCAAAAAGCTCTCCTGGATGCACTTTAAGAATTCTACACCCTCTGAGCCTTTCACACTTTGACTATCCCAGTTAATATTGGGGAAGTTGAAATCCCCCATTATTATTACCCTATTATTTGCACATTTCTCTGAGATTTGCCTACATATCTGTTCCTCTATCTCCCCCTGACTGTTTGGAGGCCTATAGTACACTCCCAGCAAAGTGCTTGCCCCCTTTTTGTTTTTAAGCTCCACCCATATGGCCTCATTAGAGGAACCTGCTAATATATCATCCCTCCTTACTGCAGTAATTGACTCCTTAATTAATATTGCGACACCCCCTCCTCTTTTACCTCCCCCTCTGTCTCGCCTGAAGATTCTGTACCCCGGAATATTGAGCTGCCAGTCTTGCCCCTCCCTCAACTATGTCTCCGTGATAGCAACAATATCATACTCCCATGTGTTTATCAACACCTTCAGTTCATCCACCTTATTTGCAAGACTCCTTGCATTAAAATAGATGCCATCCAGCCTTGCCCTTATATATTTGCCCTGTCTACCAAGCTGACTTGTTTTTTTCTCTATAATTGGCAGCACATCACCCCCTATTTCAGCTCCCTCTGTATCCCATCCCCCTGCCAAGTTAGTTTAAACCCCCCCCCCCCAACAGTGCTAGCAAACCTCCCCGCAAGGATATTTGTCCCGCTCTGGTTCAGGTGCAACCCGTCCGACTTGTACAAGTCCCACCTTTCCCAGAAGCAGGCCCAGTGATCCAGGAAACTAAAACCCTCCCTCCTACACCAACTCTTTAGCCACGCATTCATCTGCACTATCCTCCTATTCCTATACTCACTAGCACGTGGCACTGGGAGTAATCCAGAGATTACAACCTTTGAGGTCCTGCCCTTTAATCTGTTACCTAGCTCCCTAAATTCTTGATGCAGGACCTCATCCCCCTTCCTACCTATGTCGTTGGTCCCAATGTGGACCACGACCTCTGCCTGCTCACCCTCCCCCTTAAGAATGCCCCCAAACTCCCTTAGAAAAATGCACACCAGTTCTACCCACTGGAAGATTTATTCTTTTGCCCTTACATAAGCAAATATAACTACCTGAAATCCTGCTTTCCATTTCCATTTCCAGTTGTTCTGCCAATTTCTTAAAAAACAGTCTCACGTCAAAGTTTTTAACCAGCTCACATTCCTGAAACACTCCATTTTCTTTCCAATGTACAAGCCTCCAAATACATACACATTAATAATGGATAAATAAATTCTACGTAGTGCCTGTTTCTTGGTACCATTTGAAACCTTGAGCTGTGTGTCTTTACTTTTTAAAACAAATAACTTGTTAGCAAAGTTAAAGCTCATGGGATTAAAGGGACAGTCGTGGTGTGGGTACAAAATTGGCTAAGGGACAGAAAGCAGAAAGTAGTGGTGAACGGTTGTTTTTCAGACTGGAGGAAAATATACAGTGGTGTTCCCCAGGGGTCGGTATTAGGACTGCTGCACTTTTTGATATCTATTAATGACCTGGACTTGGATATACAGGGCATAAATTCAAAGTTTACAGATGGCACAAAACTCAGAAATGTAGTAAACAATGAAAAGGATAGTAACAAACTTCAGGAGGACATAGACAGACTGGGGAAATGGGCAGACTCATGGCAGATGAAATTTAAGGCAGGACAAGTTGAGAAGACTATTAAAAAGCATATGGGATCCTTGGCTTTAATAATAGAGGCATAGTGTACAGAAGTTATGCTAATCCTTTCTAAAACACTGGATGGCCTCAGCTGGAGTATTGTGTTAAATTCTGGGAACCACACTTTAGGAAGGATGTCAAGGCCTTAGAGAGGGTGCAGAAGAGATTTACTAGAATGGTACTAGGATGAAAGACTTCAGTTATGTTGGGAGACTGGAGAAGCTGGGATTGTTCTCCTTAGAGAAGAGAGGGTTAAGAGGATATTTGATAGAGATGTTCAAAATCATGAATGGTTTTGATAGAGTATAAAGGAGAATCTGTTTCCAGTGGCAAAAAGGTTGTTAACCAGAGGACACAGCTTTAAGGTCCTTGGCAAAAGAACCAGAGGCGACATGAGGAAAGATTTTTTTACGCAGTGAGTTGTTGTGACCTGGAATGCACTTCCTGAAAGGTGGAAGCAGATTCAATTAAACTTTCAAAAGAGAATTGTATGAATACTTGAAAGGAAAAAAAATTACAGGGCTATGGGGAAAGAGTAGGGGAGTGGGACTAATTGGATAGCTCTACCAAAGAGCCAGCACAAGCATGATGGGTTGAATGGCCTCCTTCTGTGTTGTATCATTCTATGATTCTATGATTATGCTCAATTTTCTAAAAAACTAAAATTGTGACATGATTGCAGGGTGAAACTATATTGGCACATTGTTGTAGCCTCCCATTACTTATCTCAAACCCCGTGGAGAGGGCTGTGGAATAACTCGTTTTAAACACTATTTGGAATAATTGTGAAAATGTTTTTGTCGCTTCCTCAGTTGCTGGTATGGTTGGAGCTGGTTCTTGCTATTATTGAAGTCAGTTGAAATGTACCAGCATTTTTTCTCCTGCCACAATGGATACAATAGTTTTATCACAGTTCTTGCTTCTAGTATGAGACCCAGAGGCATCTGCAGTTACAATACTTTCAGTGTTTTTAAATAGATTATATTTTTACTCAATATCTGTATTTTAAAGCTACATTATTTGTTCCTAACATATATGGTTAAAATACTAATATCTTTAAAATTACTACTAAAGTTATTCATTGGTGTCGGTATGAATAAGCCATTCAGATTAATTTACTGACTTTTTCTGGTTTAAGGACCTCTTGCTGGATTTTGAGTTAGTCTGAACGCTGATGTACAGGACTCCCCCTGGAACTACTCCCTAATGTGCCCATCAGCTGACATCAGTAGAGCAGCTCCCTGGTATGAGAGAAGGCTGAAAGCTAGGTCTGCTTAATAAAGAAAATCATCAATCAAATTATGCATTTTTTTGACCCAGTAGATTTTTGCACAAAGATGAGGTTATGTTGAAAGTAGTCCACTTCCCCATGCATTCCTCCTTTAACAAAATGGGAAATATATTTAACTGGAAATATATAGCAACAGTTTAACATTTCTCAAAATATTCACAAAGGAATTTCTATTACATCAATCGGCCTTTAATTGAAATAGAATATTTATACAATATTTATATTGTATTTAATAAATATTTATACAAATTCATATTTTCTGAACTTTGCTAGACTGTATTTAATACAACATAATTGTTTGTATATATATATATATACATATATATGTATAAATAAATTTACACCAAAAAAAATCAGTTTCACTGAAGTACACATAGAAATATTGAGAATTGAAAGTTTTGTGTTTGACAACAAATTGAACCACTTGGCGCTGGTAATCCCAGCTGTCCAACCAGGGACAGTTGTGACCATTGTTCTCACAAATGAAAGAACATTAAGTACAGTTCAATTTGTTGCATCAGAATTTATTGGCTTGATGTGTACATTCCAGGCTAGAAAAAATAATTCATATTTAAATGTCATTGTTTCAATTTTCACTACTGTTGAGTGTCACTAATGGGGACTGATGAATTACTTCCAGTACTAACGAATAAATAAGAGCAGGCAAGTAATGGAACGGCACAGCAACCAACGCCCTGCTTAATGCTTGGCCAAGAGCATGTGTTACTTACCACATGAGGCGGGTGTGAGGAGAGTTGCCTTGCTTGACACTCCACAACACCCAAGGGGAACCTGTAAAAATATTAATGTACCGGTGAAAATAAAGACAAAATAACATAATAAGCCAAAAAAAAAACTTTTAGACCAACTCTGAAACGTGTTATGTACCTTTAAGTAGCCAATTCTTATTGGTCATGCCAGGCTATCCAGACAGCCATGCCCCAGTTTTACGTGAATGAGCTGCACTATGGGGGAAGGTACCTATTAAAAAGGTGAATTCTGGTATGGCATCAATTTGCATAGGATTCACAGGTGGCACCATTGCATCAAAATTGTGTAAAAATTCTTCAATTGCAAAATATAGTACACTGTGAATTGGACGCCCAGACCGTTGCACCCGATTTTACAACCAAAGGCTCCATATCAGAGGGTCTCAGTACCTTGGGACTACAACATTTACCTTTGGAGTTACTATCACACACTGTTGAATCAGTCCTATATCTAACTTGGGTCACTGGGACACAAAAGAGATATTTAATCTCTGGAGTCAGTTCAGAGATCCCTAACATCACAGGACTGTGTTATAAGGAAAGGTGGGAGAAACTTGGCATTTCCACATTTGAAAAGAGGTGGCTGAGAGGTGATTGTATACAAGGTATGCAGATATACAGGTAGTAAGTGGTATCGAAAAGGTAGATCCAGAACACTACTTCAAGCAAAACCATGAGAGTAGGACAAGGAGCCATAGGTTCAAACTAATAAAGGGCAAATCTAGGACTGACGTTCACTTAGGAAGTTCTCCTTCACACAAAAATGATCAACATATGGAAAGGACTTCTGAATAGGGTAGTGTTGGCAAAACTCTGGGATCATTTATAAAACTGTTGGATGCCGTAATGGAGGAATCGTGGGATCTTTCTGGATGAATGAAATAAGATGGACCAAATGCCCTTCCTTATAATCTTGGTATTAGCACCTACATAAATCACAACTTTACACGATTCTAGCCACCATTCTGAAAAAGTTTGCAGAGTAACTTTATGCACTGGTTCCTACTATCGAATTAATATTAATTACTTAGTTTAAATCTATTTTTGCTAATCTCATCTAGGAGTGAATTATGACTGAGCACTGGGAAGGAAACAGCCTCACGTAGCACAGGCAATTCAAAGGGTATTTCTTCCATGGGTGCAGAGCACTAAAACACAAATCTACTGTATAACAACGTGAAAGCTATTTGAAGCAACTTCAACCCCGTAAGGACTTGAGGTTAATTTTTCTTCTAGGCTTTTTTTTTGATGGATGGTATCAGCAGAGGCAGGACCATGGCTGGTGCACTTTTGTAAAATTCTAAAAATTATGATCCACAGTCACATGAGTACTGCTCCACATCTCTACAATGTGACATCCCTCAAAATCTTATGCCGTTGTTAATATGGAAGCAATGAAAATAGGTCACACAGTTTGTGTGCCACTTAGTTATACCATTGTGCGAATACAATTTAACAATAGTAAAACAATAATGAAATCCAACCCACCATGGGGAACACATTTGACCAAGTTAATAATTACTCTTTCCCCTGTTGATAAAAAAACAAACTAATTATTCTTCATGCATATTTGCAGCAGAACAGTACCACTTGTTGGATTATGTGGTTTTAATAATAAAGCAAAGTATACCTTCAACCTCATACAATGCAGGAAACTGCATCTAGAATAAAACTACAGAATGCTGGATAAATATTTTTTAGACAAAAGCAGAGTTTCAGGACTTCCATTGAGCTGGATTAAAATGAAAGTTATCAGTCTCTACTATAACCAAAATATAAACACTTTTGACAAATGCAAAATAAATCCTGCATTTTAAAATCAAAATTGAAGTTACCTTTTATATACTGCAGTACAAAATAATTTTAATAGGATTAAAATGGTTGAGTAATAGGAGCCCTTCACATAAGGAGAAGTTCCTTTATTATCTTTATTTTGGATAACCAAATATTTGTGGAGCAAGCACCAAGATCAATATAAATAAGAAATTATTGTTCCTCAAAATAAATTTTCTGCTGATTAACTTTGGACTCATGAAGCTCATTATTTCCAGTTTACAACATTCAAGGCAATGCTTAGTGAATTTCACGGTCCATCTTTTTATTATTTTTCCCTTCAAGCAGCTTGCTTTGTGCAAAAAATAGAACACTGTGGCTTTTGATTCCACATAAAGCAGCAGCTGATTCTATAAATAACTTCAGAGCTCAGAACAGGTACCCTGCCTGCATTCAAACTGTCTGCTTTTCCAGCAGATAACCTTTGTTCATCTCTGATAAATGTACTGTGAGTGCACAGCGACACATTTTCCACCACAGGAATCATTATTCATAGAGTTAACGTAAAAGGGATGAGAACCTTGACTGCATTCTCTTTCATGCTCTCCTCATGTCCTGAAAACCTAGTGTTGTGCAATAATACTTAAAAGGACAATTCTCTGCCACAGGTTTGTGTACATTTCCCCTTTGCATTCGGTTCCCGACTTCTACTGTGCCATCAGGAGGGATGCCAAATGGAATCTAGCACCTTCCCTATGTGTAGGGAGGAAAAATCGTGTTCAGGTCATCTCAGACCACTCACTCTCATCCACCATCTAGCAGTGAGATAAAGAGCAGCTTGGGGGGTGGGGGGGATGGGGGGGTGGGAAATCAAGAGAGCAAGTCATTTACTGAGGAATGGTGCACAGCCCAGATGGAACTGAAGCAAGAGCAAAAGAAAATAAATAAAAAATGTAACTAGGAAAAGACATACAAATGACTGCAGTGTTTAAATAATTACACCATGATCTGATTGGTGCTTTTGACTAAATTCTACGATTAATTTTATTAAAGATGTATTCTACTTTAGTTTAATTTTCCGTTATAGTATTTCATACCCTGCTATAATTCTGAAGGTATGTTTTAAAATATGAACAAGACAACTTGTCCTCAGCAATGAAATAATCCCATAAAAACATAATGAATTTTAAAGACATTAAGCCAAATAAGGCAAAAATCCGTGCTATTCTTTCCACCAGGCATATCTCCAGGGTGATTGGTCATCTCCATGGTAACTCTTGCAAAGCACAATGACGTCAAGAAGGTAAGAAAAATACCACTGAGAGCGTGGAACACTGCCTGTTAGAATGTAAAATACATAATGGATATTTCCCAGAAATTGTGACCAGCATATAAAATAATAATGTCAAATATCTATATTTTATGATGAGGTGGTGAAAAAAAGTTAAAAATTATGATGTAACACATAACTTTATCAGTTTTTACATTTTTATTCTGCTTATTTTCTGCACTGTCCAAGAAATAAAAAAATATAACGGGAATGCAATTTCTTTGCCAACCCATCATTATTTGAGTGCGACTTTAGTCAACTTAAAATTCTGCGTAATAATAATTGAAGCTCTTCTCTCTTGTGGTAGGATTAAATATTTCTCAATGTATTTAAAAGATGATCCAATATAGGTCTTCAAATCTGTAGATTTATTACATAACAATTTAATAAAATTATATTTACTATGACTCATTTTTTCCCTCTACATTTACAAGCACACAATCAATGGCAAAATGAAACACACTGCCATATGTGCACATTATATTAATTCGGCAGAGTATGTACTAATTTACATATCCTGTGCCTGCTTTGGACGCCGTTTTAACCACAATCTGGAGTTGTACACAAAGGTAGGACATCTCAGTTCACAGTAAGCGAATTTGCTAAAGAAAGAAATAGCATTTTTATAGTGTCTTTCACAATCTCAGGATGTCCCAAAGTGCTTTATAGCCAGTGTTGTCACTATTATAATGTAGGGAACACGGCAGACAATTTCCAGGGTTCCACAAACAGCAATATGGTAATTTTAGTGTTGGTTGAAGGATAAATATTGGCCAGGACACTGGGGAGAACTCCCTTGCTTTTCTTCAAAATAATGCCTTGGGATCTTTTACGTCCACCTGAGAAGGCAGTTTAATGTCTCATCCGAAAGACGGCACCTCCTACAGTGCAGCGGACTCCGTGCTGCACTAAAGCGTCAGTCTAGATTTTGTGCTCATTTCTCAGGAGTGGGACTTGAACCAAAAACCTACTGACTCAGAGTACTATCTCTGAGCCACAGCTGACACTAGGGTGTAAGGGGAAGAAAGATGACAAGAATATTCGGAACCAGAGTCTCACATCTGTGTCTGCAGTCACGGGCAGCTATGCAGGAAGAGGGGCACGATATCGGCAGGGCTGTGATTAGCAGCGCAGGGGGTACGAGCAGACCAGCCTGCTGCAGTAGAACATTTTTTTAAAAGGAAGTCAAGGTGCAGTAATGAGTATATTTTACTTATGAAAAATAGAGAAATATAAATTTTAAAATGGTATACCTTTCGGACCACCGACTGGAAGAAGGATGACACCAAGAGACCTCAGGAGGAAAGACAAAGACTAGTGCTAATGGGAACAGGTAGGATAAATGGGGGAGGGGAGCAGATCAATGCCCGTAGAGAGCCTTGCTAAAGCAGATAAACAAAACCTGGAGAAAATAATGAAGAAATCAATTATAATTTTTTAATGTACATTTTAAAGCTGAAAATTACATTTAAAATGACTTATCTGTGAGAAAATATCAGTTTGGGAAAATCATGAAAGTGTCAGTGCTGAGGACACAGGAGAGAAGACCCAAAACATTAAAAGTGTTCAAATTAATATTCTAAAAGAAATAGCACCCAGTGTGTGTGATACTAAAGGGAGGATGTTAACTTCCTCTGCCCATCAGAAACCGGGCAGAATGGGGCTTAAAATCTAAGCGGTATACTTACCGCTCGGTTTCCACCCTGTAGCTATATTGAAGCCAGGCGGCTGTGGCACCCGCCTGATTCAGGCAGAAGCCTCAGAAATTTTTGTTAATCGGGGCCCTAACACATAGATAGAACCCCAAAGCCATTTTAATGTCCTACTGGGTGAAACGCCCACCGTGGACCCTCTGACCAGTACAAGATGCTGGACAAGCAGCAGAGACACCAAAAGGTAAGTTCAAACCTTACTTTTGTGGAGCTGGCAGGAGTAGGAGTCCCCCTCTGGAGCCCACAACAATAGTTTGGGCTGCTGCTACCTTGGGCACCCTCCTTCCACATTCCTGAAACCCTCCCGAATTCCCGCCCTGATGACTTACCTTGCTAGAAGGCCAAGCGGCCTCTAGGCCGGTCAATATTGCAGTGCCGAAGCCCAGTCAGCTGCCTCCGGATGCCTTTTTGGGGTGGGAGCTTGCCGGCTCTATTTAAATGAGCCCCAGTTGTTAAGGAGGACTGGGCCTCCCACTGTAAATCCCAATGGATCGGTCCACGCGATTCGTCAGCCAACCGCCTGAGAGTTAAAATTTCCCCTTGGATGTGGATCACTCTGTGACACGTAAGGTGTGACACCCTTAATACTAAAATCCTTTCACCGTGCCACCTATAGGCATAACAGGTATTACAAGTACTAGCGTGGGTTTTCTCATTGCAGCATCTGTCGCAGGAACATTTTCGATGAAACACAGGCCCCGTGCACAGTATTTTATATATATTTATTATAGATGTAACTGTGGTATGGGAAGGGGAATATTTTTTTCCAGTAGTGGGTGAGGTAAATAGTATTTATTTATTTTTACTGTTTGGTTCAAATTTCCTAGGAACCAGTCAAAAAACATGTAACTCAATGCCTCTGACATCTCTCACAATGTTTTTTCCGAATCCTTTGGTGGCCAGGTCCATTGCTTAGCACCTTCCACACCCGAGTACTCCTGAGCAACACTGTAATTCTGAGCCACTGTAAACAATGCCAATTGATATATCTGCTAGTGTAATTTAAAGGTCCACATTATTTCCTCCCTTAGTCTTGTTTTTTAGGCCCTGTGGTGCCACACACGACTCGAGAGTTGAGAGTGTAGGCAGAAAAACTGCTCTTAGGCCTATACCAGTGCTGTGCTATAACTGGTGCTTGATGCTGCATGAGGATAGACAGAGCTACTTTGCTATGTGATTTTCTATTTCTCCAACTGGAGAAGTGCCTTCCTTGCAGTGCTCTTCTTTGTTAGTCTATCATAGAATTACATAGAGTCAACAGCACAGAAATAAGCTATTCATTCCAACAACAACAACAACTTGTATTTATATAGCGCCTTTAAAGTAGTAAAACATCCCAAGATGCTTCACAGGAGTATTATAAGACAAAATTTTGACACCAAGCCACATAAGGAGATATTAGGGCAGGTGGGTCACAGAGGTAGGTTTTAAGGAGCATCTTAAAGGAGGAAAGAGAGGGGGAGAGGCGGAGAGGTTTAGGCAGGGAATTCCAGAGCTTAGGGCTTAGGCAACAGAAGGCTCGGCCACTAATGGTTGAGCGATTATAATCAGGGATGCTTAAGAGGGCAGAATTAGAGGAGTGCAGATATCTTGGGGGATTGTGGGGCTGAAAGAAATTACAGAGATAGGGAGGAGCGAGGCCATGGAGGGATTCAAAAACAAGGATGAGAATTTTTAAATCAAAGCGTTGCTTAACCGGGAGCCAATGTATGCCAGTGAGCACAGGGGTGATGGGTGAACGGGACTTGGCACGAGTTAGGATATGGGCAGCCGAGTTTTGGATGAGCTCAAGTTTACGTAGGGGAGAATGTGGGAGGCCAGCCAGCAGTGCATTGGAATAGTCAAGTCTAGAGGTAACAAAGGCATGGATGAGGATTTCAGCAGCGGATGAGCTGAGGCAAGGGCAGAGACGGCCGGTGTTACGAAGGTGGAAATAGGCGGTCTTAGTTATGCTGCGGATATGTGGTCGGAAGCTTATTTCAGGGTCAAATATGACATCAAGGTTGCGAACAATGTGGTTCAGCCTCAGACAGATGTGATGGGGAGAAATGGAGTCAGTGGCTAGGAAATGGAGTTTGTGGCGGGTACCTAAAACAATAGCTTCGGTCTTCCCAATATTTAATTGGAGAAAATTTCTGCTCATCCAAATGGGATGTCGGACAAGCATGGAGGGGTCGAGAGAAGTGGTGCTGAGGTAGAGCTGGGTGTCGTCAGTGTACATGTGGAAACTGACGCTGTGTTTTTGGATGATGTCGCCAAGTGGCAACATATAGATGAGAAATAGGAGGGTCCAAGGATAGATCCTTGGGGGACACCAGAGTTAATGATGCGGGAGTAGGAAGAGAGGCCATTGCAGGTGATTCTCTGGCTACAATTAGATAGATAAGAATGGAACCAGGTGAGTGCAGTCCCACCCAGCTGGACGATGGTGGAGAGGTGTTGGAGAAGGATGGAGTGCTCAACCATGTCAAAGGCTGCAGACAAGTCAAGAAGGACGAGGAGGGATAGTTTACCTTTGTCACAGTCACAAAGGATGTCATTTGTGACTTTGATGAGAGCCGTTTTGGTACTGTGGCAAGGGCGGAAACCTGATTGGAGGAATTCAAACATGGAATTGCGGGAAAGATGGGCACAGATTTGGGAGGTGACCACACGTTCAAGGACTTTGGAGAGAAAAGGGAGGTTGGAGATGGGGGCGGTAGTTTGCAAGGATGGAGGGGGTCAAGGGTTGGTTTTTTGAGGAGAGGGGTGATGACGGTAGATTTGAGGGAGAGGGGGACAGTACCTGAGGAGAGAGAACCGTTAACAATGTCAGCTAATGTGGGAGCCAGAAAAGGAAGGAGCCAGAACAGGTCTATGCGGGATTTATGCTCCACATGAGCCACCTCTCACCCCTGTTCATCTAATCCTATCAGCTTATCCTTCTATTCTTTTCTCTCTCATGTGTTTATCTAGCTTCCCATTAAATGCATCTATGCTATTCACCTCAACTACTCCTTGTGGTAGCGAGTTTCACACTTTTACCATTCTTTGGATAAAGAAGTTTCTTCTGAATTCCTTATTGTTTTTATTAGTGGCTACGTTATATTTATGGCCCCTAGTTTTGGACAGCCCACAAGAGGAAACATCTTCTATAGGTCTACCCTATCAAACACCTTCAAATTTTAAGGACCTCTATTAGGTCACCCCTCAGCCTTCTCTTTTCTAGAAAAAAGAGCCCCAGCCTGTTCAGCCTTTCTTGATAAGTATATCGTCTCAGTTCTGGTATCATCTTTTGTGAATCTTTTTTTGTAACTTCTCTAGTGCCTCTATATCCTTTATATATAATGGAGAACAGAACTGTGCACGGTACTCCAAGTGTGCTCTAACTAAGATTCGATACAAGTTTAACATAACTTCTCTGCTTTTCAATTCTATCCCTCTAGAAATGAACCCCAGTGCTTTGTTTCCTTTTTTAATGGCCTTATTTTCCCGCATCACTACTTTCAGTGATTTCTGTATCTGCACCGCTAGATCCCTTTGCTCCTCTACCCCGTACAATGACAATTGCCTTTTTTTTAACTAACTGGTTAAAGATCGAAAGATCCATCGGTAATTGGACAGGAACAACATTGAAAAGTTGGCTACAGGAACACTTGTAATTGACGTGCAGTGCAGACCATGTCCATTGTGCCCCTTAGTGGGCGGAATCCGCATTGCGACTCTGGGAGGAGCTCTTCGGCCACTGGGAGAAGGCGATTGAGGAGGATTCTTGCGATGACTTTCCCTGTGGCAGATAGCAGGGAAACTCCTCTGTAATTACCGCAATCAGACTTGTCACCTTTCTTGAAGATGGTCACAATTACGGCGTCTCTGAGATCCCCTGGCATGCTCTCCTCCTTCCAGATAAGAAAAATTAGTTCATGAATTCATGCCAGTAGTGCTTCTCCGCCATGCTTTAGTGCCTCGGCGGGGATTCCATCTGCTCCTGAGGCCTTGTTGTTCTTCAGTTGTCGTATGGCCTTTTCAACCTCATGCCGGGCTGGGGTTGTGCTGAGATGGTGGCGGGTAGCATGCTGTGGGATGGAGTTGAGGACACTCGTGTCGAAGACAGAGTTGTGGTTAAGGAGATCTTCGAAGTGCTCCTTCCAGCGGGCACTGACTGCTTCCCTGTCCTTGATGAGTACCTCTCCATTCTTGGCCCGCAGTGGGGAAGGACCTTGGGTGCTTGGGCCATAGATGGTCTTAACTGCGCTAAAGAATCCACGCACGTCGTGGTTGTCGGCTAGCTGCTGGATCTCCTGCGCTTTCTCCACTCACCATCTGTTCTTTAGGTCGCGAGTTTTTTGTTGGACTCGGCCTTCAGGCTTCTGTAGAGCTGCTTTCTTGCTCTCGAGTTCTGTGCTGTTTCCAGATCAAAAATGCCTTGCGCTTGCGGCTTATTAGCTCCTGGCTCTCCTGATCATTCTCATCGAACCAGTCTTGGTGTTTCCTGGTTGAGTGACCGAGCGTCTCTTCACAGGTGCTGATTATGGAGGCCTTGAGTGCAGACCAGACGCTGTGGGCACTCTGTGTCTCTGCATCACTGGGCGTCATCAGGTTGTTTGTGAGGCGCAGGCTGAATAGGGCTTTCTTAGCGGGGTCTTTGAGTGCTCCAGCGTTAATTTTCCTGCGGCATTTTTTCTGTTGCCGCCGCTGTTTTGGGGCTACATTGATGTCAATTACAAGAGAAATGCAGGGAACAGCACCAACCACTGTACATGGCCTTCTTTGATCTCACAAAGGCCTTCGACACTGTCAACCGTGAGGGATTATGGAGTGTCCTCCTCAAATTCGGCTGCCCTCAAAAGTTTGTCACTATCCTCCGCCTGTTTCACGACAACATGCAAGCCGTGATCCTGACCAACGGTTCCGCCACAGACCCAATTCACGTACGAACCGGGGTCAAGCAAGGCTGTGCCATCGCACCAACGCTCTTCTCAATCTTCCTTGCTGCAATGCTCCATCTCACCCTCAGTAAGCTCCCCACTGGAGTGGAGCTAATTTACAGAACAAACAGGAAACTGTTCAACCTCCATCGCCTCCAGTCCAGATCCAAGGTCGCCCCATCCTCTGTCGTTGAATTACATTATGCAGACGATGCTTGCGCCTGCGCTAACTCGGAGGTCGAACTCCAAACCATCGTAAACACCTTCACCGAAGCATACGAGAGCATGGGCCTTACACTAAACATCCGTAAGACAAAGGTCCTCTACCAACCTGCCCCCGCCACACAGTGCTGCCCCCCGATTATCAAAATCCACGACAAGGCCTTGGACAACGTGGCCCACTTTCCATACCTCGGGAGCCTACTGTCAACAAGGGCAGACGTCGACGACAAAGTCCAACACCGCCTTCGGTGTGCCAGTGCAGCCTTCGGTCGCCTGAGGAAGAGAGTGTTTGAAGACCAGGACCTCAAACCCGGCACTAAGCTCATGGTCTACAGGGCAGCAGTAATACCTGCCCTGCTGTATGCCTCAGAGACATGGACCATGTACAGCAGGCACCTAAAAGCACTGGAGAGGTACCACCAACGCTGCCTCCGCAAGATCCTGCAAATCCATTGACAGGATAGGCGCACCAACATCAGTGTTCTTGCTCAGGCCAACATCCCCAGCATCGAAGCTCTGACCACACTCAATCAGCTCCGATGGACGGGTCACATTGTCTGCATGCCCGATACGAGACTCCCAAAGCAAGCACTCTACTCGGAGCTCCGGCACGGCAAGAGAGCCCCAGGTGGGCAGAGGAAACGCTTCAAGGACACCCTCAAAGCCTCCTTGAAAAAGTGTAACATCCCCACCGACACCTGGGGATCCCTGGCCCAAGACCGCACAAATTGGAGAAGAAGCATCCGGGAAGGCGCTGAACTCCGAGTCTCTTCGCCGGGAGCAAGCGGAAGCCAAGCGCAGGCAGCGCAAGGAGCGCACGTCAACCCAAGCACCCCACCCACCCGCCCCTTCAACCACCGTCTGCCCCACCTGTGACAGAGACTGTAGGTCCCGCATTGGACTAATCAGCCACATGCGAGCTCATTTTTAATGTGGAAGCAAGTCATCCTCGGTTCCGAGGGACTGCCTAAGAAGAAGAAGACAGGAACACTGTCAGGGATGAATTTGCATAGCCATACAGTAAAAAATGAAATGTGCACCAGTGGAGGAGTAGACCTGTTACTGGTGAAAAACTAAGGCCTAGAAATTCATTATAGCCACTTTTGGGGCGGTAAAGTCGGGCGGCCGCTAAAGTTTGCGCCCGGCGCAAATTCGAGGCCACTTCACCGATATTCATTAGCTTCGCCTTAAGAGTTTGCTCGAGCGCTAAAACTGGCGATGCACGGCTCTCTTTAGGCGCTAAGCCGGAGGTGCTGAGCGATGCCGCCGAGGCCGGGCGCAGCGCAGGTGCGGCCATTTCTTGATTGACAGCAGACACCCTGGCGCCGGCCAGCTCTTAAGGGGGAAGGGTCGAGTTGGTCTGCTGCCAT
Source organism: Somniosus microcephalus (assembly GCF_052327205.1). Taxonomy (NCBI): domain Eukaryota; kingdom Metazoa; phylum Chordata; class Chondrichthyes; order Squaliformes; family Somniosidae; genus Somniosus; species Somniosus microcephalus. The sequence continues at coordinate 61,419,864 of NC_140992.1, read as the reverse complement.
GCCCTGCACACTGGAGCCCTCCAGCTAGGCCTGAACACTGCTGCTGGACCCATATAGCGCCTCAAAGTATGGAGAAGGCCCGTGAACGAGCGCAGCGCTTCTCAGAGCTTGATCTGAGGGTGCTGGTTAGCGCTGTGGAGAAGAGACGCCATATTTTGTTCCCAGACAATGGGAGGAAGCCGCCGACCCGCGTCTACCGGAGAGCCTGGAGGCATGTCGCCACCAGGGTGACATCGAACAGTGAGGTCCCCAGGAGCGTGGTACAATGCCGCAAGAAACTAAATGACCTCGCCAGGATTGTCAGGGTGAGTACCCTTTCCAGTGTCCTCCTCATCCTTGCATGTGCACCTCACATTATGGGCAAAGGGACCTGAAAGCCCTAATGGCCAGCCCTCATGCAGCAGCTATGGGTCAGTCATGAACATCAATTGCACATTGTACACTTAACACACTGGCCAGGCTATTCGACCATGGGAGGCAGTGCACACAAGATCAGGGCTACACACTGGCCAGGCTATTCGACCATGGGAGGCAGTGCACACAAGATCAGGGCTACACACTGTACTTAGAGGCCGTCCTTTCTCTTGCAGGCCAAGCTGGCCAATAATAAGAGGAGCCGGACTGTGACCGGGGGAGGCGGACCCCAGATCCAGCCGCTCACCGAGCTGCAACAGTGCGTGGAGCGCATCATGGGTGCCCGGGTGATTGGCCCCGTTGCATCTGGAGATGCCGACCCTGTTCTGGCACCAATGGTAAGGACATCATTTTTTGGACCTCTCTCGTCCCACTTGCGCATCAGATCTACATCCTTTGCCACTGTCCGACCAATGCGCTGAATGCCACCACTCATGCATCCCTCGCTGACGCCCTCTCCTCACTCTAAAGCTACTCTTGTGCCTTCCTGCTTTCAGGTGGTGAGGAGGAGGTCCCTGAAGTTGCCAGTGACAGCCCCTCAGAAGAGGAGGAGGAGCAAGAGGAAGGCAGCCCATCAGGGGAACCCTCAGCCGCGGCAAGCCATGCCACTGTAGGGGAGACGTCTTCCCTGGAGGGGAGCGTGGGGGAAGGGTTGGAGGGGAGTGTAGCTCCTGGGACCAGCGGCCTGCAGAAACGCGGGAGGGGGGTGGAAGCTCAGCGGCCTTCTCCCCAGAGGGGGGAAGGGTCGGAGGGGAGTCCAATTGCTGGGCCCAGCGGCGTCCAGCAACGCAGGAAGGGTCGGCCAGCTCGGCGGCCTTCTCCCCAGAGGGAGAGTCCGGCCTCCAGTCCGGAGACGGTCAACGCCGAGGAGATGCGCCGCCTCGAGGACATGTCCGCGGACTCGGAGCGCCGGCACACGGAGCTCATGGGGGTAGTGGCACGGATGCCTGAGGCCATCGAGTCACTGTCTCGGAGTGTGACCGAATTCGGGGCCACACAGGCCACCAGTTTGGCGGAATTCGGGGCAGGTCAGGCAGCGACTGGCCAGGTGATCAGTGGTGCCGTGCAGTCACTGGCTGCTCTGATGCGGTCTCAGAACAGGGCAACCCGGGCACTCACTGCTGCCACACTCGCTGTGTCAGCCCGGCATCGCCAGGGCACCCGGCGCGCTGCAGCAGCACAGCGGTCTGTCCCTCGGCAGATTGCTGCGCATGCTGCAGTGCTGGCCCGGGCGAGTGGCAGTGTCTCAGGCGACCAGCGAGCGCCTGCCATCCGCCAGCTTGCCCCCATTCCTCCAGCCGCCACTGTCACTCCCCCAGTGGAGCTGCGACGAGCTGCTGCAGCGACTGATGCTGGCCAGCGACAGCTGCAGCATTCACCAGCCAGCCCCTCGAGGGCCAGACCTCGTCTAGGCCGACCCCCAAGGGCATCTGCCATCACGACATGTGCCCCTCAGGAGCCTTCCCCCAGCCTTGCAGCAGCCACTGGCCTCACTTTGAGGAGGAGCAGCAGGGCGTCCAGGGGCCGGCAAAGTTTGCAGAGGGCATCGCCCTCGCGGGACACAAAGTAGAGGGTGTGTCCAAATGTTGTGTTTTGTGGAATGGTTGTTTTTTGAAGGCCGAGGATGAGGCCATTTTTATTTACATCTTTGGTTAATCCTCCCCAGGTTGTGGGAGTGACTGATGTGTGTGAGTGTTTTTTGGGGGTTTCGTGTGTTCTTGGTTTTCATGTGGGAAGGGCCCTGAGTTTGTACAATAAACCATTTTATTTATTCACATTGTCCATGTTTGATCTTTGAAGTGTTTGTTGCCTTAACCGGCTGAGGGCTTGCGCAGCGGCTGCAATCATTTTCTTTCATTGGCACAAGCCATTCCCTGACAGGGGGCCTAGAAGTGACGTTCAATAAGCCGCCGACAGGCGGCCCTTGGACCTTCTGCCTCCCTCCTGGGCTGGTACTCCTCGTCCTCCTCCTCCTCATGCTCCTCCTGCTCCTCCTCCTGAGGTGGTGGTCCAACGTGAGGTGGCAGTGCCTGAGTCCTGCGGATAGCCAGGTTGTGCAGCATGCAGCAAACGACGACGAATTGGGAGACTCGCTCCTGCGAATACTGGAGGGCTCCCCCGGAGCGATCCAGACATCGGAACCGTTGCTTCAGGACGCCGATTGTTTGTTCGATGAGGTTCCTGGTCGCTTGATGGCTCTCGTTGTATGCCTCTTCAGCAGGGGTCGTGGGCGCGCGGAGCGGGGTCATGAGCCAGGTACACAAAGGATAGCCTTTGTCCCCGACAAGCCATCCTCTTGGGTGAGGCTGTGCCTGGAACATGTCAGCCACAGTTGTCTGTCGCAGGATAAAGGCATCGTGGCTGCTGCCTGGAAAGCGGGCATTGACAGCTAGGATGCGCTGCCTGTGGTCACACACCAGCTGTACGTTGAGGGAATGGTAGCCCTTCCGGTTGCGGTAATCCTCGGTATGCTCCAGAGGTGCCCGCAAAGCCACATGCGTGCAGTCAATGGCGCCCTGCACCATGGGGAAGCCCACTATTCTTGCAAATCCCACTGCATGCTGCTGCTGCTTGTCCAGGGTCATGGGGAAGGAGATGAATTGACGTCTCCTTCTGAAAAGGGCATTGGTCACCTGGCGGATGCAGCAATGCACGGCGAACTGGGAGATGTTAGCAATGTCCCCAGTAGCGGATTGGAAGGAGCCGGTGGCATAGAAGTTGAGAGCCACCGTCACCTTCACTGCCACCGACAGAGACGTCCTGCGCATCAGCTGTGGACGCAGATCTCTGTGAAGCAGCTGGCAGATGTCTGTAACCACCTCCCTTCTGAATCGCAGCCTCCTAACACACTGCGCGGCAGACATGTTGAGATAGGAGAACTGCTGGCGGTATACCCTGGGTGGGTAAGGCCTCACTTGGCTACGCCTGTTGCCCCCTCTGCGTCTAGCCAGGGCTGCCACTCTCTCACGGCGTCTGTAAGCCCTTCCGACATAAGGCTGAAACTCAGCGTTGGCACCCAATGCAGCCCCCATAATATGCTGGCAAACACTGAGATCTCAATGAAGGCAAAGAGAATTGCACAGCTCTGGCCTGAAGCCAAAAAGACCTGTCCTAGTGTTGGGCCAAAGCAGTAAGCTCTCTTCCTTGGTCTCTCTCCAAAAATCTGTTGCACAAGAGTGAATGCTGCAAAATGGCTGCCATTTATAGTGCAGGGTAAGTGCCCTTTAATTTGCGCTCCCCGCGGCCCGCCTCGGCTGTGTACCGTTCCACTTCACAGTCGTTAGGGCCGCCCGGCGCACAATGGGGCGGCGCGAGTGAAGTTCCGGTTCCTGGCGCACAAAGGGCGTTGCACGACAAAATGACGTCATGATCTGCGCGCGCAGCTGAGCGCGCGCAAAGACTTTGCGCCGGCGCTAAATGTCTACTGAAGTTGGGGCGAGGCGCAGATCGCGCAGTGCCCGGGCGCTAAGCGCCTAGCGCTCGAGATCTGCTCCTCCTAAGGCGCTAACGCCTGACGCAGCCAACTGAATTTCTAGGCCTAAATGTTTTATTATTAATTTTTAATAAAGCTTAATCTTGGCTAACTATTATCACACATTACCTTTACCATATTACTGAGTTCAATACTTAATGGTGAACATATCTACATTTCACCTTTTTAACCTAATTTTGGATTTCATCTTTCTGGGGACTGGGATATTATCAGGTTCAATCATGATATCAGAAGAGTTCATGAACCTTATATACCATTACCATCTCCTTTTGCTTTGTACAATCATATCTTTTGTCATTTAATCTCTGCTGCCTTCCACCCTATCACAGACCTTCCCTTTTGTTCTTTCCTCCCCTCCCCCTTTCCCTGCCCCTGCACTTGCTTAAAACCTGTTACATCTCTAACTTTTTCCAGTTCTGATGAAAGGTCAGCGACCTCAAACGTTAACTCTCTCTCTCCACAGATGCTGCCTGACCTGCTGCGTATATAAAGGGTTTCTACCTCTAATAAGGCAAAAACCCTTTTTAAAGGATGGATTTTTTTTTACTGTTAGAATGCACTAACTAGCTTTTTACATTTCCTCTTAAATCCTCGGCCTTTGCAGTGCAAACAATGGCAGCTTTGATGTTTGTTCACAGCAGCAGCTGGATTAACATACAATTTGCATCCAGCGCAGCAGAAGCCCTGCACCACAGGAAGCCAACGTATTCAATAACAAATTCTTCCCCCAGCACAGTAGAAAAAATATCTGAAATCAATGCAGTTACAAAAGCATTATATCATTGTATGAGAATTCAAAGGGACTCTTTCAGTATTCTGACCCTATTACAGAGATGCCCCCTGCTGGCAAAAGTTAAGCAATTCATTTTAAACAAATACAGCAATTCACATCTTCACTATTTCACTGGGCCATGTATAATCCAGTATTTTAATGCGACTATATATGATTACCATTTTGAATTTCACATTATTTATTTCTTGCCATTTCATTGAGTTATTTATAAATTATTTCCATAACCATTATGAGAAAGTTGCGAAAACATTACTTAAATCTTAAACACAAAGATAACATGATATTGTATATCAAGACAGCTAATGGCTCATTCGATGACTGTGATATCGTAAACTTGGGAGCAGATCCATTTCAATATCAACTCTGCAGCTTTCATGCTAGCTTAAAAGGAGTACAATCTTTCTCCTTTCCTTTCTTGAAAGCAGCCCTCTGGTACTTTGCCCAAGTAGGCAAAGTATATGTGAGCCTCGATAATGAGTGTTGGAAATCTATTCTATCAGGGAGGAAGTCACAAGCAAACCTAATCCTGACCTTGTGCAATTGCAGTTTCTAGCACAGATCACTAGACAGTGATCAGGAGTTGGAAACGCGGTCGATTTTTTTCCCTCCCTAGCCTGGGTGTTGCAGCCAATTGTACTGTCGCTATTGCAGCAAAAGTACGTTCAACATTATACTTATATTCTGCAATGGGAAGTTGTGTTTCTCAGATCATTAAATGATGACCTGTTGCAGCTGATTAATGCAGCACAGTCCAAGAGCAGAAGTATTGATGTGGTTGGAATACTAACTCAGCATTAAAATTAGGCAAGGTTTTTTTTTGCTCAGCCAAATAAGATTTGAGCCTTAAAGTAAAAGTAACTTGACAGGAATTTTGTCCAACATGTTCGGTTCCACGTCATCATGTGATGAATTTAGAAAAAAACAAAATAATTTGTCTGCATTTTGTTATTCTTAACGTTTCAAAATGACATGTGACCATGGATATCTTGTAAAAATGTCTGAAGTGTGGCTTCACACAATTCTGAAGATGTACCACCACACTGAATTCATGGAAGTAGAACTGAAAATTGAGCATGTCACTTTCAAAATGCAACACTTGGGATCTGGTTATCGAGACTAGTTCGATGTTTGTAAACCATAAAATTATATGTTTCAAAGTACTGTATAGGTTTACCACTTAACTGATTAACTGATTGAGCTATTAGCTGCCTTAATAACAAATAGCTCATTTTGATAACAAATATATTGCTGTAAGAAGCTAGGAATTCTGTGCCTTTAACACACAAAATCTTCCCTTGTTTAATCACTACCAAAATAGCCTCACTGGGAAAGAATTTCCATGGGTATTCTCCCTGATATATTGCTGTATCTTTGGCAGAAGATCGGCTAAAAACCTGAAGAAGTGGTGCAAATGGTTGTTTTTAGCTATTTACGTTGTGTCTCTGGAGGCTCCACTGATCTTCCACCAGGCAACCAGCTAAAGAAAAGAAACCTGATCTAGTTTCTCCATAAATTTAACCAAGAAACTAGCTGAAGTGTCTCATTATCTGGTGACTAAGTTACTTATGTTTCTTCCAAAGCAGTTATTGCTGCTTCCAGGTAAATGGAATCAATCAATTTAAACCTCTTTGTGTTGTGCAAATAAATTAATAAAATGAATTTGAGTTGCATTATTAGAGACATGGGATACAGATCAAGAAGTTGTACTGTTGTTGTAAAAGTATATGTAATTCTGGCCACCTAACTGCAGGAAGGATATTCACAGAAAACTCACAAAAGCTGACAATCCCAAAATAACTGATAAATAACAATCAACAAGTGAAAAACAGCCCTGAATATAGGCAAGTGATTATGCTGGGAATGCAGTGGCACATGTGCTTGCTGTAGCTCAATCTGCAGGTATACCCAACGCACCCTTCACTTAACTCTGTTTCTCTCTCCACAGATGCTGCCTGACCGGCTGAGTATTTCCAGTATCCTTCACTTATATTGCAGGCAACAAGTGAAGTCCACAAAAATGCATTTTTCAAAGAGATAGATCTAGAAATTTGTGACGGGAGATGACAGCTTTGAAGCTTTATTTCTTAGCGGGACCTTGAGAACTCCCTCCCAAGAAATTTTGATTTTTGACATTTTTTTTGGTGCATTTTCCAGCATTTGGCAGTGCACTATAATTCTGCCTTAAAATCCAAAATAATTTATTCTGGAAGGGTTGCAGTAATGTTAAATATTAGAATAAATGTGCACTTGTTCAGAACTCTGCAGATTAATTGAAGAAAAATTTGGGGCAACAAAAAGTGCCTCAGGCTGTAAACACCTGATTCAGTCAGTAAACATTGACAGGGCTGGGAAAACCTGACTGTCATCATGAAATACTAGAGGCTGGCATGTATGTTATTGCCCTTGAGAAGGGTATAGAACCAAGCCACAAAGCTGATTGCTAGTATCAAGAATTTAAGTTATGAGGAAAGGTTAAGGAACTTGAGCTTGTTCACTTCGGAAAGGTTGAGAAGTTGAAGTGACCTAATTAAAGCTTTTAAGATTATGGGCTGGATTTTAATTCAGGGGCGGGCTGGGGTCGTGTAATCTGCATTTCGTGTTATCCACCCGAATCTAAATCGATGTGGGAGATTGATGCGATTTTAACTTAATTGGCCAATTGAGTTCCAACGTGTGGGAACCCATGGCAAATGAGTTTTTCCAGTCTGGAAGTCGCCTTCGATGACGTCATCATTGCTGCTGCATTTAAGGTCTGCAACAAGCCTTGCTTCTTCTGCAGGCTGCCAACCTTTTGGCCTTTCATGCTACAGGGACCTGGAGGAAGAATGACCAGCGAGAGACCTAGGGCTGCTCTGAGGTTTGATGACGTTGCCTTGCAGGCTTTAGTTGAGGGAGCAAGAGCTCATAAAGAGGTGCCCTTCCCTTCTTCAGGGAGGAAGAAGCGTCCCCAGCAGACCAAGGCTGTGTGGATCCAAGTGCCAGAGGAGGTCAACTCATTATCAGTAACCCGCAGAACCTGGATTCAGTGCAGGAAGAGATTTCATGACCTTCTCCGCACTGGAAAAGTGAGTATGAATTTCCCATCACCCTCAATCTGATCCCCATTGCCTTTCCTCACCAGCACTCAACTTTAGCAATCTCTTCCTCCACATCCCACTTGACACTGACACCCATGCACCCTTACCCATTCCCTCTCTCTCTATGGTCACATTCACCTAACTATTCGACTATGCAGCCCTCAAACTCCCTATCACTGTGATGCTATGAAAACAACTGACAACACACAGGGAGGTCACTTGGTCTTGCCACCTCACTCCATCTTTGTCTCCTTCTAAGTATCTATGCTATGGAATCTCTGCACTCACTACTTCATTCTCACTCAACCTCCACTTGTCTCCCTCATTGCAGGAAAAGAGAGCTCACAATAAGCGAGAAAGAGCGAGGACAGGAGGAGGGCCACCCTCTATAGCCCACCTCACCCCCTGGGAGGAGGCGGTCCTGGAGATCGTAGGAGTGGAGGAAGATGCGCAAGTGGGGGACGGACAGAGGGGTGCATCACAGCAAGCTGGTGACAGAATAGTTTTCCATCTCTCTCATTGACATTGCATGAGTCGCTGATAATGATTCTGAAGCTTTAACAGATGGACTAATGATCATCTGCAATATGCAATGTGCATGTAACCTTGGCATCACATCTCTGACTCTTTCCTTTACTCCCCCACAGGACCATCGCAAGCACCCATCCCCATTAGCCAGGAGGAACAGCATGAGCCTCAAGACACCTCAGAGGAAGCTGCAACCTCTGAGGGCGCAGCATCAGCAGAATTCAGTGACCCAGCACCAGCGCTGACACACCTCGGTGGGACCATGGGACATAGAGTAGTGTTGTCACCTGGTGTATCACAGCTCACAAGTGAGCATCAGCAGATTATGGAGACAGGGACAGCAGTGGAGAGTCCTAGTCGGAGGGCGCAGGACTCTGCCAACTCGGCTCAGCTGCATGTCGACCCTCTGCCTCTGGGTCCATCCATAAGATCAGCGGTGTTGGAACTCCAGGAACAGATTCAGCAATCTCTGGCAGGTTTTGTCTCCAGGGTCGCTGCGAGTGTGGAGCGAATGGAGGAGACCATAGCGAACATCAGCAGAGCCTTTGTGGAGTCATTGGCGCATGAACGCATCACCATGGAAAGGATGGCAACCTCCATGGAGGTGATAAGTCGCCAGAGTGCAGAAAACATGGTGAGTGTTCTGAATAGAATGACATCTCTGGAGGAGCGATGGTCATCTATTGAACAGAGAAACCAGACCTTCATGGAAGTCCTTCTGAGTAGGACTGCCAGTGCAGATATGGGTCCCCATGGCCCCCCTGATGTGCAGCAAGGTGCTCTCAAGCCACTTGCAAGCGCTGAGGGGGCCCGGACCCATGAGAGGGAAGTTAGTGGCAGACATCAAGGAAGTGGGGGCTCCTCTCCAAGCACTCACACTTCCATGCCACTGCAGAGCCCTCGGTCAGAGCCCCACCAGAGTCCACACCCAACTGAGATCGGCGTCTCAACTCCTGCACAGCCGCAGGAGCAGCAGACTGTTGCCGAGCCCTCACAGGTTCGCAACCCCAGAGGACGCCTGCCAAAGGTGTCGAGACAGAAGCAGCAGGAAAGAGAGCAAGGGGCCTCCACATCTGCTGAAGCCACAGGGGAAGCACCACGTAGGAGCATGCGTAAGAGAAAGATACTGCACAAATAGTCACAAGTGTAGTCACTTGGGTGAAATTTGATGTTTTCTGTGAAAAAGCCATCAGATGAATAATGTAAATAAAAAATCTGATAGCTACTGCTGTAGTTGTGGCGTGTGTCATTTCGCGAATGGGACTTTCACATTGAGGGCTTAGGATTACTTGCAATTGTCAGTATGGTGGTCAAATTGCTAAGAATCTGCTGGTCCTTGGCCATTGTCGATGCTCAGGTAAGAAGCTGTGAGGCAAAAGTGCTTGATTGGCTAGGCTATGCAAATCTGGCCAAGATGAGTGCGTTCCTTGCATCCTGGGCAGCAATGTTCTCGCGTACTGCTGCCGCTGGTTGATGGGCCTCTGCAAGATGTTCGTTTTCGCTCTCCTCCTCCTCCTCCTTCTCCTCACCTGAGAACGATAGGTGACGATCCACTTGGTCCTCAGGAATCTGCAAGCCACGACGCTGTGCCATGTTGTGAAGTGCACAGCAAACCACGACGATTCTGGAGACCCTGGCTGCTGAGTACTGCAGGGCTCCACCTGATCTATCCAGGCATCTGAAGCGTATCTTCAGCAAACCGATGGTTTGCTCGATTATGGCTCTGGTGGACATATGGCTGGAGTTGTAGCTCTCCTCAGCTTCATTGGATGGGCTCCTCAATGGCGTCATTAACCACGTATTCCGGGGATAGCCCTTGTCTCCAAGTAGCCATCCGTTAAGTTGGTCTGGCGGACTGAATAGCGGAAGCACACTAGACTGGTGCAGTATGAAGGAGTCATGGCAACTGCCAGGGTACTTGGCACAAACATGCAAAATTTCCTTCTTGTGGTCACACACCAGCTGAACGTTAAGGGAGTGGGAGCCCTTGCGGTTGACAAAAATACCTGGATTGCGATGGGGTGCCTTAAGGGCCACATGTGTGCAGTCAATGACTCCCTGCACCCTTGGAAAGCCTGCGAGATTAGCTAATCCAACCGCACGCGCTGTGACACTTGCTTGATCCTTGGTGAAATGGATGTGATTGTGCACGATGGCAAAGAGGGCATCGGTTACCTGCGTGATGCAAGTGTGTGCGGCCGCCTGGGAGATGCCGCTGATGTCTGCTGCTGATCCCTGGAATGAGCCTGAGGCAAAAAAGTTGAGTGCGGTGGTGACTTTAATGGCCACTGGTAAGGGTTGTCCACCTGGTCCTCTGGCCTGCAGGTGTTGTTGCAGCATTGCGCAGATGTCACCCACTACCTCTCGCGAAAGTCGGAGCCGCCTTTGGCACTGCTGCTCAGACATGTTGAGGTAGCTGACCCTGTGTCTGTAGAACCTGTTTGGGGGGTATCTCCTGCGCCGACGGGCTTCCAAGCGCTGGCCCCTTCTGGCCTGTGCAGCTTCAGGTGGGTGAGCAGCAGTCTAGCGCTCCTGTTGTTGCTGCTGTTGGTGCTGCTGTTGTTCCTGGTTCTGCTGGTGCCGTGGCTGGTCTTCACCCTCATCTAATGTCCAGAAGGGAAGGAAATAAATGGCTCCCATGCTTCTGGTATATGCCTCAGTTGAGGAAGCGCTCAGTCAAGGTGGCGAGAGGGGTTTCCCAGGAGGTCACACTGGAGATGGGTGTCAGGCTCCAAACTTCCACAGCTGTGGTATGCCTTCTAAATGTTCCCCCAGACCTGAGACTACAAAGTCCTGCCACCTGCAAATGATGGCTGATCAAATCTCTTCTTTAATGGTTGACCTGGAGCTGATAGTCCAGCTGTGCTCCCGCCAGGTTTCACCGTCGTGTTTCAGAACAGGCGTGTTTCACGTGGGAAAAGGGTTAAAATCGCAAAGGCCTTTCAAAATGGCATTATAGAGGCAATTTAGTGCTTGTTAAGGGCCTTAATGGCCTATCCCGCCTCTTGGAGGCGGGACGGAGACGGGACCATTAGACGCGAATTAATGAAAATTGCTTGGAGGCGGGATGGAGGCGGGGTTGGGCCCGCACACCAGTTTTTGCAATTTTAACCCCCCACACGCCTCCAATCCCGCCTCCACGGCCCAATGAAAATTCTGCCCTATGTGTAGGAAATTGACAAAATGGATCCAGGCACACTGTTCACTGTGGTGACTGTTTAAAATACCAAGGAACACAAATTAATAGTTAGGAATTTAAGAGCAAGAAGGGAAATCTGCTGGAATGTTTTTACTAGAACAGCAATGGAGTTGTGAAGTAGGCTACTATGGAAGACCTTTGAAGCAGACAGCGTAAATGGATTCAAGAGACACTTAGATGTGCTACTGGAGAGAAAGGATTGAGAAATATGGTATAGGCTGGGTTGATCTTTGGAAAAAGAATAAACTTGTCAGGCCTTTTACTGTTCCTATTATATAATTTAGTCCTAGTAACTATGCATTTAAGGGGGTGAATTTCCACAAGGGTTCCAACTCATTTGCTGTAACTTCAGTGGAAGAGCCATTGAAAACAGCGTTCACGCTGTTTTGCCAGGGTTTCTGTGGCTCTCACACTGAAGTTGCAGAAGAGGAGCAGGAGAACCTCTATGGTAGCGCCTTTGTTTCCTGCACATTAAATATAGTCTGATTGAAGCTGGAGTTTTCCGTTGATATATTTTACAGTTTCATGAAATAAACAAGTGTATATTGTAATGCCCATTCTTGCTCAGGCTGCATTTCACAGCAATAACTTTATTTAATATAACAGAGACATTGGCCACGATATTGACAGCGGCGGGTTGCGTAGGCGGTGGTGGGGGTGGGGGGGTGTTTCGCATGCTGTGGAGTTCCACAGCATGCGTCTTTTTTTTCCAACAGGTTCCCCGCCTGGAAGCCAATGTTGTCTTAAACAAACTTCTGTTTGTTCACTTGAGTAGTAACGAGTTTAGCCTTCTGGTTATAATCATCTTATTCTTTAACTTCAGCATAGAAAGCAATTTACAAGCAGAATATAGTCACAGATAGAGCACCTGAACCAGGCATGGGTCGTTTTTGTGCTGCCTGAACAAAGGAAAAAGCTTACATTTATACACTGTTTTCTTCTCAAACTGGAGCAGGCATTGCCTAATATGGTAGTCTCTGGCTACTGCATAGTCCAGAGACACAAGTCTGCATTTTCTTCAATGTACATCAACAACGTTAGAAGCCCATAAAAACATTGTGGTCTTGCTGTGGTAAAATATCCAAGGCCGGTTGGTTGCAAAGCTGTTGCTAAGTGAAATCCATGTCTCTCTCTCACTCTCTCTCCAATGATACCAACCACATTTTTTCCCTATATCAAATGAACTAAACATGAACACCTTTCAAAAGCTGAATTAACCAAGTTCCATATGCCAACACTTGGCTCCCTGTCGGGCGGGGAACACTCTGGAGGAGGCCATAGCCACAGGAGCAGGTGAAGAACCTGCTGCTGCGATAGTGGGAGCATGGGTGGGGGGGTGTCCGAATCTTGGTGGGTCCAATCCCCGATCCTGGGGGCTGGTCCGATCCCCCATATCGGGGGGTCAGATCCCAAGGTGGGGGGCTGGGTCCCTGATCCGGGGGGTCTTTATATTGCGGGGGTGGGGTGCGGTTCGATGGCAGGGAAGAAGGTAGCTTGGTGGGCTGAGAGCAAGCACTCCTGTTCCCCCTGGCCCACAAGCAGTGCTGTAAAGGCACTTAACTTTTTCCACAAAGCTGTCCTCGCCTCCCTTGAGCAGCCTGTTTTATCAAAGCCCGGAAACCTAGCCGGCCAAGGTTAAACCTGTAAGGCAGGTTAAATGTGAGGCTCCCAATCTCATTATAATATTTAAATGAACAACCCGCCCCTGTCCCGCCTCCGTTAAATCCGGAAGTGGGTGGGTTGGAGGCAGGTTGGGGTTGGGTTTGAGATTTTAAAAATGTTTACATCTCACCCGACCCCAACCCACCCTTTTTGGGGGAGTAAAATTACCCCCATTGAGACTAGAAGGCAAGCTCTGAGCTCTTGGTACAAAACTGGCCAGCATGCCATCTGGTGAATAAAAAATTCCATTACATCTTCTGTAGTGTATGTAACTGTTCTACCTTTAAGAGAACTATTGTATGTAACCGTTCACCTTTAAGAGAACTATTTTAGGTGTGGCACTACTTTATCTTGGCTGCTGTATACTGTAATACCGACGGTGACCACACCGGTATTTAAGTGCTGTGTCAGGATTTATTGGGCAGATTCGCCCTGACCTTCGAATAGTAAAGTCCTGTTAAAGTTACTCTTGTAGTCTGTGTATTAATTCGCCATAATACCTACAGACTTTACAGTGGCGACGAGTTCGATCTTACCCTACGGCAACAATACTTCCGAAGCAGTCAACGAGCGTCAAGAAGAGGCACCCGCCCTCGTCGTTCTGCTGAGAGAAAACTCGAGTCTGCAGAGCAAGGAAAAAGGAAGAATTCAGACACGAAGCCTTCCATCAGCAACAGGCACTGATTGTCCCTTCTGCCACGGTGGTGAGTGAGCCGATCAGCACGAGAAGCAAGTCGGCCACGGTGACTGTGAGTAAAGGGAAAATAAAAAAATAAACGGAGGATAAGGGCGGTGAACTCGACCACGGTCGGGGGAAAGGAGCCGGAGCGAAGTCGGGCCCAGAGGCACTGAGACTGGGGCAGCGTGGAGCACGGAAGCCGCGGTACAAGCGGGCTGGGAGACGCAACGGCATCGTGAGACAGCTAGACCGCGACCGGCGAAAAAGGCCGGGCAGCTACCGAGGCCACGAGGCACTGCGACCGGGATCGTAAGGCGCGGGAAGATATAAAAATAAATAAACCGCGGGGAACTCAGCCGCAGCCGGGGAGGAAAGCACCGGACTGCGAGAGGGCTGGGAGGCGCGATTGGAGTGAAAAAGGCCGGGCAGCGACCGAGGCCACGAAGCGCTGCGACCGGGATCGTAAGGCGCGGGAAGATATAAAAATAAATAAATCACGGAGAACTCAGCCGCAGCCGGGGAGGAAAGCACCGGACTGCGAGAGGGCTGGGAGGCGCGATTGGAAGCCGCTGAGGGAGAGACAGAGCCCGAGCGAGCGGGAGAGACAGAGCCCGAGCGAGGGAGACTGAGCGAGATCCAGCCAGCGGCTGAAACTGTTCGCCGTCAACGGGTTGTACCCAGCGCCGGTTGCCCTGCCGAGAAAAGGGAACAACAGAGCCCGAGCGAGGGAGACTGAGCGAGATCCAGCCCAGTGGCTGAAACTGTTCGCCGTCAACGGGTTGTACCCAGCGCCGGTTGCCCTGCCGAGAAAAGGGAACAAGGAACGCACTGAAGCTGACGCGCAGGCTGCGAACCCCGAAAGCCAGCGGTCGTCGCCCGAGGGAAAAGCTTACCCCTCCCGCGAGGGGAAGAAACGCGGGAAGCCGCCAGTAGGCGGGGAAGACGACAGAAGCGGGAAACCGCCATTTTGAAAGTGGGCGGGGGAAGAAGACAAGCGCGGGAAACCGCCATTTTGAAAAAAAAGTTAAAGAAAAATTTCGTGTTTGTTTCGCAGAAAGATAGTGAGAGATAGTGAAGATGCCTAAGCATGGTAACATCAACAACTTCGATTCCGAGGTGGAAGATTGGGCCACGTACGTAGAACGTATCGAGATATATTGTGAGGCCAATAAGATAGCAGATGATGATAAAGCTCTCACCTTATTAAACGCAATGGGGGCAAAGACATACGGGCTATTGAAGCATCTTCTATCTCCAGATAAACCAACGGATCAGACTTTCGCTAATATTGTTGCTGTCCTGAAGGATCATTTGAACCCCACACCACTGATGTTGGCGGAACGATTCAAATTCTATGCGAGAACGCAACGGAAAGAGGAAAGCAACGCGGAATACTTGGTCGAACTGCGTAGACTAGCGAAATACTGCCAGTTTGGGGAAAATCTGACAGAGGCATTGAGAGACAAGTTCGTGTGCGGGTTGTCGAAGGAAGGAACACAAAAGCATCTGCTAGAAGAGAACGATCTCACACTTGATAAGGCTGTCCTTATTGCAGCATCGCACGAAGCCGCAGCGAGAGGCACAGCGGAAATGCAGCTGAAGGCAGCGGTACTCAGTGTGGATCAAATTACTTCGGGTACATCGAAATGTTATCGTTGTGGGAAGACAACACACGACCAGAACCAATGCTGGTTTAAAAACCAGGAATGTAGAAAATGTGGCAAACTTGGTCACATAGCTAAGGTATGCCGGTCAGGAAAGAAGACCAACAACAACAAAAAAAAGTCACCGCAGGAAAAGTACAATAAGGTACACAAGGTGGCTGAGAAGAGTTCAGATGAACAGAATTCGGATTCAGACCCAACCGTTCAGGAACTGGGTAGTCTGAGAATTCACAATGTGAGTAAGGAAGCTGACCTGCAAACTATCTGGGTCATGCTAAAAATAGCCGGAGTCCAAGTGAAAATGGAATTGGACACAGGATCAGCCCTATCTGTCATAAATCGAAGGGATTACAACGGCTATTCTCACACATACCCTTGAGAGATACCAAGATCGTATTGCAGACATACACGGGGCAGAAATTATACCCCATGGGAAAGATAAAAGTCAAGGTGAGAGACAGGGGCAAAGAACACCAAGGAATGTATTTATATGTACTACCTGAGGGAGGTCCACCACTTCTGGGACGGGAGTGGATCTGGGAAATAAACATGGAATGGCACTATTTAAAAGCAATAATGAGTGAGAACTCGGTGAAGACAATCAGCTCAGACTCTGAAACGGATGACGATAAGACCAGCCCAGGTGCGAAAGACAAGTTTAAAATGGACTTGCTGACTAAGGTTGGAAAAACGAAGGAGTGCATAAATGCTTATGCTTCAGAGGAGAACAAAGTTTCAGAACAGAATTCCACTGAACAACAACAACATAGTTTGACAGAGAACTCTGGGTCTGTCCAGTTTACAGATATGCACAATTCTGAGGAACACCGGGCTCGAACTCAACTCCATTTCAAATTACAACAGCAATTAGAACAATTGAGTTGCCGTCTCGAACAAGAGATGAAAGCAATGAAAAAGTTCTGTGACACAGAGTGGGAGAACCTGGAAAGACAACAGAAACAGCTGATGGAGAAAAAGGAGCAGGAGCACACAAACCGTCGGGGCAAGGAGGCCAAACGAATCAAAGCTGATTCGGTTTCAGAAGGTGCGTGCTTTAATCTGGTGGAGCAAGAGGTTCAGCAACTGAAAGCGCTTGTTAGCGGATTGCAGGCAGAAAAGACTGATTTGGTCGCCATGAACTCCGAGCTCCTACTGAAGTTGGGTGCAGCATCACCGGACGATTCAAGTGGGGAAATTCGAATGGTGGAGGCTGCGGATGATGGCGAAGTAGAAACAGCAAAGGAGCCCCAGGGCAAGGTTATAAACAGCCCTGCAGCTACTGGGAAACGTATGAGGTCAGAAGAGTTAACGGTCAGCCAACTCTTTCATATGCTGAAGGACACGACTCTGAAATGGGAACAAATTGAACAGGAGTTTAAATCTTCAAAGGAGAGGGGTTTGGAGCTCCCAAAAGTTATTGAAATAGCTGAGGTTGCAACACAGACTGAGAAGATGGCAGCAGAGCAACCCTTGGATGCCAAAAGTACGCTGACTCACGTCAATGTTGAACAACAGAAGGTTGAAACAGCTGCTGCAGTAGAAGGATTGAATAGTCCGATCAACCAATCTCCGAATGAAGTTGAAGTATTGAAATCACAAATGACGTCATTAGTAAAAGACTTGCAGGAAGCCCAGAAAAAGCTGGATGAAGCTGAACGCCTGAAGAAGTCTCTTCAGGAAAGATGTCTGGATTTGGAACAAAAGCTGGCTAATGTCCAGCTGGGTATGGAGGAAATAGAAGACCCTCTCACTGGCCTAGCTCAAGATGACACCGAATATTACCATGACCTGTTGGACGACATCGAATATTACGATGACCTGTTCTGCCCAGCTTGTGATGAAAACTCCCAAAGTGCAGAAACCATGAAGAATCACAAAAAGTCTAAGGAACATCGGGAGATGGTGGCGCTACTACGGAAAAAGGAGGACGAGAAGGAGGAACTGTGCATGCAGCTGGCAGCTGACAGTGGAGCCCAGAGAGTCTCCAAGAAGCAGAAAAGGAAAAGACGAAGCAGAAGATGATGATCATCTGGACCATCATCATCACTACTAGATCACGCACGGGGTCCCTTCGAAAGGAGCCAAATCAGTTTGGAAGTAGAAAAACTTCCCAAGGTACTCAAGTTTTTACAAGCCAACAATGCTGGTTCAGAAGGACGGAAGTTCAAGCTGTTAAGTCCAGTGAAGGACTATTGGATGAGTCACTCCAGCAACGTGAACCGACTACACCACAGGGAACTGCTACACCACTGAGGTGTTGTCAGGACCGAGTCAAGAAGCACAGAAGGCGCATCCACCGAGATTGAATCTGTGAACTGTTTTCCGCAGAGACTGAATCTATGAACTGTTTCCCGCAGAGACTGAATCTGTGAACTGTTTCCGCAGAGACTACATCTGTGAACTGTTTTAACATGAAGTTGGATATATGTTATGATGTTATGTTTAATGGGGAATAAGTATGTTGTAAGCTAAAAAGGGAGGATTGTAGTGTATGTAACTGTTCTACCTTTAAGAGAACTATTGTATGTAACCGTTCACCTTTAAGAGAACTATTTTAGGTGTGGCACTACTTTATCTTGGCTGCTGTATACTGTAATACCGACAGTGACCACACCGGTATATAAGTGCTGTGTCAGGATTTATTGGGCAGATTCGCCCTGACCTTCGAATAGTAAAGTCCTGTTAAAGTTACTCTTGTAGTCTGTGTATTAATTCGCCATAATACCTACAGACTTTACATCTTCCCTTTCTCAAAAAAAGCTATTACACTCCATAACATAACAAGTTTATTAGTTGTTTTGCTGAGAGTGCTCAACCTGCCGCAAATTGCATTTTTTTGTTGCAAACTTTGCAGCCTTAGAAAATACAAAAACATCAATATTGCCACTGTTTCGTTGAGATTAAATGGTGAAAAACTAATGGATCACAAGATAATTACAGATGAGGAACTTGATTGTGCCCATCTTAATTCATTCATTCAGAATGATCCTAAAATTCCCTCACCGCAGCGTACAATTGTTTCATAAATGATTTCAGGGTTTTCACATGTATTACTCGATTTAGAATTCTATTCCATGATCACCCTTTGTGTGAAAAATTATCTGGTTTCAGCCCTAAGTTTACCTTTCACTAGTTTGATTCTGTGTCCCTCAGCCCAATTCTCGCAATTTAATTTAAAGTAATATTTTTGATTTACCTGTTCTATTCCCTTAACTATCTTATGTAACTCAATCATCTCTCAAATGTCTCCTTTCCAGGATAAAAAAGCTCAGCTTTCTCTAATTTTTCCTCATAATTTTGACCTTTGACACCAGGGGTTATCCTTGCCCTGCCTCCAGCCATTGAATGCCTTTTTTTCTTGTCAAACTGCATGTAATATTCAAGGTGCAGTCTGACTAAAGCATTATAAAATTTGATCACTACCTCCTCTCACTTATATTCTATCTATTCTATTGGCTATGTAGTTCAGCATCCTATTGGCTTTCTTGACTACTCAACCACACCCTCACCTCTACCTTTCATACCCTGGTCCTCATTAAAACCATTACTCTCCCTCACCCTGGCTATTCCCCTTGGTACGGCCCTCATCTCCGCTCCCTTAAGTTCAAGGGACACAGATTTGAATGGATATGGTGGACATCTGGTTTAGCCATTCACTGCCAAATCGTGCTGGACCACATAAAGCATTATCAGTCTATTCCAAGATCATCCTGGAATGCAAAGATAACCCCTGGCTTCTTTTCTCTACTGCAAACTGTCTTCTTAAACCCATCTCCCCTCTCTCCTCCACCTTCACCTCTAACAACAAGTGTGAGAAGTTCATGGACTTCTTTGCCACTAAGTTTGAGACCGTCTGATCAGCTGCCTCTGCCACTTCCCTCCCTTCCCCTACCCCATCGGGCCAAACTTCGTCCAACTGCCCTAGACCAGAGCTCTCATCTTTCTCCAGTTTCTCTCCGATCGCCCCTCATGCCCTCTCTGAGCTCATCTTGTCCATGAGACCCACTTCCTGCTCCCTTGACCCTATTCCCACTAAACTGCTGACCACCCAACGTCCTTTCCTGGCTCCCATGTTAGCTGATATTGTTAATGGTTCTCTCTCCTCAGGTACTGTCCCCCTCCCCTTCAAATTTGCCGTCATCACCCCTCTCCTCAAAAAACCAACCCTTGACTCCTCCATCCTTGCAAGCTACCGCCCCATCTCCAACCTCCCTTTCTTTTCCAAAGTCTTTGAACGTGTTGTCACTTCCCAAATCTGTGCCCATCTTTCCCGCAACTCCATCTTTGAATTCCTCCAATCAGGTTTCTGCCTCTGCCATAGTATCGAAACAGCTCTCATCAAAGTCACAAATGACATCCTATATGATTGTTACAAAGGTAAACTATCCCTCCTCATCCTTCTCGACCTGTCTGCCAGCTTTAACACGGTTGACCACACCATCCTCCTCCAACGCCTCTCCACCGTTGTCCAGCTGGGTGGGACTGGACTCGTTTGGTTCCATACTTATCTATTTAATCGTAGCCAGAGAATCACCTACAATGCCTTCTCTTCCCGTTCCCACCCTGTTACCTCTGGTGACCCCCGAGGATCTATTTCTTATCTATATCTGCCCCTTGGTGACATCATCCGAAAACACAGCGTCAATTTCCACATGTACGCTGACAACACCCAGCTGTACCTCACCACCACCTCTCTTGACCCCTCCACACTCTCTAAATTGTCAGACTGCTTGTCCGACATCCAGTACTGGATGAGCAGAAATTTCCTCCAACTAAATATTGGGAAGACCGAAGCCATTGGCCCAGAAATTCGGGTCGGAGGCTTTCCGCGGGTGCAAGCCCCCGACCTGCACTTACCTAGCATGCCAGCCGTTGTGCTGTGGGCCCGCGTGGGATTCCGATCCTGGGCCTCCTCCAGCTGAACACAATTCAGCCCCAAAAATCACTAAAACTTCAAATAATTTTTTTTTTTAAATCACATTTTTAAAATAACTATAAATTACATAAAATAACTATTTTAAACAATAATTTAAATTTTTGAAAAAATTACTTACAGTTTCTAACGGAGCTAAAAATAAACTTACCTTCTTTAAAGTATTTAAAAATAAACCTGTGGAAAAAATGTTTTAATTTAACTTAATTCACCACTTACCTTGTTAAAAGCAGGCCTTGCAACTGCTTTTTACAAGCGTAGCTCCTGGAGACTTACCCTCCCGGAGAAAGCTGCTAAAAAAACAGAAGTTCCAGGTGTACGCGCTGCCTCTCCAGCGCACGCGTTCGACCTGTGAACCCCTTCCTTTAAGGGAACGGAAGTTCCGGTTTCCCGCGCATGCGCAGTGCACGCACGAAACCGGCACTTTCGTTGGGCCTACGCGTGAATACCCAGCGAGTACTCACCTGTGGGGACCCGAATTTCTGGCCCATTACCTTCAGTCCCCGTCACAAACTCTGTTCCCTAGCCACTGACTCCATCCCTCTCCCTGGAAACTGTCTGAGGCTGAACCAGACTTTTCGCAACCTTGCTGTCATATTTGACCCCGAGATGAGCTTCCGATCACATATCCGCGCCATCACTAAGACTGCCTATTTCCACCTCCGTAACATTGCCCGACTTCGCCCCTGCCTCAGCTCATCTGCTGCTGAAACCCTCATCCATGCCTTTGTTACCTTTAGACTTGACTATTCCAAAGCACTCCTCGCCAGCCTCCTACGTTCTACCCTCTGTAAACTTGAGGTCATCCAAAACCCTGCTGCCCGTGTCCTGACTCGCACCAAGTCCCAATCACCCATCACCCCTGTGCTTGTTGACCTACATTGGCTCCTGGTTAAGCAACACCTTGATTTTAAAATTCTCATCCCTGTTTTCAAATCCTTCCATGGCCTCGCCACTCCTATCTCTGTAATCTCCTCCAGCCCCACAACCCTCCGAGACATCTGCGCTCCTCTAATTCTGGCCCTTTGAGCATCCCTGATTATAATTTCTGCATCACTGATGGCCGTGACTTCAACTGCCTTGGCCTTAAGCTCTGGAATTCCCTCCCTAAACCTCTCTGCCTCTCTACCTCTCTTTTCTCCTTTAAGATGCTCCTTAACACCTACTTCTTTCTGCCCTAATATCTCCTTATGTGGTTCGGTGTCAAATTTTGTTTTATAACACTCCTATGAAGTGCCTTGGGGTGTTTTACTACGTTAATTGCGCTATATAAATACAAGTTGTTGTTGTTGCTGCTCTGCACTGGTTGGACCTGTGGAGCACCAAGTCTACGAAGCTCCCTTTCTGCTTCATCCTGAGCTATTTCAACATCGTTCATGGAGTATGTGCGCCCTATTTTTCTTTCTATGTGTAACGCTTGTCTGCATTAAGTTTCATCTGTTGTTGTTCCGTTTACTTGTATATTTTGTCCAAATCATTCCTGAGCTGCCTCTTTCAATTCTACTGCCCCATTTAATTTGGTATCATTTGCAAGCTTGATTACTTTGCATTGAGATTCTGAATCCAGGTTTTTTTTAATGTAAATTAGAAATAGTAGTGGTCCCAACACTTAATTCAGGGAAACCCACTCAAAACTTCCCCCCACCCCCCCACCCTGACATAACTCCCCTAATGAGTACTCTTTGGGAGCGATTTTGCTGGCGCTCAGGGGTCGGGTTTGGAGGCGGGACTGCTGGCAAAATCAAAAAGATTGGCAGCGGGTCCCAAACCCACTTCCAACCCGCCTCCAATCAATCTTCCCGGGAGTCGAGTCCTCGATTTGCGCAGGGACCCGACTCCTAGCGGCGGGAAGAGGATTATAGCCACTTAACTGCTTGTTAACAGGTAGTTAACAGGCAGTTAAGAGGCTTTTTCCAATTTTGCCAGGACGACTGCGGGCTTCCCAATGTCCAGACACCACGCCAGGTAACTGTGGCATGTTGTGAGTCTGCTGTAATGTTTCTTCATTGACGACAGCTGCAGAAGCGGTGTGAAGGATCCAACTGGTGAGTTTCAGAGGTAAGGAAATGCTGTGAAAATAATTTTTAATGTATGTAGACATTTCTGTAGGTAATAAGTTTTGAAGTGTTTGTGTAGTACCAGCTCATTGGGAGAACATCTCTCGCCAGTGAGAGATCGCTTCTGTAACCTCACCTGCAGCTGCCATCTGTTTTATCCTAAGGAGAGAGTCTCTGGAGAGCCTGGGTGCAAGGGCTCACCTTTCTACAGTGTTTGGCAATGTTTGCAGCACCTCAATGCTGTTAAAACACTGAAAAAGCATCTGTCAAACAAATATGAGTGTGTCCCCTTTAAGAAAACCGGCAGATGACGCGTCATCAAATGACGTCATCTGACACCGAAGCCCGCAGGGCGGGCTTAACAAGGCCAATTGATGCAAAATAGCGTCTGTGCATCGGGCGTCGTTGGGGGTGGGATCGGAACCCACAAGTCAGCTGACCCGCTCCCAACTTGTCTCTTCAGGTAAGATCACGGCCATGGTTTCCTACCCTATAGGCAGTTTCTTTATCCATTCCCAAGGTTTACCCTGAATCCCCACAGCTTTGAGTTTAACTAATAACATTTTGTGTGGAATTTTGTCATTTGGCCACTTACTCCCATAGCTACTTCATGACAGCTAATTTTACTTCGGGTCCTTAGTTACCACCAAGAGAGGCAGAAGCTCTACCTGTTTAGGTTGGATTCAGAGCCAGATCTCAATGGTAAACTGGTAGATTTTTTGCCTGTTACCCAATATCCCAAGAGCATAATTCATTTTTTTTTTATCTGAAGAAGGACAGATTTCATCATTGTGTTTGTGGTCTAATTTTATTTTGTTATGGAGAGGTGTAATCTTGAATTATAATTAGGGAGTATTTTTTATTTTTGTAGTGTTGAATACAAATTATCTGCGTTCAAGTATAGTTCAAACTTCATATGGTTTCTGAAAGCTTCATCAAAATTTTTTATGGCATTTAAAAAATGGTGACTGTAATTATGTGAATTTCTCGTAATAGTTTGAAGACTCATAGCCATAGCAATGTGTTTCTGTGCAAGTTAGACACATGGCTGATTAAAAGAAAACTGTTGTTCCCCAGTGATCTGTCCTGGGGCCTCAACTTTTCAGCATATTTATTAATGACTTAGATCAAGGAATAGAAAGCTGTATATATCCAAGTTTTCAGATGACACTAAATTAGGAGGGACAGTAAGTAGTGCAGGTGGGAGCAGGGAGTTGCAAAGGGACAGAGACAGATTGAGTGAGTAAAACTATTGCAGATGGAGTTCAATGTGGGCAAGTATGAGGTCATCCACTTTGGAGCTAAGAAAAATAAATCAGAGTATTTTCTAATTGCTGAGAAACTAGGTACTGTAGAGGAGCAAAGAGATTTGAGAGTCCAAGTACACAAATCATTTAAAACTATTGGACAGGTATAAAAGGTAATCGAAAAGGCTAAAGAAATGTTAGCCTTTATCTCTAGGAGCCTGGAACACAAACGGGAGGAGGTAATGCTTCAGTTGTATAGAGCCTTGGTCAGACCCCATCTGGTTTACTATGTTCATTTTTGGACACTGCACCTCAAGAAGGGTATATTGGCATTGGAGGGGTGCATTGCAGATTCACCAGAATGATACTGAGGCTTGGAGGGCTAAATTATGAGGACAGGTTGCATACACTTGGCTTGTATTCCCTTGAGTACAGAAGATTGAGGGGTAATCTGTTTGAGGTGATTAAAATGTTAAAAGGATTCGATAGGGTAGATACAGAGAAATGATTTCCTCTGGTGGAAGAATGAAGAATGAGGGGACGTAATTTTAAAATTAGAGCTAGGGGTATCAGGAAGCATCTTTTCACACAAAGGATAGCAGATATCTGGATTTCTCTCACCCAAAGGCTGTGGATGCTGGGACAATTGGAGATTTCAAGACTGAGATTGATACATTTTTGTTAGTTAAAGGTATCAAGGGATATGGAGCTAAGGCGGGCAGATGGGGTTGAGTTACAGATCAGCCATGATCTAATTGAATGGTGGAGCAGGCTCGAGCGGCTGAATGGCTTACTCCTGTTCCAATGACAAAGCAGCTGAAGATGGTTAAGTTGAGGACAATTTTCTGAAGGGCACCTGCAGTGTTTTCCTGGGCCTGCAATGACTGTCCTCCAACAACCACCTTACTTTGTGTCAGTAATGGCTCAATTTTGCTTGGACTTGTTGGTCATATGGTGCCTTGATAAACGGGAAAAAAAGACTTGCATTTATATAGCGCCTTTCACGACCATCAGACGTCCCAAAGCGCTTTACAGCCAATGAAGTACTTTTAGAAGTGTAGTTACTGTTGTAATGTAATGTAATGTTGTAATGTAGGAATCGCTCAGGCCAACATCCCCAGCATCGAAGCTTTGACCACGCTCGATCAGCTCTGATGGACGGGTCACATCGTCCGCATGCCCGATATGAAACTCCCAAAACAAGCGCTCTACTCGGAGCTCCGACACAGCAAGAGAGCCCCAGGTGGGCAGAGGAAACACTTCAAGGACACCCTCAAAGCCGCCTTGAAAAAGTGCAACATCCCCACCGACACCTGGGAATCCCTGGCCCAAGACCGCACAAAGTGGAGGAGGAGCATTCGGGAAGGCGCCGAACACCTCGAGTCACTTCGCCGGGAGCAAGCGGAAGTCAAGCACAAGCAGGGCAAGGAGCGTACGTCAGCCCAAGCACCCCACCCACCCGCCCCTTCAACCGCCGTCTGCCCCACCTGTGACAGAGACTGTAGGTCCCGCATTGGACTCATCAGTCACCTGAGAGCTCATTTTTAATGTGGAAGCAAGTCAACCTCGGTTCCAAGGGTCTGCCTGAGAAGAATGTAGGAATACAGTGCAGCTACTCATGTTTATCTTATTCCCCCCTCAAGTCCCGCTTCTGAGACTTGAACACAAAAATCTATGCTGACACTCCAGTGTAGTACTGAGTTAGTAGGAGGTGCCATCTTTTGGATGAGACGTTAAACTGAGGCCCTGTCTGCTCTCTTAGGTGGACGTAAAGGATCTCATGGCACTATTTTGAAAAGCAGGGGAGTTATACTCAGTATCCTGGCCAATATTGATCCCTCAATCAACATCAGTAAAACAGATTATCTTATCTTTATCACTTTGCTGTTTGAGGGAGCTTGCTGTGCACAAATTGGCTGCCATCTTTCCTACATTAAAAAATAGTGACTACACTTTAAAAGTAGCTGTAAATTGGCTGTAAAGCGCTTTGGGGCGTCCTGAGGTATGAAAGCCGCTATCTAAATGTTAGTCTTTCTTGCCCTCTCTTATCACGCTTTAAAGTGTTATCTCTGAGAACCACTATATTTTCTTCAGGGCTCTCTCAAACTGGCTGCCCAGATTTGAGTGATGCGGGAGGGGAACGCGAGGTCTATGCCTATTGGTTGGAGAGATAGTCACTCAAGCCTCGCCCCGCCCCCAGCCGCTCCTGATTGGCTGGGGCCGGCCATTAGCAGCTCTTTGTTGGGCAGGAGCAGTTTTCTGGGCTCAGGATCCGGCGCTTGGCCCAGCGGAACATCAGCGGCCTTGAGAGATCGGCAGGGACCGTTCCCGGAGACGTGGGTGTTGCGAGTGGAGGAGGGATGAGCGGCGGCGTGTATGGAGGAGGTGAGCGAGCAGCAGGCACGGCACGGTCCCAGGCTGGGGTTGTGCATGCGGCTCTAGGCCCAGCTCGGCGGGGCCCCTCCCCGGAGGGAGTAGGGCGTCTGTGAGAGCGGGAAGGACACAGAGACAGGGCATCAGGTCCTAGCCAGCTCCGTTCACACAGAGAGTTACCAGCAGTTCATCTCATCCACTGTCTCCACTAAAGTCACAGACCCAATACTTGATTTACCTGTCACTCACATCGGTTTGTCTAATAAACTTCTTTCTGAAAGAAAGAAAGAAACTGATACGATGCATTGAGTACTGTTAGAAACTAACCCAGAAGAAAAACCTGCAGCTTTAGGTCTAAAGGTTGGAGACTTCATATATACGAATGAATGAAAGGTGTTTAAAGTTGGAAATGTCTTAACCTTACTGGATCTTAAACTGGTCAATTTGTTAGTGTAAGTTTTGCAAAAGCCTATAGTTCTTCTCCCCTCTTTTTTAGCACCTGATCCAACCGGTCGCTCTTCAGCTGTTTGCAAACGGGTCGCATCACTGCTGTGCCTGATCGTGTCCTTGCACACATTTTACAACCGGAGTCACTTGATCGTAATCAAGAGTAGGAACCTGGCTGATTTTACAGTTCTTTAGCCCAAAGGGCGCTGAGACTGTAGTAGAACCACGCTGGCTGAGAATAAGTAATTTAGCACAGACCTGAATCTCTGACCTTCTGGTCAGTTCCATACCAGGTAGTGAATTCACCAACAGAACAGTGGGAAACTCTCAACTGCAGGTTCTTTGTTTTCTTTTTGATGTCTCCTCCGCCTTCATCCAACAACAAGTGCGAAGAGCTCATTGACTTCTTTGACACTAAGATTGAGACCTTCCAATCAGCTATCTCTGCCACTTCCCTCCCTTCCCCTAGCCCACTGGACCAAACTTCCTCTAAGGTTCCCCTGCCCTAGACCTGAACTCTCATCTTTCTCCAGTTTTTCTCCGATCGCCCCTCTCTGAGCTCATCTTGTCCATGAGACCCACTTCCTGCTCCCTTGACCCTATTCCCACTAAACTGACCACCCAACTTCCTTTCCTTGCTCGCATGTTAGCTGATATTGTTAACGGTTCTCTCTCCTCAGGTACTGTCCCCCTCCCCTTCAAATCTGCTGTCATCACCCTTCTTAAAAAAACCAACCCTTGACCCCTCCTTCCGTCCTTGGAAACTACCACCCCATCTCCAACTCCCTTTCCTCTTAAGTCCTTGAACATGTCGCCTCCCAAATTCATGCCCATCTTTCCCGGAACTCCATGTTTGAATCCCTCCAATCAGGTTTCTGCCCCGCCACTGTACTGAAACGGCTCTTTTCAAAGTCACTAATGACATCCTATGTGACTGTGACAAAGGTAAACAATCCCTCCTTTCTCGACCTTCTCCAGCGTTTGACACGGTTGACCACACCATCCTCCTCCGTCATCGGCCAGCTGGGTAGGGACTGCACTCGCCTAGTTCCACTCTTGTCTATCTAATCATAGCCAGAGAATCACCTGCAATGGCATCTCTTTCCAAGCCATTACTAAGACCGCCTATTTCAGCTCCAGAACATCGCCTGACTCTGCCCCTGCCTCAGCTCATCTGCTGTTGAAACCCTCGTCTGTGCCTTTGTTACCTCTAGACTTGACTATTCCAACACACTCCTGGCCAGCCTCTCACATTCAACCTCCGTAAACTTGAGGTCATCCAAAACTCTGCTGCCCATGTCCTAACTCGCACCAAGTCCCGTTCACCCATCACCCCTGTGCTTGCTGACCTACATTGGCTCCCATTTAACCAACGCCTCGATTTTTAAAATTCTCATCCTTGTTTTCAAATTCCTCCATGGCCTTGCCCCTCCCTATCTCTGTAATCTCCTCCAGCCCCACAACCCTCCGAGATATCTATGCTCTTCAAATTTTGCCCTCTTGAGCATTTACAAAAGGTAAATCGTGCTTGACTAATCTACTGGAATTTTTTGAGGATGTAACTGGCAGAATAGATAAGGGAGAACCAGTGGATGTGGTGTATTTGGACTTTCAGAAGGCTTTCGATAAGGTCCTGCATAAGAGATTAGCGTGTAAAGTTAAGGCACATGGGATTGGGGCAAGGTACTGACTTGGATAGAGAACTGGTTGGCAGACAGGAAGCAAAGAGTTGGAATAAATGGGTCTTTTTCCGAGTGGCAGGCAGTGACTAGTGGGGTACCGCTGGGATCGGTCCGAGGACCCCAGCTATTCACAATATATATATAAATGATCTAGACGAGGGAACTAGATGTAATATCTCCAAGTTTGCAGACGACACAAAGCTGGGTGGGCGTGTTTGCTGTGAGGAGGATGCAGAGAAACTCCAGTATGATTTGGGCAGATGCATAGCAGATGCAGTATAATGTGGATAAATGCGAGGTTATCCACTTTGGTGGCAAAAACAGGAAGGCAGATTATTATCTGAACGGCAATAGATTGGGAGACGGGGAAGTGCAACGAGACCTGGGTGTCCTTGTGCACCAGTCGCTGAAGGTAAGCATGCAGGTGCAGCAGGCGGTTAAGAAGGCAAATGATATGTTGGCCTTCGTAGCGAGAGGGTTCGAGTACAGGAGCAAGGATGTCTTGCTGCAGTTGTACAGGGTCTTGGTGAGACCACACCTTGAGTATTGTGTGCAGTTTTGGTCGCCTTATCTGAGGAAGGATGTTCTTGCCATGGAGGGAATGCAGCGAAGATTCACCAGTCTGATACCTAGGATGGCAGGAATGACGTATGAAGAGAGATTGGGTCGATTACGGTTATATTCGCTAGAGCCTAGAAGAATGAGAGGGGATCTCCTTGAAACTTATAAAATTCTAACGGGACCAGACAGACTAGATGCAGGAAGGATGTTCCCGATGGCGGGGGAGTCCAGAACCAGGGGGCACAGTCTAAGGATAAGGGGTAAGCCATTTAGGACAGAGATGAGGAGGAATTTCTTCACCCAGAGAGTGGTGAACCTGTGGAATTCTCTACCACAGAAGGCAGTTGAGGCCAATTCATTAAATATATTCAAGAAGGAGTTAGATATATTTCTTAAGGCTAAAGGGATATGGGGAGAAAGCAGGGACAGGGTACTGAATTTGGATGATCAGCCATGATCTCATTGAATGGTGGAGCAGGCTCGAGGGGCTGAATGGCCTACTCCTGCTCCTATCTTCTTTGTTTCTATGTTTTATCCCTGATACTTTAATCACTTGACCATTAGTGGCCATGCCTTCAGCTGCCAAGGCCCTAAGCTCTGGAATTCCCTCCTTAAACCGCTCCAACTCTCTACCTCTCTTTCCTCCTTTAAGACGCTCCTTGAAACCTACCGTGGTCATCTGCCCTAATATCTCCTTATGTGGCTCGGTGTCAAATTTTGTTTTATAATGCTCCTGTGAAGCGCCTTGGGATGTTTTACTACGTTAAATGTGCTAGTAAATACAGGTCGTTGTTCTAAAGTGAAGACAATTAACATTTAGAGTACTAAGAGTTTTCTTTGAAGAATTTTTGGATTTAAATTATAAGATTAGAAAATTCTATGCATGTGTGTGTATACATCGAGTTGGAGAATTGATGCTGAGCATATTGCTGTGGAAGTTGTGCAGGTTTGATCAGATTTTTTTTCTCTGGTTTATTAAAATGACTGTCACAGTGACAATGAGTTTTTTTCTTTCCATCGAACAGTAAATTTTTATCAATGTGTCTTGCTTTGTCTCGGTCTTTCTAAACTACACAATGTTTCTCGCCAAGAATGAGCAAGTGACCTTCCATTCAGTCCTTTTCTAATGTTGCTTTTCAGTCAAGTGGAGAGCATGCAAGAACATCCAAGGAATTACTTGACTCATTACTTGCTCTATTTCTGTGTCTGGGAACCTCTAGTGTTTTGCTGGAGCTTCTTATCTGGAGAATCACGGGTGCTAATCCATGTTCTTCAACTCTGTGCCACAGTACAGTGGATTACCATGCAGAATGACGATAGATTTCTCCCAGGCAGAAGAGAAAGTAAAAGCATTGCAAACCCATTCAAATGTATAAAATTGCATTGTTCTCTGTGGATTTTGTTTAATTTAACAGATTTTAATTTTAAAGAAATACATATTTTGGTCATTTATTCAAGTTAAGCCTCAATACAAAAGCAAAATACTACTGGAAATCTGAAATATAAACAGAAAATGCTGGGAATACTCAGCAGGTCAGGCCGCATCTGTGGAGAGAGAAACTGAGTTAACGTTTCAGGTCAATGACCCTTCGTCAGAACTGGAAAAAGTTAGAGCTGTAACAGATTTTAAGTAAGTGCAGGGGCAGGGAAGGAGGGGAGGAAAGATCAAAAGGGAAGGTCTGTGATGGGATGGAAGGCAGGAGAGATTAAAAGACAAAAGGGATGATGGTGCATGGCAAAAGGAGATGGTAATGGGGCAAGTTAAGAAACAAAAGATGAGTCTAGATGAGGTGTAAACAGGAATGGCAGAATCGTCAACAGCTGCCATGTGGGGAAGAAAAATAGTGGCAGAGGTTATGGTTTGAAATTGTTGAACTCAATGTTGAGTCCAGAAGGCTGTATAGTGCCTAATCGAAAGATGAGGTGCTGTTCCTCGAGCTTGCGTTGAGCTTCATTGGAACAGTGTAAGAGGCCGAGGTGGGAGTGGAGAATTAAAGTGACAGGCGACCGGAAGCTCGTGATCAAGCTTACGGACTGAACGGAGGTGTTCCGCAAAGCGGTCACCCAATCTGGGTTTTGTCTCCCCAGTGTAGAGGAGACCGCATCGTGAGCAGTGAATACAGTATACTAAATTGCAACAAGTACAAGTAAATCGCTGTTTCACCTGGAAGGAGTGTTGGGGCCCTGGACAGTGGGAAGAAACATTGAAGATAGGAGTAGGCCATTCGGCCCCTCGAGTCTGTTCCGCTATTTAATGAGATCATGGCTGATCATCCAAATTCAGTACCCTGTCCCTGCTTTCTCCCTATATCCCTTGATTCCCTTCAGACTTAAGAAATATATCTAACTCCTTCTTGAATATATTTAACAAGTTGGCCTCAACTGCCTTCTGTGGTAGAGAATTCCACAGGTTCACCACTCTGGGTGAAGAAATTTCTCCTCATCTCAGTCCTAAATGGCTTACCCCTTATCCTTAGACTGTGACCCCTGGTTCTGGATTCCCCTGCCATCGGGAACATCCTTCCTGTGTCTAGTCCTGTTAGAATTTTATAAGTTTCAATGAGATCCCCTCTCATTCATCTAAACTCTAGCGAATATAACTGTAATCGACCCAATCTCTCTTCATATGTCATTCTTGCCATCCCAGGTATCAGTCTGGTGAATCTTCGCTGCACTCCCTCCATGGCAAGAACATCCTTCCTCAGATAAGATGACCAAAACTGCACACAATACTCGATGTGGTCTCACCAAGGCCCTGTACAACTGCAGCAAGACATCCTTGCTCCTGTACTCGAACCCTCTCGCTATGAAGGCCAACATACCATATGCCGCCTTAACCGCCTGCTGCACCTGCATGCTTGCCTTCAGCGACTGGTGCACAAGGACACCCAGGTCTCGTTGCACTTCCCCTTTTCCCAATCTATTGCCATTCAGATAATCTGTCTTCCTGTTTTTGCCACCAAAGTAGATAACCTCACATTTATCCACATTATCATGCATCTGCCCAATCACCCAACTTGTCCAAATCATACTGGAGTTTCTCTGCATCCTCCTCACAGCACACACGCCCACCCAGCTTTGTGTCATCTGCAAACTTGGAGATATTACACCTAGTTCCCTCGTCTAGATCATTAATATATATTGTGAATAGCTGGGGTCCTAGCACCGATCCCTGCGGTACCCCACTAGACACTGCCTGCTACTTGGAAAAAGACCCGTTTATTCCAACTCTTTGCTTCCTGTCTGCCAACCAGTTCTCTATCCAAGTCAGTACCTTACCCCCAATCCCATGTGCTTTAACTTTACACGCTAATCTCTTATGCAGGACCTTATCGAAAACCTTCTGAAAGTCCAATTACACCACATCCACTGGTTCTTCCTTATTTATTCTACCAGTTACGTCCTCAAAAAATTCCAGTAGATTAGTCAAGCATGATTTACCTTTTTGTAAATCCATGTTGACTTTGTCCGATCCTGTCACTGTTTTCCAAGTGCTCTGCTATTACATCTTTTATAATGGACTCTAGCATTTTCCCCACTACTGATGTCAGGCTTACCGGTCTATAATTCCCCGTTTTCTCTCTACCACCTTTTTTAAATAGTGGGGTTACATTAGCTACCCTCCAATCCATGGGAACTGTTCCAGAGTCTATAGAATTTTGGAAGATGACCAGCAATGCATCTACTATTTCTAGGGCCGCTTCCTTAAGTACCCTAGGATGTAGATTATCAGGCCCTGGGGATTTATCGGCCTTCAATCCCTTCAATCTCCCTAACACCATTTCCCTACAAATACTGATTTCTTTCAGTTCCTCCCTCTCATTAGACCCTATGTTCCCCGACATCTCTGGGAGGTTATTTGTGTCCTCCTTTGTGAAGACAGAACCAAAGTACAGGAAACTTTGTGCTATCTGGCACTGACGGGACCGAGCTGTTGCCGTCTCATCAAAACTGCCGGACAAACCAGCGCTAATGTTGAAACATACGGAGATTTTGAGCTCTGTATCTGGCAACAAACCCTGTGCTTCGAAACAGTCGGCCGTACCTTGCAAGCGTCTCTGTAGCTTAGCAACAGCTTCAGCGAGACCTTGCAGAGCTTGACTGTTGAGAAAAAAGCAACGGAAAGAAAAAAAACCTAACGAAACGGCTCCTGATTTTTGCCGGTGGCTCGAGCTTGCCGGACATTTAGCCTCCAGATAAAACAAAGTTTCCTGTATGTATTTCTTTGTTCCCCATTATAAATCCCCCTGATTCTGACTGCAAGGGACCTACGCTTGACTTCACCAATCTTTTTCTCTTCACATATCTATAGAAGCTTTTACAGTCAGTTTTTATGTTCCCTGCAAGCTTACACTCATTCTATTTTCCCCCTTTTAAGTAATCCCTTTGTCCTCCTTTGCTGAATCCTAAACTGCTCCCAGTCCTTAAGTTTGCTGCTTTTTCTAGCCAATTTATATGTCCTCTGCTTGGATCTTATGCTGTCCCTAATTTCCCTTGTTAGCCACAGTTGAGTCACTTTTTTTAATGCCAAACAGGGATGAACAAATTCTGTAGTTCATCCATGCAATCTTAAAAAGAGAGGAGGTAAAAGGGTAGATGTTGCATCTCCTGCGCTTGCACAGGAAGGTGCTGTGGGAAGGGGAAGGGGTGTTGGGGTGATTGTGGAATGGACCAGGACGTTGTGGAGGGAGCGGTCCCTTTGGAATGCTGAAAGGGGTGGGGAATATGTGTTTGGTGGTGGCATCACGCTGGAGATGGCAGAGGATGATATGTTGAATGTGGAGGCTGGTGGGGTGAAAGGTGAGGAGAAGGGGAACCCTATCTTGATTCTGGGAGGAAGGGGTGAGAGCAAGAAGTGTGGGAAATAGAATGGACACTGTCAAGGGCCATGTCAACCACGGTAGAGGGGAATCCTTGGTTGAGGAAAAAGGAAGGCATAACGGAAACACTAGCATGGAAGGTGGCATCATCGGAACAGATGCAATGGAGAAACTGGTCCTTGCAGGAAGTGGGGTGGGAGGAATTATAGTTTAGGTAGCTGTGGGAGTCAGTGGGCTTATAGTGAATGTTTGTCAATAGCCTATCCCCAGAAATGGAGACAGAGACATCGAAGAAGGGAAGAGTCAGAGATGGACCATGTGAAGGAGAGGGAAGGGTGGAAATTGGAAGCAAAGTGAACTAAATTTTCTAGTTTGGGGTGAGAGCAGCAAACGGCGCCGATACAATTATCAGTACACCGGAAAAAGAGGTGAGGGAGGGGACCTGAGTAGGATTGGAACAAAGAATGTTCCACAGATCCCATGAAAAGGCAGGTATAACTCGGGCCCATGCAGGTTCCCATAGCAACACCTTTAATTTGGAGGAAGTGAGTGGAGTCAAGGGAGAAGTTGCTCAACGTGAGACCAAGTTCAGCCAGGTGGAGGAGGGTGGTGGTGGATGTGGACTGGTTGGGCCTCTGTTCAAGGACGAAGCAGGGCACCCTCAGGCTGTCCTGGTGGGGGATGGAGGTGTGAAGGGATTGGATGTCCATAGTGAAAACGAGACGGTTGGGGCCAGGAAACTGAAAACTATTAAAGTGGCAGAGGGTTTCAGAAGGGTCGTGGATGTCGGTATGAAGAGACTGGACAAGGAGGAAAAAATAGAATTGAGATAGGCGGAAATCAGTTCCGTGGGACAAGAACAGGCTGAAACGATGGATATACGAGGGCAGCCCTGTTTGTGGATCTTGGGAAGGAGGTAGAAGCGGGCTGTGCAGGGTTGGGGAACTATGAGGTTGGCGGCCATGAAGGGAAGATCAGCCTCAATACCTCTGCTTCCAAGGGAGTTGGTACTTTGCTTCTGGACTTCTGGCAGCACCCCTTTGACCAACTGTTAGGAATTGGTGTCCAGGTAGGACTTCTTTGAGTTTTATTCTCTTCTTCTGTTCTCCTTACCCCCCCGCCCCCAAACCCCAGCTGAGAGATGCCAGAACCTCCACTAAGTGTGGTTCAAATCAAGAACTGAGCAGAATCGGAGACGGAACCTGCATCTCCTGTTGCATGGCACTGAGCATTATTGCTCCAGCATTTGGCACGTCACAACCATATTCTATATTCTAATGTAAGGCAGTGATTATATGGTTTTTCTAGTAATTCGTAGTGACTGGTGAATGTAGAAGTATGCATTGCAATCGGTGAAACCTCATGTTTTATGTAGAATTTAAAAATACTGTAATCACAAGTATCCTACTGCAACAACATCAATGTCTTTCTTTGCTGAGTCTCTCTCTTTGAATACTGTTGGTTTCATTGTTCCCAAGAAAGAGTTTTTTCTGATATGCCACTTTAATTTTTTGCAGATGAGGTTGGTGCCCTTGTGTTTGACATTGGGTCATACACAGTGCGAGCAGGCTATGCTGGGGAAGATTGCCCAAAGGTAATTTGATTTTGTACCACCTCCATGTGAACAGTTGAGACTCCATGGATGTTAAATAAGTGGGGTCAGGGAAGAATAGCTGGCATATTTATTACAAGAGTTTATGATCATGCTTCCTGTCTATTTTAATTGAAAGGCTTTGGGAAAGCTTATGATTAACAATTTATTTCGATCATGCCCTCACAAGAGTATATTTTTACATTATGCACCATAGATCTGTTGCATGCCTAGTGGTTTTAGGGTTACATTTACAAATTTGTACTATTTGCTTTGTTATCTCAGTTGATTCTCATGTCTTCCTTGTCTGATAACGGGCAGCACCTTCTCTCTCGGTTTAATAAATCATCCTTGTTTAACCCCCCGCCGCAAGTCGACTTTGTTATCGAGACACTCTCTCCTGTCATCCTCTGCACCAAGCAACAGCTCATTCTCAATTATTTCCACCTACACCTCAATTCCCTTAGACCCCCCCGGCCCATTTCCTCAGACTTCATTGCCCTCCTGTCCTCTTTCAATCTCGCCTTTCATATAAACTCCTTTTTAATAGCCTTGGGCATCTCTTGTGGTCTTTCTGCATTCAAGTTCTCAATCACTGACGAGGCAATCTCTGACCACTTACTCGTCTCCCTTACCACCCACGTTTCCCTACTCCTCCAATCGCAGTATTCTCATCATCTGCTGTGGGGAAAAGCGCGCTCTCAACAAATTCCCAATTCCCCTGCCTTTGGCCCTCAATCCATAACAACACCACTGCCACTGTGGCCTAGCATAACTGCTCCCTCTTCTCTGGCTTTGACAACATTATCCCCAGGAAATTAATCAGCGGGGACCACTGGCTAGTGTATGGGAGCAGGAATGATGGTTGATTTTTCCCATTCCTAAACCAAGGTGCTGAACCCAAATCTAATGATTGAGGATTGAATTGATTATCTTCAGGGTCTGTGTCACACTGCTATTCACTGGATAAACTCGCTGAGCCATCAGGAAAGCTAGCCTCTGTAGAGCTGTTTTAAATGTTTCCTCAATTTGCTCCATTGCAAGCAGTGCTACAGACTGAATGCATCTTTGTTCGGGTGGTGCCTATAGTCCTGGGGTGCTTGCATGATTCAGAAGTGATTCATATTCTTATTTATTCTGATATTAAATGATAAGTCTAAAGTTTTCATTTTGTTAACAGTTTTAAAATGAATGTTTATGAACAGCATCAGATTAAACGTATAGTGAACAAATGTTTGAAATAATACCGTGGGTATATTTTAGTGTACACATTGAATAAAATACTTTATAGATTTGTATAATGCATTTTATACTGGGAAATGTATTGTGAACTAAACTATAATCTTACTTTTAAAGGCAGACTTTCCAACAGCTATTGGGATGCTGTTGGAGAGGGATGATGGGAGCACACCTATGGAAATAGAAGGAGACAAAGGAAAGCCAAGTGGCACAACTTATTTTATTGATACAAACTCTTTGCGAGTTCCCAGAGAAAATATGGAAGTTATCTCTCCTTTGAAAAATGGAATGAGTATGTCAGCAATTTAAATACTGTTTATTTTTTCCTTGCCAGTTTTCTCTTCTATCCTGAAGGCCTCTTTGTAGATTACATTCTCACAGTTGCCAGTTTTTCTGTACTACGTGCACCATTATCCACTATTCATGTGTGATCCTTGATGGTGAGTGTTTGCAGGCTGCTGGACCAGGCTTGGGAGAGGGGGGAATCATACCAAGCCCCATCCTCTCCTCACCATGCCCACATACCGACACTTCCAACAGGGGACACCGAAATCATAAGCAAAAACTCTGGTTGATTTCCCCCCTCTCTAACTCAAGATTACTAAGGCCAATTATAGACACCGTACCACCATCCTGGCT
Source organism: Somniosus microcephalus (assembly GCF_052327205.1). Taxonomy (NCBI): domain Eukaryota; kingdom Metazoa; phylum Chordata; class Chondrichthyes; order Squaliformes; family Somniosidae; genus Somniosus; species Somniosus microcephalus. The sequence continues at coordinate 61,382,766 of NC_140992.1, read as the reverse complement.
GAGTTCATCCAACTCAACACGCCTGGGGTTGGAACCTCTGATCGCTACTTTTATAGTGATGTTGAAAGGACACATATTTCCAAGATGTCCCTGTCCATCACTTTACAATAGTTTTAAATAATGTATATATTAAGTAAAGAATTGAGTTAAAATTCTTAGTAAATATAGTCTTGGGGTTGGTGGTTTTTAATGTAATTTTTAAATAGTAATTTCTAAAATCTAGGTTAGCTGATACTGTAGTAGGTGTAGAGGCAACAGCTGTTGTCCTAGTAGCTTGTGTTGGTAAATTTAATCAAAGCCAATGAGTGATGAGAACAGAGGTGGATGATGTGTGTTTAGAAAACCCCCAATAAATCTCAATTGCCTGTTTTGCAGATTATAAAATATATTGATACTTCAACATATTTGTGTCCTCACACTGCATAAATCTCTCTTTTTGGATGATCTGTAAATTTATCAAACGTTTGCAATTTATTGCTCACTTTGAGGAATGTTTATTATTTAAAGCAAAATTGTAATTGTATCCTTTTTTATACAGATTTAATCATCACCTTGTATAATGTATTGAATAAGCGATAAGAACATAGAAAGTGATGGACATAAATCTTGAAACATTGAGACATATACTGTAGATGTAGACTCTACATCAAGATTTTGTGGCTGCATTTATCTGATCAAGCATGTGACTAGTAGAAGAGTTTATCATTTTGTTTTCTTCTTTCAATGAGAATAATTACTCTGTTTATATATTAAATTCAGTACATGGGGCAGCTGTTGCAGCAAAGCTTTCATACGAAGCATGCTCCTATGGAGAAAAACTCATCATACTGCCTGTTGTACATATTATGCTGATAACTTGCACTCGCCCACTCATTTTGTGTTCGTCCTTGCTGGGTCCAGTATTCCCTGGCTTCCCATGCTCCTTCTGGGTTGATATTTCACACACTGTCCTCCTGCTAAGCCCTCCCACCAACAGTAAGTCTGCTGTGACCAATATGTGCTAACTGTAACTTCCTAATCATGTTGGTATTTAGTTGTAATCCTACCCCAGCTCAGCTACCATGGCTTTGGCCACAGTGCATGCCACCTTCCATATACTATTCATGTCATCAGCCCTGACCCAGTGATTTACAAAGTAATTTTATTGATGCCTCATTCTGTTCTAGATTGTTTTGAAGACAACTATTATATAGTGATTACGGCTAACTGTCCCACTTTTTCCCCCCTCTGCCTTGCCTTCTTGCCTCCTCTCTCCCTTTCTTGCATTTCCTTCCTCCTTTCTTCCCTTCCCTCTCCATCCATCCCCTTCTTCCTCTTCCCCCACTTGCTCTCTTTTCCACCCCCACACCCCACCATATAATTGTGGGTTAACATACAAGTAAGACTCCAGTGTTTTAATCTACCATTCCTCCACAATTAAAATAAAGGATTGGAATATCGCTTTGGATAAGAACTTTTAAAATTGCTCTAAAACCTGGTGTACACGTTGCACCTTAATGCAGGTATTAAAACTAAATCTTGGGGTATAGGGATGTAGCTGTAGGAATTTTATTGCTGGCAACCTATACATTAGAATTTATAGTAAAACATCTACTGTATTGAACTTGCCCAGGTTGAAATTCCATGCTTTTCTATTTGTCATTGTAAGCTCTGGCATTTAATCTAAATCAAGATTGATTGAAGATAAATGATTTAGAAAAGGGATAATTCGATAATTCAATTGACAAGTATGCTGTTCTGATTAAAGGTTCTGAATCTTGTTGCATTTTATTGCAGTTGAAGAATGGGACAGTTTTCAGGCGATTCTAGACCACACATATAAGAATCACATAAAATCTGAAGCTGGTCTGCATCCTGTTTTGATGTCGGAGGCCCCAGTGAGTATTTGATTATTCTGTAAAATACTGTGTTGGATTTCTGTGTTTTGAATTGCAAAGCATAATATTTAACAGTTGAAACAGAGTACATACCAGTCTGGATAAAAATATCACTTTGAAGGCAGTGTGATGATGTATCTTGGTATGGTAATATGCTGTGCTGGGATGGAGGTTCACGTGTTCAGTTTTACACACTGTTCCAATGTCTACCGTGTGAGCATAGAAAAGCAAGGCAACATCTACACTTGTGGAGAAAAAAATTGATGGATCACTCATTCTGTCATGGTCTTATGTACATCTGGGCAACTAGCTCAAGTAGCATTGGCTGAGGTTGAAATCCTGGCTGCATGCTACTCTGTTGTGTAGGGAGACTTGATAACTGACAGGAAAAAGTACTGCCACTTTAATAAAAATAAAAAAAATCAGCTACCTCGGCAAGATCAGTATTTGAACCTCGTATTTCTTAGTACCTTAGGTGGGTACCAATGGGGGAACTAATGCCCTTTGTTTCAAAAGCTAACTATGTACACCCAGTTTCAGATTTTGATATGCCATATTTTCACTGAAAATGTACAGAATTGACATTATTTAGAAACATAGGATTCCTTTTGTAAAATATTTTAATTCTTTGTAACCTATGTTACCTATGCAGTAATGATATGTTTGTATTCCCCATGTTTTAACCAACAGTTATTTGACTTTTTTCTGGTTTTCACAGTGGAATACACGGGCGAAGAGAGAGCGACTTACTGAGCTGATGTTTGAACATTATAATATCCCGGCATTTTTCCTGTGTAAAACCGCTGTGCTCACGGCGTATCCTTTTATTGAACCAATTTTTCAATTACATGTGATGCTGAAATTGATAATTTTTTCCAAATTGCATAACTCCAAGAGGGAGGGAAAATCGATGTTTAAGCATAAATGGGTAGTTAGTTTATCTGAAGTAAATGGAAAAAGTGCAGTTTTTAATAGCTTTTTACATAACCAAGCCCTGTCAAATATTACAACACTTACAAGAGTACGATCTCCATTTTGTTTTTCCTCTAATGGCTAATAAAGCCTGTCTTTGCATCAAAATTCTTGGAGTGGATTATTGATAGTTTGTGATAGTCACATTAGCATATTCTTTTCTTCAATATGTCCTCATATTCGCATACCCAGTGTAAAGTTGGATTTTCTTTCATTTGGGACAGTAACATCACTCAATACAGTATTAAAATCTGATTCCTTATATTGTATGGATTGTAACCTGGGACCTTTTGCTCTGTGTAGTTTGGTGCAGAGTTAATTTTTCCTTTTCCTTGCTAGGCCAGTTGCTGGAGCAAGCAATTTAATCTTATTGAATACCGCTGAAACAAAACTCAGGAAAGCAAAACACACAAACTTAACCTGCAAATATTTAGAATAGTGAAAATGTTTGGGAGACTGTGTGCCTAGTGATAATAGAAAAGTATATCTGGATGTTCCTGAAACAGAGATAAAACGTAACTGCTAATGATTCATCCTTTGCCAATCATCATTCTTGATGCTATTTTTATTTGCTGCCTGCTAGGAAAATGGATTAATAAGCTGCTTGTTATGTCTCTGTTTAAGTTCTTAAGCTGGTTACTAAATGGTATGTGAACATGGTAGGTTGACTTGGACATTAGCATCCAGCATCTTAATCTCCCTCTGGGATAGTGCTTCATCTCTGGCATCTTATAATTTGGAGAATATTGAATATCGCATACTGGATATTGAAAATCCACTGCGTGGAACCAAGTTCAAACCAATATGTTGCTACACTGTGCCTTATCCCACTAGATTGCTAGTACAGTACATTCTTAACAGGGTATTGGGTTAAAATCAGCAAATATAGATTTTTTTTTTTTTTTTTTTAAAGGAATGTTTAATCCAGGAACAGGTAACAGTAAAATTTTTTTTGGCTGTGTTGCAGAGATGGGTGGTTATTTTATTCCCCGTTAATATCCTTTCAAACTGGTAGATCAACAATAACTAACTATTATCTTGGAATTAGTGTACATATTAAAAGTTAAAGTAAACATTGGTCAGTGCACTTTTTGTCTCCACACCTCATTGTGTTGGGGTACCATTTATCAGATGTGGGGTGTCATCTGGTATCTCATTCAATGCCTGTATTTCACTGGTGAGCATAGATAGAAAACTAGCAAGCAATTGATTGAAGAGGGGTGGTAAATCACAGTTGAACCTGATCATGGTGGATTTTCCTTGCAACCACCACCCCCCCCTCCAGCTACCAAAACCAATTGTAGAACTTCACTACTGTTTTAGCTGAGACCTATTAACTTGCAATAGAGCAGTGATCAAACATGGGGCTTTCTTGGTCTATATGGTTCAGTATCGCACCATGGGGTGCAGTTACTCACTAAGACATCACAATGCCTGGTTAGTACTCTTTTATGGGAAATAATAGCACAGATTGTTAATGAAAATGGAAGCTGGTTTAATTTGCATTGTGGAATGGCTTCACTTTGTACTTCAGTTCGCTACGTGTCTTTTCCTTCACTTTTTGTGTCAGATTTGCAAATGGCCGTTCTACAGGCTTAGTGCTAGATAGTGGAGCCACACATACCACAGCTATTCCAGTGCATGATGGATATGTTCTTCAGCAAAGTAAGGATAAATGCAGACCTTGATGATGAAATGTGTAATTGAACCATTGTTAATTCACTTAATGGAAGAGACTTTTCAAGAGGTACAGGTTTTAAAAATAAACTTTAAAAAAAATTATGCTCCCTCCCACCTCTCACTCCCTCTTGCTCGCTCCCCCTCTCATCAGATCACATATCCCTTTTTATACAATAATACCATTTCAGCTGCTCATCTTGTTTTTTGTTCCCTTTGCTGCTTTATCAGAAACTTTAAAGCAAATGTTTTTTTAATGTATATACATAGATATTTTTTATGTAAACACTGTCCTTCATAAACCAAATGCTGACTTCCGTCTGTGTGGTAGAACCAAAGTACTTTTTTTCTGATGTGATTTCAGGCATTGTTAAGTCACCACTCGCAGGAGACTTCATCTCCATGCAGTGCAGGGAACTCTTTCAGGAACTGAATGTGGAAATAATCCCACCATACATGATTGCTTCAAAGGTGAGGGAAAACCAAAGCATCTAATTCTATAAATGTGTCCTTTTTTATAATATAAACAATGCAGCTTGTAATTGGAACAGACAAATCCACTCTATTGCCATGAACCCTTCTGAAACCAGTGAGATTCGTGGATCTTTCTGCATCGAGAGCACATGATCAACGTGGAGTGTTTTGCTTAATACTTGCTGATCTCTTGTGGCATTGCTTGTGGTTAGTCTTGGATCTGAAGCAGATTTATGATTTGTAATTGCTAATCTGGTCTATATCTTTTAATTATAGGTACTTGTGAACTGATCGTGTCCATCAGAGGGCATTTAGTGACTGCTTGTAAATTTCAGACTCCAGGTCAATGGCTAGCTTTTTTAATTAAAGATTGTTTTGTATGTGTAACCATGTCTGGCATCTGGTATGTGCCGGATGTGTGGTCGACCCAAGACTATATAAACATAGATACGCTGGAAGTAAGGCAAGAAATCACCAATCTCAAAGTTTTGTGGTAGTTTCTTCTGCATTTTCTATACTCCTCAGGTCAACACTACCAGAAAACTTTCAGCTTCAAAGCCCGCTGAGATGCCCACATTACAGTCCTCATTGGCTTCAAAATCTGTTCAGGTAAAGGCAAAACCTTCTGGTAAAAAGGCATATGTGGAGAAAAAAGATAAACCCAGCAAGCTACAAAAAGGCCTTATTACCTCACATGAGATACTTTGAGCTTTTAGCAGAATCAGTGCCTTCAAGTAGCTGCATAACATCTCCAGTCTTGTCTAAGGGCACTTCAGTGAGAGTTTCAGCCTCTATGCAGTGCACACATTTGGAATATAGGCTGTAATGATGCGTCCATCATTTTTATGTGTCATATATTCTTCCTCTTGGCCCAAGTAGCACCTTTCCTTGTTGTTAATGACAACATGACCCTTTGTCTTTTCTTCTTCCTATGGGATTAAAACTCCAGTTTGGCATCACCTAATTGCACTTCTTGATTTATCTTGGTTTTTTCCTAATCTTTTCAATCTTCATGTCCTCCATCTTGGGTCTTGGTGCTTCACCTCAGTTTCTCAGTAATAGAAAAAAAAACAATTAACCCTTTCTCATGGATGACTTTTCAATATTGGTTGTTTTAGGTTCTCCTGGTTTCCTATAACCACCTAATTTGGCTTGTCAATTAGTCAGCTCCATCATTGAGGTGCACATTTGTGTTTAACATTTCCCACCTCAGTCTATTGTTAGGGAGGCTGCTCCTGCAACTTGTATATGAGGCTTCTTTTGAACGTAGGATCATTTAATGTTCCGTTGCTTCCAAAAATGCTAGTACTTGTCCAGGCTCAGTGTTATCTTTGTAAAATTCTTCTGACTCTCTAGTCTGAGGGAGGAGGCTCCGTAACATTTGGCTAACTACCATGATGTCTAATCTAATTGAGGTCCAAGCTGCTTCTGTCCCTTGCATTACAAACTGACATTTTCAACTTTATATTTGCTGGAGGTTAGATCCCAGCTCCCTCAGCAATTGAGAAATTATTCATTCATTTTTATTTTTGTGCTAGCTGAACTAACCAGGACTTATTAATCAATTCATTGATCTATGGTCACCTGCCAAGGCATTAGTTTCATTACTCAGTGACTTGCCCATGAAACAGCACTGTGATCTCAGGATACCACTGACTGTAGAGTAGATGGAAGGCTTTATACAGCCGTTGAAGCCTTATAATGGGCTTTTCTTGTTGCTGTTTATCCACGTATGCAGCATATTCTAGGCTCACTGATTCCATTAACTCCAACCTCAATGTGACATAGTGGGCAACCTCAAAGCTGCCGTTTACACCCATGGCCTGTAGATGTTTCAGTCCTTGGCAGATGCGACCTGTGGCTTCATGTTTGGAGGTACTTCTCGGCCAGTTCCCCTGAAAGGGCTTGAAATCGACTTTGGACCTGATCTGGAGGAAGCGGTCAGAGGTGATCATGAGATGACCAAGCTACCATCCTGGTGTTCCAATTTCTTATTCTTCATCCGTACAGAGCAGAGTGAACTGCTCAAGCAGTGCGATTGAGAAAATTGTAGCTTTTCATAAAGACCTTATTCAGTAGCTGTACAATTACAAATAGAAGGATTTTACAGGCTGGAGCCAGGATTCACTTTTTATCCTTTGATTCCCGTGCCTCCAGAGGACTTAATCTCATGTATATTGGGGTATTCACAGCACCTAACTCTGCCTTTTACCTGCCTGAGGGAACTTCCTTACTTTTTCTGCATGTGTGTTGATCTTGCTCTCTCTTTTATGTGTGCTCTCTCTGTTGGACAGTCTCCTTTGCTTGCTTGGTTGTTCTTTCCTCCACATGACCCAAAATCTTTTATTCCTTCTCTTTATCTAGTGGTTGAGAAGCCTGATTGGGAACAGAAGTTACAAAAGGTGTCTTGCCTTATATTTGGAAAGTATCCCAGAAAATCTACAAGCTATGTATGTCCTACGAGACCAAAGCACTGACATTCCACTAGAGTAGACACAATTTCATTGTTTAACTTGCATTGCATATACTTGCATGACTTGTGCATAACAGCTATGTGGATTACTACACATAACTATGGTAGGCATTACTGCCTCGACCTTCCTCTCAAAATAGACATGTAGTTTGATGGTGTTCTGTTTTACTTTAGCCCTTAGCATATATAAAATGAGTTCTCCTGCTGCCTCCAAGAGTTATTGCTTTAGTACTTAGAAACTTACAGCATAGAAGGAGGCCATTTGGCCAGTCGTGCCTATACTTGTTATGTATGGTATATGGAATGGAATTAATGAACGAAGTCAGGTAAATTACTCCTCTTTAGATGTAGTAGTCCTCAGTCTTCAAATTAAGGCATATACTTCATGTAGCATACTTCCTGATCTGTGCTAGCAGACAATTCCATAAATACAAGCACCCCTCTGATAACTTGCGTCAGCCTGGACAGTAAATATTGTTGGGCTGTTTTACTATGAGGGGAAAGGCACCAGGGAATCGCAGATATGCCCAGTCATGTCTTCAGCTTCCACACAGGTGGGGGGAAGAGGAGAATTGTTGGCTAGCAGCCACCAAGAGTAGGAACCCTGCCTGACATTCCCATCCTGAATGTTTACCACAGGCAGATTGTATTGCTGAGATCTTTATCTGCTGAGATCTGGGATTTCTGTGGTCTACAGACATAATGTGCAATGTATAATTGACTAAATAAGGTTAGGTAGATGTTCTAGAGTTTTACTTGATTTACATTAAGGATGGAATGAAAATTAGCAGAACCTTTCCCTGTGCAATTCAGTGGGTTAGCTAGAGTCCATGATAGTGGATTGTAAGTGGGCTGAGGAAGGAGTGGGCTGGATTGCCAAAATGTTCTTTCCTCCTCCCATACTCTTTTGTGCAGTTACAAAAATAAGAACCCTTGTACAAAAGAAAGTAGTTAGGACTAGATTTCCACCCATTCATAATCAAACGTTGCCCATGGTTCCTCATTGCTCACTTGGTGACCTCATATTAATGTTGTGGCACTGAGGATTCCTGGCACTTCCAGTAGTGCTGTAAGGAGACGATCACATGGCTCTAACTCTGAGGGCATTGACCCTTTTTATTTTATCTGGTAGGATAGGGGACTTACTTCAGGGGTATGTTTACATTGTAGAATAATGTCAAGTATATCTAAAGGTGAGTAATCTCCCTTGTTACAAACTGCCAATTTTTGTAAGTTGGCTTATGGGTATGTATGTTTGATGATTTGTGTGGCACTTGGTAACTCCCTCTTGATCACTATTTTCCAGTTTCATTTTTGTTAATTGTCTCCCCTCCTTTTCTGAAGACACTGAATGTTGCTGAGGTACTATTCCACAGACATCAGCAGCCCTTCAGTACTTAGCCCAACTAGCCATTTTTCATGCATCTAGACAGAGTGTTGGCTGGCCCTCTGGCAGTGGAAGGAATAATAGCTGGGCCATATCCTAGCCCTAAAAGTGCATCTTCCAGCAAGGCTCACTAAATAACAGTCAAGAGTGGGAATCCTGGCCGATTCTGTGTTTAGCTCTGAGGCACTGAGATCAACTGCAGTAGTTAAATTGCTGTCTCAGATGAGATCAGGTAACTGAGTACAAATAGAAAATCAAATGCTGGACTTTCTGGTTTATTTGCCTTGGTATTACGCCAGGGAATGCTTTTCCCCACCAAGCCATCAGGAGAGCTACTACTTTGTGTTTCTGGTTGTGCAATAAATGATGCTCGTAGTTGGGAGAATGCATACAGTGTGATTTGTGGAAGAAATTTTATGAAAGTGACCTCATCATGGCTTTAATTTGCCTCTTTTTATGCTGCCTCTAGAGTGGAAGCAGTGACAAAAAGTACAAATGAGTAACGTTTTGTTCCTACTGCTGTTCTCTTAGGAGTCGGTGCGTGAGGGATCTCCTCCTAATTGGAAGAAGAAAGAGAAACTACCTCAGGTCACACGGTCCTGGCACAACTACATGTGTAATGTAAGTAACACCAACCCAGTTCATTGATGGGATGTAGGAAATGAGGAACACTTTTACTAATTGGTTTAGATTTATTTTAAAGAAGTAATGATTTTGAGTTCTGCTAATGTATAGCGGTTATCCTGTAGTGTTGTTCATGGTGAGTTGCACCATATGCTGCCTTCACTATAATGTACAAAAATTAAGAGTGGCACTGATTTAGTGATTAAATAAATCAATTGGATTTTTGTTATTGAAGGTATTTCAATTTTTTGTGCTTGAATTTCATATGTGCATATTTGCATGGAAACAGAAAATTAGTGGCCTTGATTACTATTGAAGATCTGTTTAATTATGTAATTAATTTTATTTCATAATATTTTAATGTCCAGAATACAAGGAAAGAGTTGGGTTGTTGGAACTGTGTACCAGTAGTCGGGAGTTGGGGGAATCTTATGGTTTGGTAATGTTGAGGGTGATCCTGGGCTTTGGAAGCTGATGTCCTGGAATGTAGGAGAGAGGGTGAGGCTTTGGAAGAAGTGGAATGCAGCACTCTGAGGGGTAATCGTGGTGTTTGGGGACAATGGGAAGGGGTTCTGGATCAACACTGGCAAAAGAAGGCTTTTTTTGTCATCACATGTCGGCAATGGTTGGCAGTGGGGCGAGTCTTGTTCTGGTGGTGGGGAGAGATGTGGGTATTTCTAAAGAATCTCATTAGCAGTGACCTGGGGAGCCTGTTACAAATTTGGGTCTACCATCGATACCTTCTTGGACACCGTGGTGTTGGTCACTCCAATAAATGGCCTGAGCATCTTGCTTTTGTAAGAGTTGACTCACCATGCCTGATAAATGTGTAAGTGGGCATGTAACAATATTCATTGTTAATACAAATTTCCCCCAAGCCACTGCTGGGGAAACCCTTTTCAATACATCCTCCAATGGCTGAGATGTGGGGTTGGGGTCTGGTTATAACGGCTGTTGCCTCCAGTTGGGAGGAGGAACTGCAAGTAGCACTGGGTCCGGGTACAATTTGGTAGGAGATGGCAGCTAGGAGAATGGAGGGGGCAGTCCACATTGGGCCAGAGGCCCAATTTTTAGCTGCCCCAAGATGAGTGGAGTTAGGTTGCATTGTTGTCCATATCTTGGAGACGAGCTGGGAGATCTGAGGTCAGGAAGCAGTTGTATCATCTACTCGAGACCAAGCTTGGAGTAAGATTAATAGGTAAGTTTCTATCATGCCAGTAAATGCGTGATCGGAAAGTGTTACAGGAAGTAAGTTATTGCATGATGATTGATTAATCCTATTAATTTGCAGGAAGTGATTCAGGATTTCCAAGCTTCAGTACTCCAGGTGTCTGATTCGCCATATGATGAACAGTAAGTAGCAGAAATCTTAACAGTTAAGTTAATTTCCTCATGACTTCACTATTATGATTTAGGTTGGGCTGTTTTTGTTCTATTCTATCTGAATTGAAAATATGGAGCTCTTTCCCTTTATCTCCACAGAGTGGCTGCACAGATGCCCAGTGTTCATTATGAATTTCCTAATGGCTATAACTGTGATTTCGGGGCTGAGCGACTGAGAATTCCAGAAGGCTTGTTTGATCCTTCCAATGTCAAGGTACTGAACTGAGCGGGGAAGGGGGAAGAAACTTTTGTGAAGAGCTTCATAGTGGATTTAATAATGTGAGCAGACAAAACAAAAACAATTTAATAGAAAAACCATTTATAGTTAGCATTACAGGTAGACTACCCTTTATCCGAACTTCCGAAAACCGAAACCCTCTAAAAACTGAAGGTTTTTTCGGTCAGCGTAAGTCGTGCGCACGACATGACCAGAGTGGCGCACGACTTACGCTGAGCAGAGGGTCAGCGTAAGTCATGCGGACCCCCCCGCCGACCCCCCCCCCCCCCCCCCCCCCCGCGGAACCACCTGACTCTCTCTTCCAAAGGCTCGAAAGCAACGAGAGCTCTGAGCCCGCGGCGGTGCCGGCCCCTGTTCCGACCGAGCACGACGACCTGTTGGTGGAAATGCGGAACTTCATTGCATTCCAGGCTAGCAGCGGCGGACAAGCCACGACTGCGGACCCCCGCCGACCCCGACCCCCCGCCGACCCACCTTCCGAAATTTTCCGAAAACCGAAACACGGCTGGTCCCGAGGTTTTCGGATAAAGGATAGTCTACCTGTACTGTATATGAGGAGGAGTGTTACATTTTTACTAGAAACTTGATGTCCAGTTATCCAGCGATATATAGAAAACTAAATTTGTATGTTATATCGCATCCACCTGACATCCCAAAGCGGTTCATATCCATTAAACAATCTTTGAAGTGTAGTCACTGTTACGTAGGCAAATGCAGCAGCCAATGTACGAACAGCAAAGCCCCACAAACCGCATGCAATGAATAACCCAATTAATTATTTGGACTTTTCAATTAAATGTTCATGTGTGATTTTTAAATTTCTGGTTGGACTTTCAGAGAAATTTTATTTTTGCCTTTTAATTTCGGGGTTGGAGAGAAGAGCAAGAGGAGGGGAAAAAATGTGCCCGGTGATTTAAAAAATAACTTGTTAGATTCCTCCTAGTATTCCTCATAAAGCTATCGAGGGATATGGGCCAAAGGCGGGTACTGTATATGGAGTTAGATCGCAGATCAGCCATGATCTCATCGAATGGCGGAACAGGCTCGAGGGGCTGAATGGCCTACTCCTCTTCCTATGTTCTTATTGGACTTTTTTAAATCGGTTGTGGGTCAAGAGCTGGTTTTAGACTCTATATATAAGCCATGAATTGTTAATTAAAACCTCTAACCCGATGGCTTAGTTGATAAATGTGCTTCTAGTGTGGAACTGAATCATACACCATGTTAAATCCCTGGTCTGTACTGCATTACTTCACCTCTGGAACTAGGTGAAGGAAAAATCAACAAGATTTCCTGCTCCTAATTGCTGTTTGTAGCTCTTGTTGGAAAGTCCAATTGTATACTTATTGGACAGAATTTGATTCAGCTGAAACTCCCAACCGGGGTAATTTTAAACTAACCTGCCTGGTGGGAAATTGACTAGATCAGATCGGCCATCTGTTTACACACATTTCCCCCCCCCCGGGCCCGTAAGGTTAAAATTACTCCCAAAATGTTTAGGTGCACACGTGAAGAATGGCTGACATCTGAGTTATTGGTGGAGCTGACTGCTAGATCTTTTGTGTGTAATCTTGTGGTTTTATTTCTCTTTTGTATGCATGTTGAACTGCAAGAAAAAAACATTTAGCTTTCCCAAATACTTTTCTGGATCATGTAAAATGCACCAATGTGTGTAACCACCCAGCTGAAATGAGCAGCTGTTTTTCTTCACTTCAACACTCTAGTTTATTTCTGTACTTTCAGGGTTTATCTGGGAACACAATGCTGGGTGTCAGCCACGTGGTGACCACAAGTGTTGGAATGTGTGATATTGATATTAGACCGGTGAGTGCTTGTACCCACAGTGACAGTACAACAAAGCTTGTCTAAATGCAGTTGCTTTATACAGATTTTTAAAATAAAACCTGAATGCTGGAAATCTGAAACAAACAACATGCTGGAAACACACCAAGTCCATCCCCATTGGAAAAGGAAAAAAGAGGGCTCTTGGATTTTCATCTAAACATTAACCTATCTGTTTTCACCTTCAGAGATGGTGATGGACCTGCTATGTATTCCAACATTTTCTGTTTTTGATATCTTTCTTATATTTAACATCAATGCTAGTTATTAATCTAATTATTGCTGAGCAATTCAGGTACATAGTTTGAATAATCAAACCAAAGGCACTTTAAAAACTCTGTTCGAATATTGAATTTTATGTTTACTCACAACCACTGCCACAAATTAAATGAACAGCTCTTTCAGAGAGCTGGCACAGGGCCTATGGGCTGAGTGGTGTCCTTCTGCACTGTAACATTTTATGATTTTATTTGCATTTCACATTACATGATTGACTAAGCAATTGAAGACTATCTACTGGATCCATTCCTTCCAAATGGACTGTGTGCAGTTTGTACTGTACTATCCTGTGAAGACAAAATAACTACTAGAAAATGCTTCAACAAGAAAAAATCTCCTTTTGTCCGACAGCTGCCACCCAGTAGGATTAAGAGAGGCTGTCGATTTACTATTGGAAAGTACTTTTTTGGTAGCGGGGAGGGGTGTAGTAAAAAGACGATTTATTCCTAACCAATGGATGTTCTGACTGCTGTCCTGGGTATTTTTCTCAGGGATTATATGGCAGTGTGATTGCAGCAGGTGGAAATACATTGATCCAGAGCTTTACAGACCGGTTAAACAGGGAGCTTTCCCAGAAAACGCCACCTGTGAGTATCCGTTATGCACAATCTCGGAAGTGAACCGATTAGTTTCTTGCCTAATGGATTAATAACTTCTACTAACGTGTGTGTAATTCTGCTACCTGTGAGTGATGGATTGGGGTTTGCAAACAACAATTCCTAGCACACTTTCTAATATTTATTAAATTCAATGGGGAGGAACATTAGAACATAAGAAATAGGAACAGGAGTAGGCCAGAGGGTGCCTCGGGCCTGCTTCGCCATTCAGTAAGATCATGGCTGATCTTCTACCTCAACTCCACTTTCCCGCCCTATCCCCATATTCCTTGATTCTCTTGGTGCCCAAAAATCTACCGACCTCATTCTTGAATATACTCATCACCTGCATCTTGGCGCTCCTATGGATTCCTGTGATTGATGAGGCCTGCAGCCAATCTGGAGAAATGGAGACATTTATATGAAAATAAGTTGGCAAAGTCCATCCCAATAATGCAAGCCCCAACTAAGTATTCCACATTGAGCCTCAGGCTCCCAACATAGGTTGGGCAGAGCATATGAAGTTGGAGAACTGGGCCTGCCTCCCTTTCAGTACACCTAGATGCCAGAAATCCTCGCTTCCTAGGACTCCTGGGCTCAATTCCAGGTTTCTGGGACCACCCATCCCTGTACTACTAAACACCAGACAGGGCAGCAGGACATGGCTGGGAAGACCAGCGGAGCACCAGAGGAGGGTCAATCATCAGCAAAAGGGTTAGGTAAGAGGGAAGAAAAAGTAACATACACAATTTAAATTATTCAATTAAGAAAAAAAATCAAAAATGACTTTACGTTTGAATGAAAAACACAGTGCTGCATGGAATTGGGTGAGAGTTGGGACATGTGCTACAGCACCACCTAGTGGTCGGGACTTGCAACTACAGCACGAGCAAAAAGCAGCACCCACATCAAAGTCGTGGAAGAGGAGATCTGGGAGGAGGCCTGAGTAGGGCTGAAATGAAGAATATACCCTATAAAAAAAGATAGGTATAGATGGGCCCATGTGTTTTTGATAGCCACACCTTTTAATCTGGAGAAAGTGAAATGAGAAATTATTCAAGGTGAAAACCAGTTCGGCCAGGTGAAGGAGGATGGTGAATGGGGACTACTAGTTGGTCTGCTGTTCAAGGAAGAAATGGAGGTCGTGCAGGCTGTCCTGGTGAGGGCTGGAAATATAAAGGGACTGTGTTCATTGTGAAAAGAAGATTTGGAGCTGGAGAATCTGAAATTGGTGAAGTGGCAGAGGGCATAGGTGGGTAGAGACTGGGCAAGGGGGAAAAGTAGAGCATCAAGATTAGAAGCAATAAACACAGAAAATGCTGGAAATACTCAGCAGGTCAGGCAGCATCTGTAGATATTTCTGTTTATTTCAGATTTCCAGCATCTGCAGTATTTTGCTTTAAGATTAGAAGAAATTATTTCAGTGAGACGGGGACAATTGGTCTACCAGATGGGGGTGGTGGCCTGGGAAAATGGGAGAGATGGAAAACCTGGGGATCAGGTGTGCAATTAAAACAAGTTTGAAAATAAGGATATCGCAAAAGTCTTTAGTTACTGAAGTCATTTTTCAAACCAGAGGTTGCAGGGTGCCTAGTATTGTTCTGGAAGCTTGTGTTGAACTTAATTGGAACAGTGTATGAGGCCAATGACCGAGGTCAGACTGGGAATGGCAGGGGAAGCTAAAGCAATGAACCAGAGGTAGTTTGGATTAATCCAGAAATGTACTAATATTGTCATTTAGGTGTGCTCTCAGTAAGAAAGTGTCAAGCATAGAAGTTTGATTTCTAATGTCAGGATGCATTTGATTTTTCAAAATGGTGTAAATCTCCCTCTTGATAGCTGTTGATGCTATCTCCCTTACAAAGCACAATTTCTTGCAGTCTCACGATAACTGATTCAACTAGCACAAGGATCTCATTTTCAAATTATTTGATTTTGTAATTTTATACCCTTGTGTATATAAAGTCAGATTTTGAAGACTTTTTGTAATTCAGGGACTTTTGCAAATTAGTCATTGTATTGCCCCCTCCACCCCAAAGAAAACCACACTGTGGTCCACTAAAACTTCAGGAGCAGGGCATGCACACAAAATACATTTTTAAAAAAAAATTAGCAATGCACTGTTGAAGGGGCTTGATCAGGGAGAATAAAACTGTTGACTTGTAGATAACTGAAGTTGAAATATGTACAATTCCTTTTTAATTGTCCAATCCACACATTACTTTTCAGATAAGAGTTGGTAACTGATTTGAGGTCTCTATCTATGCCACTGCTCAGTCGGGTATTGGGAAAGTGCACAAGGAGTCTGTAGTGGTTCACCTGTTAGATGCTTTACCCACCATCCCTCAAAAAGAATAAAGATTTAAGGGCATAGCTCAGAGTAAGACCTCCCTGCAGATATTGAAAGAATGGTGCTATTTTGTGCACTGTGGAACTCACCTCAACTATAATATTTCTAACAAATACACCACTGTTTATGGTTGATCAGAAGTTAATCTGTCAGTAAAACCTAGGCTAATTGATGAAACTGTTTTCAGAGCATGCGTTTGAAGTTAATGGCCAATAACACCACAGTGGAACGCAGGTTTAGCTCCTGGATTGGTGGCTCTATTCTAGCCTCATTGGTGAGTAGTAATTTTTGGCTCTTACTTTTTTAATTAAAGCATTTTGCATATCATTTTAATATCTTTCCCTTCCTTTTTGTGCAATAATAGTTTAAACTCTGCAGAAATAATGAGTCTCTACTTTCTGTTACCTTATTGAATACTCTCTCTCATCCATGATGGTGATGGTAATTGTCATTACATAGGAGAAAGCAGAAAGCAGGGGTCCCATTGTGCAGGAGCACAGAATGTGGAGTGGTTTGTAGAAGTCCCACCATGTAGCTGGAACTACATAGTATAGTCCTGTGTCCCTGTCATTTCATATACTTCCTTTTCAAATAGGCTTAGACAGCATTTGCTCGCCTATGAGCCAGAAGGGTCTGAGTTCAAGCACCACTCCAGACACTTGACCATATAATCTTGACTGAATAATCTAAACTAATAGTGCAGCACTGTCAGAGGTGCTGCCTTTCAGATGAGACGTTAAACTGAGGCCCCACCTACCTGTTCAAGTGGATCTAAAGGATCCCATGACACTGTAACAAAGAGGAGGCCCTGGCCAACATTCTGTTCACTTTTTTATATAACAACAGAAAATGCTGGAAAAACTCAGCAGGCCAGGCAACATCCGTGGAGAGAAATTAAGAGTCAACGTTTCGGGTGAACCCTTTTTCAAAACTGGAAAGGAAATAAAATAGATCGAAGGCAGGGCTGCGATAGAACAAAAGAAGTAAAGAGACATTAAGAGGTATTCAAAACCAGACGAGATGGTAATAGGACAGTGGAGACAAAAGACGGCTCAGATTAGGTGAGAAGTGTACTGGCAGGATGAGAGACAGCTGCCATGTGGGAGAGAGAAAAAAAAAAGGGGGGTGAAGGGAAGACCCAAAACAAAGGGGTGGAAAAAAAATATAAGTAAAAATGTAATAGGGGCCGAGGTTATGATCTGAAATTGTTGAACTCGATATCAAGTCCGGAAGGCTGCAAAGTGCCTAATCGGAAGATGAGGTGCTGTTCCTCGAGTTTACGTTGAGCTTCCGTGGAACAATGCAAGAGGCCAAGGACGGTGAGGTCCGAGTGGGAATGGAGCGGTGAATTAAAATGACAGGCGACCGGAAGCTCAGGGTCACCCGTACGGACTGAACGGAGGTGTTCTGCAAAACGGTCACCTAATCTGCGTTTGGTCTCCCCAATGTAGAGGAGACCGCATCGTGAGCAGCGAATACAGTATACTAGATTGCAAGAAGTACAAGTAAATCGCTGTTTCACCTGGAAGGGGTGTTTGGGGCCCTGGACAGTGGGAAGGGGGGAGGTATAGGGGCAGGTGTTACATCTCCTGCGCTTGCACGGGAAGGTGCCAGGCGAAGGGCTGTTGGGTGATAGAGGAGTGGACTAGGGTGTCTCGGAGGGAGCGGTCCCTACGGAATGCTGAAACGGGAGGGGAGGGGAAGATGCGATTGGTGGTGGGATCACTTTGGAGGTAGCGGAAATGGCGGAGGATGATCCATTGAATGTGGAGGCTGGTGGGGTCAAGGGGAACCCTATCGTGCTTCTGGGAGGGAGGGGCAGGGGTGAGGGCAGAAGTACGGGAGATGGAACTGACATGGTCAAGGGCCGTGTCAACCACGGTAGAGGGGAATCCTTGGTTGCAGAAAAAGGAAGACCTGTCGGAAGCACTAGTGTGGAAGGTGGCATCGTCGGAGCAGATACGGCGGAGACGGAGAAACTGGGAGAATGGAATAGAGTCCTTACAGGAGGCGGGGTGGGAGGAAGTGTAGTCCAGGTAGCTGTGGGAGTCAGTGGGCTTGTAGTGAATATTGGTCGATAACCTATCCCCAGAGATGGAGACAGAAGTCGAGGAAGGGAAGTGTCAGAGATGGACCATGTGAAGGTGAGGGAAGGGTGGAAATTGGAGGCAAAGTGAATGAAATTGTCCAGTTTGGGGCGAGAGCAGGAAACGGCACCAATACAGTCATCAATGTATCGGAAAAAGAGGTGAGGGAGCGGACCTGAGTAGGACTGGAACAAAGAGTGTTCCACATATCCCATGAAAAGTCAGGCATAGCTAGGACCCATGTGGGTACCCATAGCAACACCTTTGATTTGGAGGAAATGAGTGGAGTTAAAGGAGAAGTTGTTCAATGTGAGAACAAGTTCAGCCAGGCGGAGGAGGGTGGTGGTGGATGGGGACTGGTCGGGCCTCTGTTCAAGGAAGAAGCGGAGCGCCCTCAGGCCATCCTGGTGGGGGATGGAGGTGTAGAGGGATTGTACGTCCATGGTGAAAAGGAAACGGTTGGGGCCAGGAAACTGGAAATTGTTAAAGTGGCGGAGGGCGTCCGAAGAGTCGCGGATGTAGGTGGGAAGAGACTGGACAAGGAGAAAAGATAGTCAAGATAGGAAGAGATAAGTTCCGTGGGGCAAGAACAGGCTGAAACGATGGGTCTACCAGGGCAGTCCTGTTTGTGGATCTTGGGAAGGAGGTAGAAGCGAGCTGTGCGGGGTTGGGGAACTGAGGTTGGTGGCCGCGGGGGGAAGATCTATCTCCAGAGGAGATGAGGTCAGTGACAGTCTTGGAAATGGTGGTTTGATGTTCGGTAGTGGGGTCACAGTCCAGGTGGAGGTAGGAGGAGGTGTCGGAGAGTTGGCATTCAGCTTCCGCTAGGTAGAGGTCAGTTCGCCAAACAACAACCGCACCACCCTGGTCAGCGGGTTTAATGACAATGTCAGGGTTGGATCCAAGAGAATGGAGTGCTGCAAGTCCAGAGGGAGGTAGGTTGGAGGGAGTGAGTGAGGGGAGCAGAGAAATGGAGACGGCCGATGTCACGGCGGCAGTTAGCGATGAAAAGATCTAGAGAGGGTAAGAAGCCAGGGGGAGGGGTCCAGGTAGAACGGGAATTCTGCAAGCGGGAGACCGGGTCAGTCGTGCGGGGGGAAGACTCCTGGCCAAAGAAGTGGGCACGGAGACGAAGGCGGCGGAAAAAGAGCTCAACATCGTGCCGAGCTCGCAATTCATTGTGGGGGCGTAAGGGGATGAAGCTCAGGCCTTTGAGGACTGGTCGTTCGGGGTCAGAGAGGGGATAGTGAAAACGCGGCAGAGGGTGAGATTGGGAGAAGTGGGGTCAGAGGAAAGTGAAGGGGAAGGTGCTCCGGAGGGGCGTTGGTGTCCAAGAGTTGATGAAGCTTGCGATCCTTGACTTCGGAAAGGAAGAAAAAAAGTTTTTTGTTGAAGCGTCGGATGAGTCGAAGGATGAAATGGAACTGTGGACCCGGACAGCTTTGAGATCGAGTGCGCCGGTGTTGCTGAAGAGAGAGGTCGAGAGTGTTCATGTGGCGCCGCATGGCGTTGAGCGTGGATCTCTGGATGCGGCGAGAGCAGTAGTTCGAGGAACGATGAATATCTTGGAGATATTTGTAATCCCCATCCCCCACCAGGATGGCCTGAGGGCGCTCCGCTTCTTCCTTGAACAGAGGCCCGACCAGTCCCCATCCACCACCACCCTCCTCCGCCTGGCTGAACTTGTTCTCACATTGAACAACTTCTTTAACTCCACTCATTTCCTCCAAATCAAAGGTGTTGCTATGGGTACCCGCATGGGTCCTAGCTATGCCTGCCTTTTCATGGGATATGTGGAACACTTTGTTCCAGTCCTACTCAGTCCCCTCCCTCACCTCTTTTTCCGATACATTGATGACTGTATCGGTGCCGTTTCCTGCTCTCGCCCCGAACTTGACAATTTCATTCACTTTGCCTCCAATTTCCACCCTTCCCTCACCTTCACATGGTCCATCTCTGACACTTCCCTTTCCTTCCTCGACTTCTCCGTCTCCATCTCTGGGGATAGGTTATCGACCAATATTCACTACAAGCCCACTGACTCCCACAGCTACCTGGACTACACTTCCTCCCACCCCGCCTCCTGTAAGGACTCTATTCCATTCTCCCAGTTTCTCTGTCTCCGCCGTATCTGCTCCGATGATGCCACCGTGCTTCTGACATGTCTTCCTTTTTCCACAACTGAGGATTCCCCTCTATCGTGGTTGACATAGCCCTCAACCGTGTCTGTTCTATCTCCCGCACTTCTGCCCTCACCCCTGCCCCTCCCTCCCGGAACCACGGTAGGGTTCCCCTTGTCTTCACCCCACCAGCCTCCACATTCAACGGATCATCCTCCGCCATTTCCGCTACCTCCAAAGTGATCCCACCACCAATCGCATCTTCCCCCCCCCCCCTCCCCTTTCAGCATTCCGTAGGGACCGCTCCCTCAGACACCCTAGTCCACTCCTCTATCACCCCCAACAGCCTTTCCCCTTGCACCTTCCCGTGCAAGCGCAGGAGATGTAATACCTGCCCCTATACCTTCCCACTGTCCAGGGCCCCAAACACCCCTTCCAGGTGAAACAGCGATTTACTTGTACTTCTTGCAATCTAGTATACTGTATTCGCTGCTCACGATGCGGTCTCCTCTACATTGGGGAGCTCAAACGCAGATTGGGTGACCGTTTTGCGGAACACCTCCGTTCAGTCCGTAAGGGTGACCCCGAGCTTCCGGTCGCCTGTCATTTTAATTCACCGCTCCATTCCCACTCGGACCTCACCGTCCTTGGCCTCTTGCATTGTTCCACGGAAGCTCAACGTAAACTCGAGGAACAGCACTTCATCTTCCGATTAGGCACTTTGCAGCCTTCCGGACTTGATATCGAGTTCAACAATTTCAGATCATAACCTCGGCCCCTATTACATTTTTACTTATATTTTTTTTCCACCCCTTTGTTTTGGGTCTTCCCTTCACCCCCCCCCCCCCCCTTTTTTTTTCTCTCTCCCACATGGCCGCTGTCTCTCATCCTGCCAGTACACTTCACACCTAATGAGCCGTCTTTTGTCTCCACTGTCCTATTACCATCTCGTCTAGTTTTGAATACCTGTTAACGTCTCTTCACCTTTCTCATTAGATCGAAGGCAGGGCTGCGATAGAACAATTTTATTTCCTTTCCAGTTTTGAAAAAGGGTTCACCCGAAACGTCGACTCTTAATTTCTCTCCACGGATGTTGCCTGGTTTGCTGAGTTTTTCCAGCATTTTCTGTTATTCTGTTCACTTATCTCTGCTGTTTGTTGGAGCTAGTTTTACACAAATTAGCTGCTGCATTTGCCTGCATAAGAGACTACAGTTCCCAAAGTACTTCACTGACTGAGCTCTTAGGGATGTCCTGAGGATGTGACTGGTGTTGTGCAAGTTTTTTTGTTGTAATCTATATCTTAAAGGTCACATGGTAAAGCATTCCAGTAACTGAGTGGGAGAAAAATTGCTCTAACTCTGCCCTTGTGATTAATCCCAAGTCTATGCCCCTTTGTTACCAATGGATATTATAATTTACACTTTTTAAGTATGAAAGATTAAGATTCCCCTAAATCTTCTCGTCTCCCAAAAAAATATATTTTTATTATAGCCTTTCAGAACGATAACCTGATTCCTGATATCAGCATCCTCTTTATGGCTGTTTTGTACAAATTCAAGACCCCCTTCCTTGCATAAACTAGAACTGTTTGGCGCCTTGTGGTGGTCTCGACCTCCCTTTAACGATCTATGGATTTTGGACACATCACTCTCCGAGTATCTTGCCACTTAGGCTCTACTCCTTTCATTGTTCTTCTCACCTCCCCCACCATGTACTACTTCACATTTCCATGCATTGAACTACAACCTGCTATCTAGCTGACCACTCTGCTAACCTGTCTGTATCCTCCTGCAGTCTTCCTCTATTTGCTATAACAAACTGCTTATTTCTCTTGTGCCTCTGCCTAGATCATTTGTATAAATGGAAAAACAAGAGGTTCCCGTACTACCATGCTGGAATACATCAACTTCGCTCTTCTCTCTGCTTTCTGTCCCCCAGTCATTTCTTTATTTTGCTGCAGTGATGTGCAAATCAATTGTGAATGATGGACATCATTGCTGCAACACACGAGTGTTTGCATTTAATAATGCTTAGCTAAGTTATTTTTTTGATTTTTACTAGGGTACATTCCAGCAGATGTGGATCTCCAAGCAGGAATATGAAGAAGGAGGGAAACAATGCGTTGAAAGAAAATGCCCTTAAAATTAAGGCGATTAGTTATGGATTCATTACCTTTGTGAAGGTGTTGCAGCTGTCAGGTTTTCTTTTGTCCCAAGTAGGGTTCTCAGGAACAGTGCTAAACCTCCTGTACAAATTTTTTTCCACTGGCTTCTTTGTATAATGGCTAGATACTAATGTATATTTTATAAAGGTTTTTAAAAAAAAATAATGATCAGTCAATTTTATTGACCAACCACGTCCCCAAAAACAAAGACAGAATCACAGAAACCCCACAGTGCAGATAGAGGCCATTTCGGCCCATCGAGCCTGCACCGACACATATCCCACCCGATCCCCATAACCCCTACACCAACACATATCCCACCCTATCCCTGTAACCCCACGTATTTAATCCCCCTTACACTAAGGGTCAATTTTATCATAGCCAATCAACCTAACCCGCACATCTTTGGACTGTGGGAGGAAACCGGAGCACCCGGAGAAAACCCACGCAAACACGGGGAGAATGTGCAAACTCCACAGACAGTCGCCCGAGGCCGGATTCGAACCCGGGTCCCTGGCGCTGTGAGGCAACAGTGCTAACCACTATGCCACCGTGCTGCCCTACTAAAGTTAAAAGTAATAACTTTTAAACTCTTTCAATTTACTATAGATACAAATCATGCCATGTTCAAGTAACACCAAATATTTCACTAGTGATATTTTTGTAAGCACCGGTTATGTTTTGTACACAGTATAGATTTAACAGTTTATCTTGTGCCTTTTATTGAATCGGTTGTTTACATGTCAGCCGAAGGCTAATCCAGAAGAGTGGGATAAACTTAGCCGCAATAGTCCTTTAATTACCTGTAACTATTGTTATAAATTTGCAACTGTCCTGTGCACTTCTGAACAAACACGCATGAGTTTAATGTTTAATTGATGCAACTCATTTTTAAACTGACAATAAACCATCTTTTACCCATTTTATTTTCACATTCTCTTTACAATGTAAAGTTAACTTTGTGCTGATGCAGATAGCCGAGGGAATTTTTCATTTAGTACTTTTTCTTTCTCCTTTGCTGCCTTCTTTGAATTGTTCTTTTGACGTAGGTGCTGCTCAATTCGTCGCCTAGCATAAATAAAACAAAGTCAGTTTCTTTTTGTATTATGACTTTTTTTTGCTAGTTCAAGATATTTGATTTGCTAGGGTATGGTATCGAGCCCAACACCCATTCTTCAGGTGCAAGCCTAGATGTTGGGCTATTTAACCATAGGGAACATCAGAGCAGAGTCTAATCCTGTCCTCAGCCCATTTCTAGCAGGTGTCACTGGATGCTAGTCAGGACCAACTATCCTGGTTGATTTTCACCTGCTAGTCCAAGGTAGGGTCTTTTGTAGCAACCTTGCCTACTGCCACTGAACCAGATCTCGAAGTCTGCATTGATGGGGATTCAAACTTGGGATCTATAGGACTCTTGCCAGTTGTTAACCAATCCGAGTCCTCCAGGGAGCAAGACAGACTTTAGCTTATTTCCAGCTACAACAAAATACTTTGCTGGTACTATAAAGCATGACAGGCCCCGCTCTACCAATTCCTTATTTATTGCCAGCTCAGCAGTTTTCTTGGTTTCACTTTTTCCTTTCATTCTTTGGTAAACTTCAAGTTAAATTTTAAAAAGAAGTTTGAAGAGAGGTAACTTGGAGTGATTTTTTTTTTTTTTTAAAGCTACACCTTTAAACAAGCTTTCAAAAAAAGTCAATTTGGAGCAAAATATGGCTGTAAACCCCCAATCCTAAATACAAAGGTGTGAACATGGAATCGGTGGTTCTCTCTATGCCGTGCCAGGCTTACACCTTCACCTGCATTACATACTTAAATGTTTCAGGAGTTTTTCCTCATCATTCATATTACTGGTTCCCAAGTATCTACTTTTTACAATGTTATTGCACTGAAATATCCTATGTACATATGGTTTGAGAAATTAATGGATGACATTACCACAAACATTGAAACAGTTGAATAGTAAACTGCTGTTCAGATAAAATAATCTGATTTATTACCTAACAAAAATGTCCACAAATGGTGGGGTGTAAAATCGTTTCCTTCTGTATATCTTGTTTAGGTACCAAGGAATAGGCCATTCCCTAAATTTATACCTAGAAAGAAGAATCTGGAGTTAAATCAGTGAAATAGAAACCAATATGCACGTACATTATCAACACTAGTATGTTATAATTAAAACTGTATTATAAAAGCAGACAGCATTCACTAGAATGCAAACTGCCTTGAGTAAACTAATACAGGAAACTCTTTATCCGGGACCGGCATGGTGCCGGTTGATCAAAGTCCGGATTACAGAGAGTTATAATTAAAAGGTACGAGAGCTCCGTACACAGCAACAAATCCAGGCTTCCCTGTTGCTTAGCAACAGCTGCAAGAACCCTGGCCACGCGTCCCTGTTGCTTAGCAACAAATGCAGAAACCCCCGATTACACAGCCAAGAATCAAGTAGGTAGGTGGTTGGAGTATTTCTCTCGTTTTAAAACTTTAAGTCTGTGGTTTATAGTTTTTAAGGTTGCTGTGGTGTACCAGGGACAGTTTGTAAACCAGGGCCCTTAAATATATAATTTAACCGTAGTGAAATTGGTGGGATTCATTTAATTTTAATTAATTAGTTAAAGGGTAAGTGCGAGTCATCAAAGAGTGCTGTGAGTTTGGGTAAGAGTGAGAGTTCTTTAATTGTTATTTCTCTTTAAATCATTCTTGATAAGATTACTTTAAGCAGTTTAAGTAAAGGGGAAAAGTTAAATATTTGGGATTCTGTTGGTTTAAGAAAAGTAAAACAAGGTTACACTACAGTAGGAGTAAATTGGCACAGCAGGCAGTGGAAACCAGTTTTCTAACCAATCAGCAGGGGTGACTCATTTGGCTGTAAACAAACAAACAGTATAAAAAGACCAGTCCTAGTGCGAGCAAGCACTGAGTCATCAAAGAGTGCTCTGAGTTTGGGTAAGTGTGAGTTAGGGTAAGTGGGGTGTTAGGTGCTCTTTTCAAACTTTAACTCTGGGTTGTAGTTAATAAGGCCTTTCTGGTGCAGACTGACTGTTGGTAAACCATTTAACCGGTGTAACTAGAGGGATTGATTTAATTTAAATCCAATTAATTAAAGGGGATACTAGCATCTAAAATCGGGCAGAGGGTGTCCATAACTAACAATAAAAAATTTAATTAACTCCATAGAATGGAGCAGGTGATGTGCTACTGTTGCGAGATGTGGGAGCCGGTGAACCCCATTGAGGCTCACGGTGATTACGTCTGGGACAAGTGTCTGCTGCTACAGGAACTCCAGCTCCGTGTTGATGAGCTGGAGTCTGAGCTTCAGACACTGCGACACATCAGGGAGGGGGAGAAGTACCTGGACTCTGTGTATCAGGAGGTGATCACACCTATGAAGTTAAGTAATTCAGATGTAGCCCATGGTCAGGGACAGGACGGTGTGACTACGAGTGAGGCAGGTACGGGGATCCAGGAGGTAGAGCTGGAGGAGCCGCAGCCCTTGCTCTTGACCAACAGGTTCGAGGTTCTTAGTCCCTGTGGGGACAGGAGCAGGGACTGCAGGGAGGATGAGCAACCTGGCCACAGCACTGTGGAACGGGGGGCCATTCAAGAGGGGGGGAGTAAATAGAAATGTTGCAGTGGTAGGGGATAGTATTATTAGGGGGATAGATAGAGTTCTCTGCAGCCGAGAGCGAGAGTCCCGAAGGCTGTGTTGCCTACCCGGTGCCAGGGTTAAGGACATCTCCTCTGGGCTGGAAAGAAACTTGCAGTGGGAGGGGGTGGATCCAGTTGTCGTGGTCCATGTTGGTACAAACGATGTAGATAGGATTAGGAAGCCGGTTCTGTTAAAGGAGTATGAGCAGCTAGGGGTCAAATTAAAAAACAGAACCTCAAGGGTAATAATCTCGATTATTACCTGAGCCACGAGCGAATTTGGCTAGGACAAATAAAATTAGAGTTAAATGCGTGGCTTAAAGACTGGTGTGGGAGAAATGGGTTTTGCTTCCTGGGACACTGGCACCAGTACTGGGGCAGGAGGGAGCTGTTCCGTTGGGACGGGCTTCACTTGGCCAGTGCTGGGACTAGAGTCCTGGCGGATCATATAACTAGGGCTGTAGAGAGGGCTTTAAACTAACTAGTGGGGGGGGAGGTTCCTAGAGAGCAAATAATAAAAATGACAACAGAGAAGGTCATAGATTTAGGTAGCAGTGGGGAAATTAAAAACCAGAGCGTGTCAGGAAGGGGCAGAAGATATGGAGTAAAAGGTAAAGTAATAAAAAGGGCAAAAGCAGGAACTAAGTGTCACCAAACATATTTGAAAGTTCTCTATCTGAATGCACGTAGCATTCGTAACAAAATAGACGAGTTAATGGCACAAATAACTACATATGGGTATGATCTTATGGCCATTACAGAAACATGGCTGCAGGGTGACAATGCCTGGGAATTAAACATACCAGGTTACTTAACGATCAGGAAGGACAGGCAGGAAGGAAGGGGAGGTGGAGTGGCTATGTTAATAAAGGAAGGAATCACTAATACAGAGAAATGATATTGGGTCACAAGATCAGGATAATGAAACAGTTTGGGTGGAGGTAAGGAATAATAAGGGGGAAAAAAACACTAGTGGGCGTAGTCTATAGGCCTCCGAACAGTTGCAACTATGTTGGACGGAGTATCAATCAGGAAATAGTTGAGGCTTGTAATAAGGGAGCATCTATAATTATGGGGGATTTAACTATCATATTAATTGGACAAATCAAATTGGGCAGGGCTGCCTTGAGGATGAGTTCATTGAGTATATTAGGGATGGGTTTCTTGAGCAGTATGTAACTGAACCGGCCAGGGGGCAAGCAACCTTAGATCTGGTCCTGTGTAATGAGACAGGATTAATTAAAAATGTCCTAGTAAAGCATCCCCTTGGAATGAGTGACCATAACATGGTTGAATTCCATATTCAATTAGAGGGTGAGAAGGTTGGATCTCAAACAAGCGTGCTAAGCTTGAATAAAGGAGACTATGACGGTATGAGAGCGGAATTGAGTAGAGTGGATTGGGGAAATAGATTAAAGGGTAAGAAGATACATGATCAGTGGTGTACATTTAAGGAGTTATTTTACAACTTCCAAAAAATATATATTCCACTGAAGAAAAGGGTGTAAAAGAAAAGACAGCCATCCGTGGCTAAGTAAAGAAATTAAGGATAGTATTCGACTAAAAGCAAGGGCATATAAGGTAGCCAAATCTAGTGGGAGGATAGAGGATTGGGAAAACTTTAAAAGACAGCAAAAAATAACAAAAAGATTGATTAAGAAAGGGAAGATAGATTATGAAAGTAAATGAGCAAAAAATATAAAAACAGATAGTAAGAGTTTTTATAGTTATATAAAAAGAAAAAGGGTGGCTAAAGTAAATGTTGGTCCCTTAGAGGATGAGACCGGGAAATTAATGGTGGGAAATATGGAGATGGCAAAAACACTGAATGAATATTTTACATCAGTCTTTACAGTAGAAGACACTAAGAATATCCCAACACTGGACAAACAGGGGGCTATTGGGGGGGAGGGAGGAGCTAAACACGATCAAAATCACTAAGGAAGTGGTACTTGGTAAAATAATGGGACTCAAGGCGGATAAATCACCTGGACCTGATGGCTTACATCCTAGGGTCTTGAGGGAAGTGGCGGTAGGGATTGTGGATGCATTGGTAATAATTTTCCAAAACTCCCTGGACTCAGCAAAGGTCCTGGCAGACTGGAAAACTGCTAATGTAATTTAAAAAGGGCAGTGGACAGAAGGCTGGAAACTATAGACCGGTTAGCCTAACATCTGTGGTAGGTAAAATATTGGAGTCCATTATTAAGGAGACAGTAACAGGACATTTGGATAATCATAATTTAATAGGACAAAGTCAGCATGGTTTTATGAAGGGGAAGTCATGTTTGACAAATTTGCTGGAGTTAACTTTGAGGAAGTAACATATAGGGTGGATAAAGGGGAACCAGTGGACGTAGTGTATTTAGACTTCCAAAAGGCATTTGACAAGGTGCCACAAGATTATTGCTTAAGATAAAAAATCATGGGATTGGGGGTAATATTCTGGCATGGAGAGAGGATTGGCTATCTAACAGAAGGCAGAGAGTTGGGCTAAATGGTTCGTTCTCAGACTGGCAATCAGTAACTAGTGGTGTTCCGCAGGGGTCAGTGCTGGGTCCCCAACTCTTTACAATCTATATTAACGATTTGGAGGAGGGGACCGAGTGTAACATATCAAAGTTTGCAGATGATACTAAGATGGGAGGGAAAGTAGTGAGTGAGGAGGACATAAAAAACCTGCAAGGGGACATAAACAGGCTAAGTGGGCAGAGATTTGGCAGATGGAATACAATACTGGAAAGTGTGAGGTTATGCACTTTGGCAGGAAAAATCATAGAGCAAGTTATTATCTTAATGGCAAGAAACTGGAAAGTACTGAAGTACAAAGGGATCTGGGGGTCCTGGTGCATGAAACTCAAAAGGTTAGTATGCAGGTGCAGCAAGTGATTAAGAAGGCCAATGGAATGTTGGCTTTCATTGCTAGGGGGATAGAATATAAAAATAGGGAGGTATTGCTTCAGTTGTACAAGGTATTGGTGAGACCGCACCTGGAATACTGCATACAGTTTTGGTGTCCATAAGAAAAGACATACTTGCTCTCGAGTCAGTACAAAGAAGGTTCACTTGGTTAATCCCGGGGATGAGGGGATGGACGTATGAGTAGAGGTTGAGTAGATTGGGACTCTACTCATTTGGAGTTCAGAAGAATGAGAGGTGATCTTATTGAAACATAAGATTGTGAAGGGGTTGGATCGGGTGGATGCGGGGAGGATATTCCCGATGATGGGTGAAACTAGAACTAGGGGGCATAGTCTTAGAATAAGGGGTTGCTCTTTCAAAACTGAGATGAGGAGGAACTACTTCACTCAGAGGGTGGTAGGTCCATGGAATATGCTGCCCCAAAAAGCTGTAGAAGCTACATCATTACATAAATTTAAAACAGAAATAGACAGTTTCCTAGAAGTAAAGGGAATTAAGGGTTACGGGGAGCGGGCAGGAATTTGGACATGAGTCTTGGTTCGGATCGGTCATGGCCCTGTGGGTAGCGGAGCGGGCCCAGGGGCCGTGTAGCCCGATCCTGCTCCTATTTTGTGTGTCTAATTCTGTTAGATTCAGGAGATGGTTCTGTGATAGTAGATTGGCGGTTAGGATCAGATCAGCCATGATCTTATTGAATGGCGGAGCAGGATCGAGGGGCCGATTGGCCTACTCCTCCTATTTCTTATGTTCTTATGTAGAAATGGCCACTAATATGAAGAAAAACTTAACTGAACCTACTCCTGAATTTTGCTGGTTAACCGAGATTTCCGGTTGTTTGGGTGCTGGTAAATCGAGAGTTTCCTGTACTCACAGCTTGGATTACAGAACTCTGCTATAAAGTTGCGCTGGTGGATTCATTTATAAAGTTTTCCAATAGTGAAGTTATTTTTAGTGTCAGAAACCTGTGGCAGGACATTATTTTTTGGCTACTGTTTTGGATGGAGAAATTGAATCACATTAAGTTCATGATAGAAACTATCAACATTTCAAATTAAGCTCCATAATATTCCTGTTGCAGCATTTCTAACATTAGGATTCAGCAAAGGAGGACAAAGGGATTAATTAAGAGGGGGAAGATAGAGTATGCGAGTAAGCTTTCAGGGAACATAAAAACTGACTAAAAGCTTCTATAGATATGTGAAGAGAAAAAGATTGGTGAAGTCAAGCATAGGTCCCTTGCAGTCAGAATCAGGGGAATTTATAATGGGGAACCAATTAAATACATACTTTGGTTCTGTCTTCACAAAGGAAGGACACAAATAACCTCCCAGAGATGTTGGGGAATATAGGGTCTAATGAGAGGGAGGAACTGAATGAAATCAGTATTTGTAGGGAAATGGTGTTAGGGAAATTGACTGGATTGAAGGCTGATAAGTCTACATCCTAGGCTACTTAAGGCAGTGGCCCTAGAAATAGTAGATGCATTGCTGGTCATCTTCCAAAATTCAATAGAGTCTGGAACAGTTCCCATGGATTGAAGGGTAGCTAATGTAACCCCACTATTTAAAAAAGGTGGTAGAGAGAAAACGGAATTATAGACCGGTAAGCCTGACATCGGTAGTGGGGAAAATGCTAGAGTCCATTATAAAAGATGTAATAGCAGAGCACTTGGAAAACAGTGACAGGATCGGACAAAGTCAACATGGATTTACAAAAGGTAAATCGTGCTTGACTAATCTGGAATTTTTTGAGGATGTAACTGGTAGAATAGATAAAGGAGAACCAGTGGATGTGGTGTATTTGGACTTTCAGAAGGCTTTTGATAAGGTCCCGCATAAGAGATTAGCGTGTAAAGTTAAAGCACATGGGATTAGGGGTAAGGTACTGACTTGGATAGATAACTGGTTGGCAGACAGGAAGCAAAGAGTTGGAATAAACGGGTCTTTTTCCGAGTGGCAGGCAGTGACTAGTGGGGTACCGCAGGGATCAGTGCTAGGACCCCAGCTATTCACAATATATATTAATGATCTAGACGAGGGAACTAGATGTAAAATCTCCCAAGTTTGCAGACGACACAAAGCTGGGTGGGCGAGTGTGCTGTGAGGAGGATGCAGAGAAACTCCAATATGATTTGGACAAGTTAGGTGATTGGGCAGATGCATGATAATGTGGATAAATGTGAGGTTATCCACTTTGGTGGCAAAAACAGGAAGACAGTTTATCTGAACGGCAATAGATTGGGAAAAGGGGAAGTGCAACAAGACCTGGGTGTCCTTGTGCACCAGTCGCTGAAGGTAAGCATGCAGGTGCAGCAGACGGTTAAGGTGGCAAATGGTATGTTGGCCTTCATAGCGAGAGGCTTTGAGTACAGGAGCAAGGATGTCTTGCTGCAGTTGTACAGGGCCTTGGTGAGACCACATCGAGTATTGTGTGCAGTTTTGGTCGTCTTATCTGAGGAAGGATGTTCTTGCCATGGGGGGAGTGCAGCGAAGATTCATCAGACGGATACCTGGGATGGCAGGAATGACTTATGAAGAGAGATTGGGTCGATTGGGCTTATATTCGCTAGAGTTTAGAAAAATGAGAGGAGATCTCATTGAAACTTATAAAATTCTAACAGGACTAGATGCGGGAAGGATATTCCCGATGGCGGGGGAGTCCAGAACCAGGGGTCACAGTCTAAGGATAAGGGGTAAGCCATTTAGGACTGAGATGAGGAGGAATTTCTTCACCCAGAGAGTGGTGAACCTGTGGAATTCTCTACCACACAAGGCAGCTGAGGCCAATTCATTAAATATATTCAAGAAGGAGTTAGATATATTTCTTAAGGCTAAAGGGGTCAAGGGATATAGGGAGAAAGCAGGGACAGGGTACTGAATTTGGATGATCAGCCATGCTCTCATTAAATGGCGGAACAGGCTCGAGGGGCCGAATGGCCTACTCCTATCTTCTATGTTTCTGTGACTGTGACCTTATGTTCTAGATTCCCCAGCCAGGGGAAACATTTTCTCAACATTAACCCTGTCAACCCCCTTAAGAATTTTATATGTTTCAATTAGATCACCTCTCATTCTTCTAAACTCTAAGGAATATAGGCCTAGTCTACTCAATCTCTCCTCATAGGGCAATCCTCTCATCCCAGGAATCAGTCTAGTGAACGTTTGCTGCACTCCCTCGAAGGCAAGCATGCCTTTCGTTAGGGAAGGAGACCAGAACTATACACAGTACTCCAGGTGTAGCCTCACCAATGCCCTGTATAATTCAATGCCCTGTATAATTGTAGTAAGATTTCTTTACTCTGTACTCTAATTCCTTTGTAACAAAAGCAAATATACCATTTGCTTTCCTAATTGCTTGCTGTACCTGCATGTTAACTTTGATTCATGAACAAGGACACCCAGGTCCCTGAGTGCAAACATTTCCCAGTCTCTCTCCATTCAAAAAATATTCTGCTTTTGTTTTTTCTATCAAAGTGGATAACTTCACACTTCCCCACATTGTATTCCATTTGCCATGTTCTTGCCCACTTAGTCAACCTGTCTATATCTCTCTGCAGCCTCCTCACAGCTTACTTTCCCACCTAACTTTGTATCAACAACAAACTTGGATACGTTACACTCAGTCCCTTCATCCAAGGCATCAATATAGATTGTAAATAGCTGAGGCCCAAGGATAGCACAAGATGAGGCCTCAGCAAGTCACTAGGAGAGGTAAAAGGGAAGTGGCTATCATATGCATTAAGTGTGATGACAGGTTAAGGAGCATACAAGCAATGAGGTGGTAGTGCCAAATGTTAAGGACACACAAAAGGAGTGATAGTGGAAGGGGGGTGGTGGTAGACCTGAAGGAGGTCTGGTGCACATGGGAAGTAGGAGGGGATGTAGTGGGAACAAGGGACAGATAGCTTCTGAATGACTTAAGGAGTCACAATGCCAGTCTGACCTAATTGACTTGAAGATCTATTGAGGTCTAAATGACCTTAACTAACTACAATAGCTACATATTTTGACATTAAACAAATTCCACACAACTACACTTTAACACATAATAATGCATTGTGCATTACATCGTATAATAGCCCTGTCCTTCTCAAACAGTATATCCTCTGACTTACAATGTGATTAAATATTAAGTCTCATGTAAAGCATGCCTTCTGTGCACATTAACCGAACGTCCTGTGTTATGATTTATGAGTAATGCTTTATCTGTCAATATTACCCAAAGTAGAACAGCAGCAAATTAGAAGTAATTGACTATTCTATGGCCAAAATAAGGTTTTAAACACAATTTTGACATTAACAATCTAATCACATTTAACCAGCAAGTTGTCTTTTAATGCCTTCCTTAAAGTTTTCAAGCCCTCACCCTGTCTCAGTAGCCTTGACTTAGACTGGATATTTTCCCCTGGAACAGTTAGGAGTTTCCAACTACATCTACGTTGAGCATCTGCAGCTTCCCAGCTTTTGACTCAAGCAAAGGGTGTGTCTCCTCATCCTTTGCATTTTCCAAAAGATTTGAAACAAACTGGAGATTGAATTCTCAACACTTTACTTCAGGTAAGTCTTGTTTAAAATATGAACTTTTTTTTTGTATCTCTTCCTCAATCTGTTATAATTTCTGTCTCAGGTCTACATCAGCAGCACTGACTTTTTCCAAACTGAATGCAAGTGGTGGTTTTTATTTGAAAACTGAAGTAACGTTACTTGAAAAAAGATACACCCTTTCTTCCCCCTCAACCTCTCTTTGACCCTAGTCTCTTCCACTTGCAAAGTTTATAGAGCACAAAACAAGGGCTAAAACAGGTATATCGTCAGAATAGTCATTTTTCTTGCACACATGCCCAGCCACCCTGTTAGAAAAACCTGAAAATGAATTTTGCCTCGGTAATGTTTTTGAAATCTGTCCTCTAGCTTTTCTTCAAATTTTGAGAAACTTTTGAACAAAGAGCAAGAAGCTAAAGAAAAGTACTCCTCAGTATAGGATGCATCTTGAGAAATTGGGTATATGGCACATGCTCAGATTGTACCATCCAAATTCAGCTGATGACATCACAGCTGTAGACCAAAATATCAAATCTGAGCTTATGAGAGGCTGAGGCCTTCAAGTAAAACTTAGATATTAAATGGAATTTCAATGGTCAAATGTAATCATTTTAGACATTGGAAATTTCAGAAGAAAAAATGGCAGATGTAAAAAAACAAAGCCATTGAGAGAATTCCCAGATACCACAGTCCCGAACTCAGTGTTTGCCCAAAATGCTGCCAGAACATCTCTTCCTAGTGCTGGATATTTCAACATACTGCTAGGCCTTGGGTTGCCGCAATACTGATAAATCAGTGTCCCAAATAATACTACTTGGCATCACACCGCTATTCTGATTCACTGTGAGCAATGCCACTTCACAACCATGCGGTTATATTTGTCAGCTTGGCTCAGTGGTAGCACTGAGTCAGAAGGTTGTGGGTTTTGGCCCCACTCTAGGACTCCATGAACAGGAGATTAGTGTTTTTAAATAATTGTTTCATGTGTAGATGTGCCACACCACATTTTTATATTTACATACTGTTGCACACATACCAGAACCTCTAAAGATTTTACATCTGAAGTATTTAGGAGAAGGAAACGTCACTTCTCTATAGATAGTTTTAGACATTACTGGATAGATTGATGAAATACAAGAACAAAGGAAAATGATCCACTTCTAACACACAAAGCATCCGTGACATTGAGAACTGAAAACCAAAGCTGAAATACAAAATCTGGGAACCAACTTTTATGAAAATGAATAAATCTTGACAAAATGCATTTCATTGTAATAAAAGTATTTGTTTCTCACCAAAAATTTCGTCCAAAGATGTCCCTTCTCCAAGCACCAGGGTAGCCTTTCTCCTGCCCAGTCTGCAGCAACCTCAGTGCATCTTCACGTTCTTGAACAATTGAGTCAATTCTAGCCATAGATCGTTCTATCTATTAATAGCAAAAATATTAATTGGACATTGCTGACTATACCTTTCAAATATGGAAACCAGAAAATACACACCAACTGTTCCAATTGCTGCACAATATTTCTGGACTAGGATGCTTACTGAAAATGTCATTCATTGTTGTAATGGTTTAAGCTGGAGAAGATGAGTTGCTGGGAGAAACCAAGTCGCACAGAACTACATCTAAAATAAATTGGACCACACCTCTTCAGTTCTTCGGAATATATTGTATTTTTCACAACAAAAATTACAAGAATTGTTAGCACCAGAACAGCCTTGCAGTTTGTTCCTTACTTTCTTTAAGCGCTCTGGACTTGGCATTTGTAATCGTTGTCGCTTTGCCTCTTGCTCTATAGTCAAAAGCATATTCTTTTCTTTGAGGAGGACATACCTGTATCAAGAATATATTTAATGTTACCATGAAATACAAAAAAGTGAAAAAGCTCAAAGTTCAAGATAATTGTGTTTTATTAACAAAAACACACAACATAACTGCAGTAATATAATGAAAATTGTCACTAAAGAGCTTTTTCCACAAAGGGAAATTATTGTAAACTTCAGAGATTAGAGCATACATCTAAAGTACCACAAAATGTACCAGAGCTTGTGTAAATCTTCATTGCTTTTTATTCGCAGCTGTTTTGCTGTCCAAGGTGCACCTAAAAAGCAAATTCAAAAGCTACATTCAGATACCACATCCTTTTTTTATTGTTGAGAAACCAAGATGCAGGGCCAACACCCATAGTGCAGATTATCAGGGTTGAAAAGAAAGAGAGATCACAGAATCACAGAAACCCCACAGTGCAGATAGAGGCCATTTCGGCCCATCGAGCCTGCACCGACACATATCCCACCCGATCCCCGTAACCCCTACATATCCCACCCGATCCCCGTAACCCCACGTATTTAATCCCCCTAACACTAAGGGTCAATTTATCATAGCCAATCAACCTAACCCGCACATCTTTGGACTGTGGGAGGAAACCGGAGCACCCGGAGAAAACCCACGCAAACACGGGGAGAATGTGCAAACTCCACACAGACAGTCACCCGAGGCCGGATTCGAACCCGGGTCCCTGGGTGAGATACATCAGATAGTGATTAAGTGTGGCCAGATTGAGTTGTAATATCCTGAAAATTGTAAGAAGGAAAGACTGAGGGAGGTAAGGAGTTTTACAGTTTTGAGGTCCTGGGAAAAAAAGTTATACAGTAGTAGGAAATTGTATGATAAATTTCTATTTCAACACAATGAAGGGAGGAGAAAGAGCACAGAGGGTGGCATGTTTACAGTTTAGGAGCAACAAGGAAAGTGCACTGACCATAGAATTAACAGAAACAACGGTGCTAGCACATAGCAAAAGGTTGGAGGCTAGAGGTGACAGATTACCTAATCTAAAGACAAATTACCAGCGTTTTCTAGTATCTTGTCCGAGGTGTTGGAAAAACTTTCCCATAATTGGGATCATTATTGAAGCCTCAGACAGATTTGGGCTTTATAGAGTAAAGAACTGTTTGTGGAAAACAATTGTTTGATATGATAAAAGGAGGTAGCTTTAGAAATGGAGACGCTGGAGCTCCACTTGAGGTCAGAGGAGCTAGCAGGGCCAAAAATATTGGGACATGAAGAACAGCTAAGGATGTAGCCATCAAAAGGTAAGAAGTGGTAGCTGTTCATTAGATTTGTAAGAGACATGAAGAAACGGAATAATTGACATAAGATGTTTATTGTCTCATGAGACGTTAAACTGAGACCACGTCTGCTCTCTCAGATGCATGTAAAAGATCCCATGGCACTATTTCTAAAAAGAGCAGGGGAGTTATCCCTGGTGTCCAAGCCAATAATTATCGCTCAATCAACATCACAAACAGATTATCTGTTCATTATCACATTGCTGCTGTGTTTCTTACATTACAGCAGCGACTACACTTCAAAAGTACTTCATTGGCTGTAAAGCCCTTTGGGACGCCCTGAGGTCGTGAAAGGCACTATATGAATGCAAGTCTTTTTCTTTTTAAGGGAATACACAATAAATGGTAGGCTACGGAGAGTGTAGAGGAACAGAGGGACCTTGGAGTATATGTC
The DNA here is from genome assembly GCF_052327205.1 of Somniosus microcephalus. Lineage (NCBI taxonomy): Eukaryota > Metazoa > Chordata > Chondrichthyes > Squaliformes > Somniosidae > Somniosus > Somniosus microcephalus. The sequence goes on along the minus strand of NC_140992.1, from coordinate 61,345,582 downwards.
CACATAATGTAGCAGGACAGGTAGAATAGGTGGTTAAGAAGGCATATGCAATATTTCCTTTACTAGCCTAGGCATAGAATATAAGAGTAGTGAGGTTATGCAAGAACTGTATAAAACACTAGTTAGGCCACAGCTAGAGTACTGCGTACAGTTCTGGTCACCATATTACAGGAAATAAGTGATTGCACTGGAGAGGGTACAGAAGAGATTTACGAGGATGTTGCCAGGACTGGAGAATTTTAGCTATGAGGAAAGATTGGATAGGCTGGGGTTGTTTTCTTTGGAGCAGAGGAGGCTGAGGGGAGATTTAATTGAGGTGTATAAAATTATGAGGGGCCTAGATAGAGTGGATAGGAAGGACCGATTTCCTGTAACAGAAAGGTCCATAACCAGGGGATATAGATTTAAAGTAAATGGTAGCAAGATTAGAGGGGTAGTGGGGGTCTGGAACTCACTGCCTGAATAGGTGGTAGTGGGAGAAAACCTAGCTGCATTTAAAAAGTACATAAGAAGTAGGAGCAAGAGTAGGCCATTTGGCCCTTCGAGCCTGCTCCGCCAATCAGTAAGATCATGGCTGATCATCTACCTCAACTCCACCTTCCTGCTCGATCCCCATATCCCTTGATTCCCTTAATATCCAAAAATCTATCGATCTTTGTCTTGAATAGACTCAATGACTGAGCCTCCACAGCCCTCTGCGGTAGAGAATTCGAAAGATTCACAACCCTCTGAGTGAGGAAATTTTTCCTCATCTCAGTCCTAAATGGCTAACCCTTATTCTGAGACTGTAACCCCTGGGTCTAGACTCCCCAGCCAGGGGAAACATCCTCCTTGCAGCTACCCTGTCGAGCCCTGTAAGAATTTTGTATGTTTCAATGAGATCACCTCTCATTCTTCTAAACTCTAGAGAATATAGGCCTGGTCTACTCAATCTCTCCTCATAGGTTAATCCCTCCCATCCCAGGAATCAGTCTGGTGAACCTTCGTTGCACTCCCTCTATGGCAAGTATATCCTTCCTTAGGTAAGGAGACCAAAACTGTACACAATGCTCCAGGTGTGGTCTCACCAGGGCCCTATATAATTGCAGTCAGACATCTTTACTCTTCTACTCAAATCCTCTTGTAATAAAGGCCAACATACCACTTGCTTTCCTAACTACTTGCTGTACCTGCATGTTAACTTTCAGTAATTTGTGTACAAGGACACCCAGGTCACACTGAACACCAACAATCTCTCACCATTTAAAAAAACTCTGCTTTTCTATTTTTCCTACCAAAGTGGATAACTTCACATTTCTCCACATTATATTCCATTTGCCATGTTCTTGCCCACTCACTTAGCTTGTCTATATCCCCTTGAAGCCTCCTTGCATCCTCCTCACAACTTACATTCCCACCCAGCTTTGTATCATCAGCAAACTTGGATATATTACATTTGGTCCCCTCATCCAAATCATTGATATAGATTGTGAATAGCTGAGGCCCAAGCACTGATCCTTGTGGTACCCCACTAGTTACAGCCTGCCAACCTGAAAATGACCCGTTTATACCTACTCTCTGTTTTCTGTCTGTTAATCAATCCATGCTCATATATTACCCCCAATCCCATGAGCCCTAATTTTGTTTAATAACCTCTTGTGTGGCACATTATCGAATGCCTTCTGAAAATCCAAATACACCACATCCACTGGTTCCCTCATCAATTCTGCTAGTTACCACCTCAAAAAACTCAACAGATTTGTCAAACACTATTTCCCTTTCATAAATCCGTGTTGACTCTGCCCAATCCTATTATTATTTTCTAAGTGCCCTGTTACCACATCCTTAATAATAGATTCTAGCATTTTCCCTACTACTGATGTCAGGCTAACTGGTCTGTAGTTCCCCGTTTTCTCTCTCCCTCCTTTCTTAAATAGTGGGGTTACATTTGCTACCTTCCAATCCACGGGAACCGTTCTAGAATCTCTGAAATTTTGGAAGATGACAACCAATGCATCCACTATCTCTATAGCCACCTCTTTCAAAACCCTAGGATGTAGGCCATCAGGTCCAGGGGATTTATCAGCTTTCAGTCCCATTAATTTCTCCAGTACAGATGCACTATCCCTTATCCGAAACCCTTGGGACCAGATGTTTTTCGGAATTCGGAATTTTTCGGATTTCAGAATGGTATTACGGGTGACACCCTAGCGGGGTCTGGGCAGCACCCCGTAAGCAAACACATTAATATTTCTGCAGCGAACCTTATGAATATTCACACTGAGTGGGATAAATAAAGACTATAAATAGTATTACAGTTTATTTGTACAGTAATAATTTGGTAAATTAAATAGTGGGATAAATATAGACCATAAATACTCTAGTACAGTTTATTTGTAAGGAAAACATTCAGTAAAACTTCAAACATATACAGGTACAAACTAAGCTAAATACCTGTACATATACATGCAGTAAAGGTACATTACATCTGGCTTGAGGATCTTGGAGAAGAGGGTACATCAGTGTTGTTATCGGACATCTGAAGGTGGGCCAGGAACAGGATTCTCAAGTGATGAAGCAGCACTACGACAGACGGCCTTTTTAAAGACTTCTTCCAGTGTCATCTGTCTCATTAACATTGGTTTCTGTCTAAGCAGTCTCTCTTTAATTGAGTAAACTTCCATAATCCCTTGCTCACTGATAAATGCACGTTGTTCAAGGCCAGCAATTAACTGATCACACATTTTCACCATATCGTCTATGGGGATTTTTTCACCTGTGTTCACAATGTCATCATCATCATCAGTACTATCCTCATGCTTGTCTTTATTTAACACCATTTCAGCAATTTCCCCATCACTCAACGAATGCACAACAGGTGCATCATTGTCAATGTTCAGCACTTCTTCGATATCAGCTTCCTCTAACTTATTTACACTTTCGGATGATAAACCTTTGGCGTAAGTAAGGAGGTTTGATATCATCTTCTCCTTACTGACAGGAAATCCTTCAAAATCTTCATCTGCAGGTCCATCTTCATCAAACATCGTTGTAGGCCAAAGTCTGTGCCAAGCATTTGTTAATGTTGGTTTATCAACATCATTCCAAGCATTAGCAACTGCGTAAATGGCATCCTTAACATTGCACTCTTTCAGGAAGCTTTGGATTCCTATGCCTCTGTTGACTGCATCAAGCATACAGTTCAAAAAAACGTCTTTATACTTGCTCTTCATGGAGCGTAAAATTCCTTGGTCACAAGGCTGTATTAAAGATGTCACATTAGGGGGAAAGTTAATGCCGAAAACATTACTTTTCACAAGAAGTTCAGGAGAGGGATGTGCGGAGCAGTTGTCCAGGAACAATAAAATTTTGCAGTTTTCTTCCAGTCCAGCTTGCCTGCAATGAGCTCGTATCGCTGGTACGAAGTGGTTATTGAACCAGTCAGAAAATATTCCTCTGGTTACCCATGCTTTCTTGCTCGCATAATAATGCACAGGTAAATGGCATACACCTTTCAAACATCTCGGATGTTGGCTTTTTCCAATCACTACCAACTTTAACTTGTGTGTGCCTGCAGCATTGGCACACCCAAGAACAGTCAACCTGTCCTTAGCGTCCTTAAAACCTGCTGGTGCAATCTCATCAGCCGTTGTTAATGTTTTTCTAGGAACGTAGCGCCAGTACAGAGCTGTTTCATCAGCATTGTAAATTTGTTCAGGACTGAGGTTTTCATCAGATATTATTTTGGCAAATTCGTCAATGTAATTTTCAGCTGCTTCATGATCAGCAGAAGCTTTTTCACCACAGATTTTCAGATATTTTATACCATGACGCTTCTTAAATTTATGCAGCCAACCTTCTGAATATTCACACTCAACTGCAATGTTCAGTTCTTCATGGTATATTCTAGCTTGTTTCTTGACCATCAAACCAGTCAGTGGCACACGTTCACTTCTTCGTTGTCGAATCCACTCAATCAGCACACGGTCAAGATCTTCATTTTTTGCCCTATGCAATGTTTTCCTACTTTTCATTAGTTTATGGTCATCACTGTCAGTGTAAAACTTCAACAACTTGTCTTTCTGTTTCTTTAAGTCATATACGGTGGTAGTTCCCACACCATATTCTTCAGTAAGATGCCGCACAGACACACCACGATCAAGCTTCTGCAATAACTTCACTTTCTGCGATATCGATAATGAGAGATGCTTCCTTTTCTGCTTCTCAGTTACCCATAGGGGTATCTGCAGCTCTTTTTGACATTTTCACAAATCACAAAAAAAACAAAAAATATCAAAGAGAGCAGCAGACGCACGTGTGACAGCGCTGAGACACAACTGACACCTCACACCTGCGTGGGTCAAGCATCGGCCGCGTCGGGTCATGTCGTGCGCACGAGTTACGCTCCACGAAAAAACTTTCGGTTTTCAGAGGTTTTCGAATTTCGGAATTGCGGATAAGGGATAGTCTAACCTGTACTATTTTTTTTACTAATACTAATTTCTTTCAGTTCCTCATTCTCGCTAGACCCTTGGTTCTCCACTATTTCTGGGAAGTTTTTTGCATCATCTTCAGTGAAGACAGCCATAAAGTATTTGTTTAATTTCTCTGCCATTTCCTTATTCCCCATTATAATTTCTCTTGTCTCAGCCTGTAAGGGACCCAGATTTACTTTTGCTAATCTTTTCCTTTTTACATACCTATAGAAGCTTTTACAGTCTGTTTTTATGTCTCTTGCTAGTTTACTCTCATTCTATTTTCCCTTTCTTTATCAATTTCTTGGTCCTCCTTTGCTGAATTCTACTTGGATATGCACTTGAAGTGTCATAACCTACAGGGCAATGGACCAAGAGCTGGAAAGTGGGATTAGGCCAGTTAGCTATTTTTCGTCCAGTACAGACACGATGGGTCAAACGGCCTCCTTCTGTGTCGTAAATTTCTATGATTCTATGATCAAAGGGCATAAAGATCAGCTCCAGTGATTCAGCCATTGCACTGTAAAAGGAATGGAAGTTGTGCACGGTGAGAGCACGCAGTCTAAAAGAAGTAGGTGTATGTAGAGTGGAATCATTGGCAATAGGGTTGAATGATAACTAGTGGACAACATTGATATGAAGAACAGAGTGAGAGAGGACACACCTATCAATTACGACAGTGATTTGGGAAAAATAAATAGCTAAACATATTGTACCTTGTTTAGAAGTGCTACCGTTATTTTCAAATTAAAAATTTAAATAAAAACAATCTACAATAGGTAAATAGTTCAAAGTTGGTTCATTACAATGCAGATGTGTTAGAAAGCATCAATTTAGGATTTTGCAAAAAGCGACTCACCAGACTTCACAGTCGGTTCTCCCCAGTTCTTTGGGTCATCAAAGAATTCCTCTAGTCCTTTACAGGAATTAGAAGTATGCAAAGATCTACACTGTAGGGTTAGGCTTGATCCCAGCTCAATTTTCTGAAACTTGGCTGACTTTGTCCTTTAATAACAGGAACATTTTGACAAGTTATGGAAAGTGACCTTTGGTTTGCAACACAGCTTCATGAACAGTAATTTACTGAATTTTCCATTTTGCTTTAGAGCTCATCATTCCATCGTACAGAAGCTCTTAATGGACATACTTCTGGATGCACATTTTCATTCCTTTCTTGTTCCATCTCCATTATAAATCATAAATGCTTATTTTGCTTAATTGAGCATCTTTGATGTTAATCAGTAGTATACGCTGTTACTTGGGTGGTTGGTTAACAAAATATTGTTTAAAGTTTTTGAGGTCATTCAATTTTGTCACAATGCCTCTTTGAATACCATCTTCATTTTCCTTTTTGCACCACAGGTCAGGTGCGGTAGCTATAAATAACTCTCTCAAACTCTTAAGTACTTAAAGAACTTGCCTCCTGTCTAGAATTTACAGCTGATAAGCGGGTCCTGGGATCTGTGTACATTACATTAATTACATCATTATGTGATGACTTCATAGAAACATAGAAGATAGGAACAGGATTAGGCCATTCGGCCCCTCAAGCCTGCTCCGCCATTCAATACGATCATGGCTGATCATCCAAATTCAGTACCCTGTCGCTGCTTTCTCCCCATATCCCTTGATCCCTTTAGCCTTAAGAAATATATCTAACTCCTTCTTGAATATATTTAATGAACTGGTCTCTACTGCCTTCCGTGGTAGAGAATTCCACAGGTTCACCACTCTCTGGGTGAAGAAATTCCTCATTTCTGTCCTAAATAGCTTACCCCTTATCCTTAGACTGTGACCCCTGGTTCTGGATGCCCCGACCATCAGGAACATCCTTCCTGCATCTAGTCTGTCCAGTCCTGTCAGAATTTTATAAGTTTCAATGAGATCCCCTCTCATTCTTCTAAACTCCAGCGAGTATAAGCCCAATCGACCCAATCTCTCCTCATACGTCATTCCTGCCATCCCAGGTATCAGCCTGGTGAACCTTCGCTGAACTCCCTCCATGGCAAGAACATCCTTCATCAGATAAGGTGACCAAAACTGCACACAATACTCAAGATGTGGTCTCACCAAGGCCCTGTACAACTGCAGCAAGACATCCTTGTTCCTGTACTCAAACCCTCTCGCTACGAAGGCTAACATACCATTTGCCTTCTTAACCGCCTGCTTACCTTCAGCGACTGGTGCACAAGGACAGCCAGGTCTCGTTGCACTTCCCCGTCTCCCAATCTATTGCCATTCAGATAATAATCTGCCTTCCTGTTTTTGACACCAAAGTGGATAACCTCGCTGTATTGGATAACCTCTATAATTATATCCACGTTCTATTGCATCTGCCATGCTTCTGCCTAATCACCCAACCTGTCCAAATCATCCTGGAATTTCTCAGCATCCTCCTCACAGCACACACGCCCACCCAGCTTTGTGTCGTCTTCAAACTTGGAGATATTACATCTAGTTCCCTTGTCTAGATCATTAATATATATTGTGAATAGCTGGGGTCCAAGGACTGATCCGTGCGGTACCCCACTAGTCACTGCCTGCCACTCGGAAAAAGACCCGTTTATTCCAACTCTGCTTTCTGTCTGCCAACCAGTTCTCTATCCAAGTCAATACCTTGCCCCCAATCCCATGTGCCTTAACTTTACACGCTAATCTATTATGCGGGACCTCATCAAAAGCCTTTTGAAAGTCCAAATACACCACATCCACTGGTTCTCCCTTATCTATTTTACCAGTTACATCCTCAAAAAATTCCAGTAGATTAGTCAAGCACGATTTACCTTTTGTAAATCCATGTTGACTTTGTCCGATTCTGTCACTGTTTTCCAAGTGCTCTGCTATTACATCTTTTATAATGGACTCTAGCATTTTCCCCACTACCGATGTCAGGCTTACTGGTCTGTAATTCCCCGTTTTCTCTCTACCACCTTTTTTGAATAGTGGGGTAACATTAGCTACCCTCCAATCCTTCAATCCATGGGTACTGTTCCAGATTCCATCGAATGTTCACTAATGCAAAGTGCACGTCTCAGGATCCACTAAAGCCAAGAAGAATTTGTCTTTTTGCAGGTTGGACTTGTAACAAAAAAGATCCAGCAACTTCAGTAAATCTGGGTAGTTATCACTGGAAATCAGCAAAAAGTTGATTTTAAAGATTTCTAATTATACCGTAAACACCAGGTAACTTGTAATGTTCTGACAAATTAGAATTATACTACAAAATATTTCCTCTTCAAGTATGTATCCAATTTCCTTTTGGAAGTTGGTTCCACCACCCTTTCAGGCAGTGCATTCCAAATCATCATAACTCGCTGTTAAAAATCTCATCTTCCCTCTGGTTCTTTTGCCAATTATCTTAAATCTGTTACCTCTGGTTAACGACCCTCCTGCCAGTGGTAACAGTTTCTCCTTGTTTACTCTCATCAAAACCCCTCATAATTTTGAACACCTCAATCATATCTCCTCTTCTCTGCTCTAAGGAGAACAATCCCAGCTTCTCTAGTCTCTCCACATAACTGAAGTCCCTCATTCCTAATATTATTCTGGCAAATCTCCTTTGCATCCTTTCCAAGGCCTTGACATCCTTCCTAAAGTGTGGTGCACAGAATTAGACACAATACTCCAGCGGAGGCCAAACCAGTGATTTATAAAGGGTCAGCATACCTTGCTTGGTTTTACACTCTATGCCTCTTTTCATAAAGCCAAGGACCAAGAATGAATTCAAAACCTGACTGGATTGTTTTAATAAAACCAAGAACTCACTTTGTGCTTTATTTAGTCACTCGTCAGTCTGGGTTCTGTCCTCTGCCAGATCATGCAACTATTTGCCCAGTTCACACTCCTACCCTCAATTATTACCTACACATTGAATCTTCAAAGAGAGTGTCCCTCAACACTTGGCTGCATTCATCACTACCAACTATGTTTCTTTGTGGTCTCCCAATTTTGTCAAACAGCTTGGAGAAGTTCCTGATGGGTCTGTTTTTGGGATGGCTACATCAGCCGTTAAAAGTCTAGACTGCGGGACAGGGTGTCTCCGACTGTTTGCCCATGTTTAGCGTTTGGGTGCATGTCCAGATGACCGTGCCTGCTACAGGGGAGGCGCTGCCCCGGATTCAGTGCTTTATTAATTGGGATTAGACAGACCCGTTTGGTGCCCTCCTCCAACAGGGGGCTGGGATCGGGTTCTCCTCAGCTCCGCCAGTAACCAGTCTCTACAAAAGAACACAGGGTTGCCGTTGCCGCCCTCATTGACTCACGGTGTAAGCCCGCCGGCCGCCACTGTCCTGCCGCCGGGGCCGAGACTCAGCCACTTGCTGAACCGCCGGCACCAGCTCGCCACCCGCGTCGCCATCTTGCACCCACAGTGCAGCGCGCCGTCGGTACCCGGGCAACCGGCCACCGGCGCCTCTGATTGGTCAAAATTAACCCTGCTTACAGTCAGAAACACGAAACACCCAACTTTATTCCTAATAATGTCCGGATTTATACCAAAATGATCGCTCATTAACATACATTAAATAAATATCTTATCATTACATATAGTTTCTGTAACCAGTTCAGTCCAGTCTCTTTATGTCAACCGAGGATTTCCCTCTACCGTGGTTGACATGGCCCTTGACCCTGTCTGTTTCATTTCCCGCACTTCTGCTCTCACCCCTTCCCCTCCCTCCCAGAACCACGATAGGGTTCCCCTTGTCCTCACACTCCACCCACCAACCTCCACATTCAACGGATCATCCTCCGACATTTCCGCCTCCTCCAGCATGATCCCACCACCAAACACATCTCCCCCCCTTTCAGCATTCCGAAGGGACCACTCCCTCTGCGACAACCTGGTCCACTTCTCAATCAATCCCAACACCCCGTCCCCTGTGCAAGCGCAGGAGATGCAACACCTGCCCTATTACCTCCTCCCTTCTCACTGTCTAGGGCCCCAAACACTCCTTCCAGGTAAAACAGCAATTTACCTGTACTTCTTGCAATTTAGTATACTGTATTCCAACGAAGCTCAATGTAAGCTCGAGGAACAGCAGCTCATCTTTCGATCAGGCACTTTACAGCCTTCTGGACTCAACATCAAGTTCAACAATTTCAGACCATAACCTCTGCCCCTATTTTTTCACATGGTAGCTGTTGATGATTCTGCCATTCCCATTTACACCTGTTCTAGACTTATATTTTGTTTCTTTACTTGTTCCATTACCATCTTCTTTTGCTTTGTACTGTCATACCTTTTGTCTTTTAATCTCTCCTGCCTTCCACCTTATCACAGAACTTCTTTTGTTCTAAATAACAACAGAAAATGCTGGAAAAACTCAGCAGGTCAGGCAACATCCGTGGAGAGAAATTTGAGTTGACGTTTCGGGTCGAACCCTTCTTCAAAACTGGAAAGAAAATAAAATAGATCGAAGGCAGGGCTGCGATCGGACAAAAAGAAGTAAAAGAGACAAAAGAAGTAAAAGAGACAATAAAAGGTATTCGAAGCCAGACGAGATGGTAATAGGCTGAGATTAGTGAAGCGTCTGGCTTCGAATACCTTTTATTGTCTCTTTTACTTCTTTTGTCTCCTTTACTTCTTTTTGTCCGATCGCAGCCCTGCCTTCGATCTATTTTCTTTTCTTTCCAGTTTTGAAGAAGGGTTCGATCCGAAACGTCAACTCAAATTTCTCTCCACCGATGTTGCCTGACCTGCTGAGTTTTTCCAGCATTTTCTGTTGTTATTTCGGATTTCCAACATCTGCAGTATTTTGCTATTGTTCTTTTGTTCTTTCCTCCCCTCCCCCCTTTCCTTGCCCCTGCACTTGCTTAAAATCTGTTACATCTCTAACTTTTTCCAGTTCTGACGAAGGGTCATCGACCTGAAATGTTAACTATGTTTCTCTCGCCACAGATGCTGCCCGACCAGCTGAGTATTTCCAGCATTTTCTGTTTTTATTTCAGATTTCCAGCATCCGCAGTATTTTGCTATTGTTTTGTGTTTTTGTCTCTTTATGTCAATGCCTACTCAACCCTTTCCCAGAATGCAAAGCACCAGAGCGTCTTTTATTAAAATTAGAAATGATCCGATTTCAAAGGTTCCCGAATATTCTCCGGACAGCGCTCGTTGCCCAAAGCTGTGTCCTTGAGTGGAGCTGACCGTCCCTGAGTTTCCCCTTTGCCCTTATTAAAGATGGAGGCTGCGGGCTTCCTGCCTGCACTCCCGGTGAGGCGGCCTCGGAATATCAAATATGGCGGTGCTAAGCGTGCTGCGCGCAGCGGCTCTTCTCCTGGCGCGTCGGCCTCCTCTCAAACTGCAGGATCGGGCTGCCAATACCCTGCTCAGGGCCTTTCCCAGCACTGCTAACGGTAGGTTTGGAGTTTACCGACTTAGTTCAATGTGGGTGACTGTGTGTGCGCCAGGTAACGGATTGACCTTGTAAAGTATAGGTTAGGAAGAACAAGGCCCTGAAGGTAAACCCGCCTTTACTTTGAAAATGTTAAAATTGCTGAGATTTATATGCCTGCAAAAATAGAGTTCTGGACAGTAGCCACGGGTTCATGTGAAGCAGCTCTGCAGACCTAGATAAATTCAAAGATTCTATTCCATTCTCCCAGTTTCTTCGTTTCCACTGCTCTGACAATGCCACCTTCCTTACTAGTGCTTCTGATATGTCTTCCTTTTTCCTCAACCGAGAATTCCCCTCTACTGTGGTTGACATGGCCCTTGACCGTGTCTGTTCTATTTCCCGCACTTCTGCTCTTACCTCTTCTCCCTCCCTTCCGGAACCACGATAGGGTTCCCCTTGTCCTCACCTTTCACCTCACCAGCCTCCACATTCAACATATCATCCTCTGCCATTTCTGCCACCTCCAGCGCGATCCCACCACGAAACACATCTCTTTTACCCCCCCCCCCCTGGTTTCAGCATTCTGAAGGGACCGTTCCCTCCGTGATACCCTGGTGCACTCCTCAATTACCCCAACACCTCTTCCTCTTCCCACGGCACCTCCTGTCCTGCCCTTTTACCTCCTCCCCACTGTCCAGGGCCCCAAACACTCCTTCCAGGTGAAACAGCGATTTACTTGTACTTCTTACAATTTAGTATCCTGTACTCGCTGCTCACAATGCGGTCTCCTCTACACTGGGGAGACCAAACGCAGATTGGATGACCACTTTGTGGAACACGTCCGGTCTAGCTTCCGGTCGCCTGTCACTTTAATTCTTTGCTCCACTCCCACTCTGATTTCTCTGTCCTTGGTCTCTTACACTGTTCCAACGAAGCACACCGTAAGCTTGAGGAACAGCACCTCATCTTTTGATTAGGCACTTTACAGCCTTCTGGACTCAACATCGAGTTCATCAATTTCAGACTATAACCTTGGCCCCTATATTTTTTTCCCTTTTTATTCTCACATGGCAGCTGTTGATGATTCTGCCATCATCATTTACACCTCATCTAGAGTCATCTTTTGTTTCTTAACTTGTCCCATTACTATCTCCTTTTGCCTTGCACCATCATCCCTTTTGTCTTTTAATCTCTCCAGCCTATCACAGACCTGCCCTTTGTTCTTTCCTCTCTGCCCCTGCTCCACACTTGCTTAAAAATCTGTTATTACTCTAACCTTTTCCAGTTCTGATGAAGGGTCATCGACCCAAAATGTTAACTCTGTTTCTCTCTCCTAGATGCTGCCTGACCTGCTGAGTGTTTCCAGCATTTTCTGTTGTTATTTCAGACTTCCAGCATCTGCAGTATTTTGCTTGTAAATTCAAATAAACCTGTTTCAGTGGCTGGGAGGGCCTTCAACAAAAACACTGGGTTAGCCAAAATCAAAACTCACTCAAGCCTGCAACAACAAGAGTACCAAACGAGTTCAAGAAAAATAGTGGAAAGAAAGCAAAACTAAAATGCCCTTGGATCGAACAAAGGCAAGGGGACAATTGAAGGAGCTGGGAAACATTACAGTCAACAGCGTTCTTTTTGGCCTCCTTGAAAGTTAAAAGAACTATTGGGTAGAAATTTGGTGGTTGATATTCTTGTGTGAATCCATGTTAATATAGTTCAGGAATTTAGCATAAGTGTTGCATGAGAACAGTAATGTCTACCCTCATACAGTATTACATAAACTGCCACTACCAATGTAAGGAGCAAAAAGTCTGCTGAACTGTTGTCTATAGCCTTATAAGGTGAATGACATCATCAAACCTCAAAAGGACAGCCAGCCAACCTGCTGCCTGATGTGGATTAGCAGGATGAGTTGCCCAAAGTTCTCAATTTTTTTTCTTTTTCTTTAATAACTTTGAATAAAACAAAGGGAAAGTCTTAACTAAATTGTAATATTATTCCTGGTGGCCACAAAACACTCCAGCGGTTGCAGTAGGCCTCAAATGTATTGCAGGAGCATGAAAAATATAGAAAGTTTTTAATACATCCTGGACTTGTGCAAAGGTAGTAAATCACATTCAACAACAAATTACATTTCTAAAGCATTCCTCATGTACAGGGAGACATCTCGGGGCACTTTATAAGGTGGGGGAAAACTTTGGTTCTTGAACATATCTGTAGATCTGTTTAAACAATTCCTATTTTTGCTAAGCACCTGTGTCTTTGTCACTTTTTTTCCCATTTAGCTTTTCAGGCAGCTGACTTGGTGCCTGTTCAGTAAGGCTACTTGGTGATTAGGTGAACCTGATTGGAAAATGGGACAGAAGTCTGTTCTGCTGTATCTTTGTCCAAATTTATATTGGTGCCATTTTTTTGCTGTCATTTGCACTTACAGGAAACACCTGCATGTTTTAGGGCTCGTGCATGTACATCAGGCTAACTGACATAGCTATTTTGCATACCCTTTTCTGTAATTTCAGCCTGTTTTCCACTGTTTTGTCATCTTGCCCATAGAAAATGGGTGTCCAAGTTTGCTTGGCACTGAGCAAAATGAGAATGTCCATTTAAAGAGCTCAGCAGGTAGATTGTTGTTTCTGGTTTTCTTTCACTTAGCACTTTGTTTTTCATCTGGCTTCATGCTATTTGCAGTGGGTTGCCTTTTTTCCTCACCAACTTACACTGGGTACAATATTCACATTGAAACTATGCATAATTATGATAAGCCGACCATGGAAAATTGAGTGTCAATAGCACCCTTCACTTCGCATGAGCTTTGTGCTTGTTTCAAACCATTTGTGTGTAAACTGCACCCATATTTACAGCTTCTACCCCCAGGCACAGCTTCTACCCCCAGGCCATAAGACTCATATAAACGATTAATTTATTATTATTTATTACTGTTGTTTTATTTATTATTACTGTCTTTCTATTAGTATTTCTATCATTGTTATGCCATATTTATTCCAATGTTGGGAGGACTCGTAAAAATCAACATTTCATTGTGCAGTACACACGTCTGCTGCATACGTGACAAATAAAATTGAATTGAATTGAATATTGGAAAATCTACCCCAATATTTCCTTTATAGCTTTTGAAGCTTGCTTTAATTAAAAGCCCATGAAATAGATAATAACCAAGTCAAAAAGCTAGAGGTGAAATTTCCTTTAAACACATGTTATTGTTTTAATCAGAAAGAATGTGTAAATGATGTTATGTTCAGTTAAGTTTCTAAAATCCTACAATAGTCAAGATCCTGACAACCCATTTTGGAGTTATCCAGTAGCTATATGGTGAAAATACATTGTTTAGATGTATTTAAATATCTATATTATTAAGCACTAAATGTTAAAAGTTACACTGCAGAGTTTCTACCTGAGACCCGTATAAAGTTATTTTTCTATTGCTTGAATGTGTTTGTGTTGCTTCTGTCTTATTCCAGTTGCAGTCCGTCATGGCAGTCATGGGAAACAGATGTTTGCCATCAAGTCCAGTCAATATTATGATCGTCGATTTCTGTATCTCCTGGTATGTATCAAAGTTGCACCTGAAATTTGTGTCAATTAATCCATAAGCATGGAAAAATATTGTTTGATATGGAATGTGATGAAGCCTATAATTTAGATGTGCAAGGTTAATAATCAGACTGGTACTTAGTAATGAACAATTTCAAAATGCTAATTGTCTACTCAATCTGTACTTTGTTGGTGCAAAAATATTGTAGGTCCAATTAATTTTGTATAAATAAGAACATCCTACTTGAGAATATTTGTTATCTGTGCTGTAAAGCTTTTGAAACATTTAATAAAAGGGCATTGTGAACTTCAAGACCACCCACTGTAAAGACATAGGCTAATGTATATTACATTTATCTGGTTTGCCTTCAGTTCCTTGGTACAACAAACATATTTACCTGTTCAGTAATTTTCTTTGCTCTATTGATTGGAATTGTGACTTATGCAGAGAAGATTAACAGATTTGTATTGTACAGCCCTCCGAGATCTCTGCGCTCCTCCAAATCTGGCCTCATGTCCTCATGTACACCACCGAGTTCCAACGCCCTATCATTGGCGGTTGTTCCTCCAGCTGCCTAGGCCCTAACTTCTGGAATTCCCTCGCTAAACCTCTCTACCCCCCCCACCCCACCCCACCCCCTCCTTTAAGAGATGAGGAGGAATTTCTTCACCCAGAGAGTGGTGACCCTGTGGAATTCTCTACCACAGAAGGTAGTTGAGGCCAATTCATTAAATATATTCAAGAAGGAGTTGGATATATTCCTTAAGGCTAAAGGGATCAAGGGATATGGAGAGAAGGCAGGGACAGGGTACTGAGTTTGGATGATCAGCCATGATCGCGTTGAATGGCGGAGCAGGCTCGAGGGGCCGAATGGCCTACTCCTGCTCCTATCTTCTATGTTTCTGTGTTTCTAAGGCACTCCTTAAAACCCATTTCTTTGATCAATGTTTTGGTCACCTGTCTTAATATCTTTTTATGTGGCTCGGTGAAGCGCCTTGGGACGTTTTCCCATGTTAAAGGCAGTATATAAGTTGTTGATGAGTTGCCATGTAGTGTCTGTGATTGAGGCAAGCTATATAGGTGGCCTGCTACAGTTTGCTTATCCTGCCTACTTGTACAATAGCGCTGCATGCTGTGGGAACCACACTTCATTGCAAATAGTTATTTGGCAGCTTATTAGTGGTAATTGAAATACTTGTGATTCTAACCCTTTACATTATTAAATTAGTGTATACAGCTTTTAAAACACACAAATCAAAGTTGCATTACTAAATTTGATTACAAATTCTCAATTTCTCTTGTTGCAGAGATTCTACATTTTATTAACTGGAATACCAATGGCTGTATTCATCACTTATGTGAATATTTTTATTGGTAAGTATCTTGCAATGGTAATTATAAACGGTGCAAAGATGACTTTTAAATGAATTCTATAAGCAAATTGACATGACGTGTAAAAGAAAACTAAGTTAGCTTTCAAGTTCGTAATAATTATTTCTTAGCTAAGTTGAATTCACTTTACTGAAGCTTCCTATTGAGAAATTACATTCAGTTAAAATATAAATATGTGCTGAACTAGCAAAATGTGACTTAAGGTTTAGTAATGCAGGGCACACAATGGAGAACTGTAAAACCACATTTATTTCACTAGTGAGGAAAAACTCAATTCACATGTATCAACAAGGACTAATTGTTCTTAGGAAGAATATAAATAGCGTTTATAAAAAATAAAAAAAAAGAATGGGTCTATAGTGTTGCATTTATTGCATTTTACAGGTGAGGCCGAGCTTGCAGAGATCCCTGAAGGTTATGTTCCAGAGCATTGGGAATACTACAAGGTACAGTATGTTTCTTATTAATCACAAGAAAGCTAATGATGCACTCACTGCCAGCCATGAATTGCAATATTTCCTAAACGGGCTCAGCACCATTTAGATACATCGCTTAATTAATTGACAGTTGCAGTTAGGCTTGCCCTCGGAAGCAAATTGTGCCATTCTTCACTGGCTCGTGTGGGGAAGGAAAGAAAACTAACTTTACCCGGAAAAAAATATCCTTGTGGAGAGGATAATAGAGTGGTGGGAGAGTTTTAATGCTAGTATGGCAGGAGTATGGGGAAAGTCTAGGCTTGGGACTAGTGAGGGAGAGCAAGATTAATAAAGCTGTTGGAGTTGAAATACAGTAGATGGCTTAACTGAAATAAATATTGAGAAAATGTTACCAGAGGAGAAGGGGAAATAAAGAGGCTTTGAGGTAGTGAGAGACAGAAATACTAGAAGAAACAAGGGTTATCAAAGTTAAATGAGAAAAACAAAGATCAATTTTCAAAAAAAAGTCATGATTAAGTGGCATATATGATTGTACAAAATACTGAAAACAAAATTGGAAATTTAGAAACATTAATCATTACAGAGGATATCATGATTAGGATTTTTTTTGGTTTAAGCTGCAATATGTTTCTGGTAGCACTTTTCTCTCCTGTGTCAGAAGATTGAGTTCAAACCCCATCATGGACTTGAGTGCATTTTCTAGATGGACGCATTAGTGCTGAGGAGTGCTGCATTGTTGGAGGTGCCATCTTTTAGATGGATCATTAAACTGAGGTCCGTCAGTACTGCACTGAAATGCCAGCCTAGTTTATGTGCTGAAGCCTCTGGAGTGGGCCTTGAACCCTAACTTAGAGAGTGCTGTTACTGAGCTGGCACTAGACATGACCAAGGCTTGTCTCTTGGTGGATTGACCAAGGGGATGCATAAATGCTGGCTATGGAGAAAATTGATAGTGTAAAATATTTCTCCCTTCATGTTGAAGAACTCTATATGCTGGGGAAGGAATTAACTATATCTTTTTAATTAATAATGTGAGTTCGAGACCTTTTTTAAATAAATAATCCCATGTCGAGTTACACTGTTCTGTGCTTACAGCATCCCATAACCAGGTGGATTTCAAAAATTGTCTTTGACCCACCTGAGAAGGGTTATGAGAAAATGATGGCCCTTGTTTCTATTGAAGCAGAGAAAGCAGACATGAGGTAAGTTAGAGCAAATGTATATATTTACGATAACAGCATTGCCATGATCACTTTTAAAGACATATATATATATATTTCAAAAAATATACTAAAATTGAAATTGTCATGTATAGAAGGACAGTGGTGGTATCAACCTGCCAAACATCCACCTTCATGTAACACAGGCCTTTAAAAATAAGACAAATGTAACTTTCAAAAAATAACTACTATTGATGGTTTACAGGATTTAAAGCAACTGACATGGCTGAAGTGTCTCATTTATGTCTCCTACGCTTGTGAATTTCTGATTTGTTTGACATGGCTCTCAATCTGTAACTTCTTCCACACCAGAATTAGTATATAGAATTGTATGCAAAGAAGTCTCTGGGATCGCTTAGCTCTGTCTATAATCAGCAGATCAGATCAAAGCTCTGCAGTCCTGCCACATCCAGTTGTGAATGGTGGTGGACAATTAAACAACTAACGGGAGGAGGAGGCTCCATGAATATCCCCATTCTCCATGATGGCAGAGCCCAGCATGCGAGTGCAAAGGACAAGGCTGAAGCATTTGCAACCATCTTCAGCCAGAAGTGCCGAGTGAATGATCCATCTCTGCCTCCTCCTGAGGTCCCCACCATCACAGAAGCCAGTCTTCAGCCAATTCGATTCACTCCATGTGATCTCGAGAAGTGGCTGAGTGCACTGGATACAGCAAAGGCTATGGGCCCCGACAACATCCCGGCTGTCGTGCTGAAGATTTGTGCTCCAGAACTAGCCGTGCCTCTAGCCAAGCTGTTCCAGTACAGCTACAACACTGGCATTGACCCGACAATGTGGAAAACTGCTCAGGTATGTCCTGTCCACAAAAAGCAGGACAAATCCAATCCGGCCAATTACCGCCCCATCAGTCTACTCTCAATCATCAGCAAAGTGATGGAAGGTGTCATCGGCATTGCTATCAAGTGGCACTTACCAATAATCTGCTCGGTTTTGGCTCCAGACCTCATTTCAGCCTTTGTTCAAATGAAGAGCTGAATTCCAAAGGTGAGGTGAGAGTGACTGCTCTTGACATCAAGGCAGCATTTGACCGAGTGTGGCATGAAGGAGCTCTAGTAAAATTGAAGTCAATGGGAATCGGGGAAAACTCTCCACTGGCTGGAGTCATACCTAGCACAAAGGAAGATGGTTGTGGTTGTTGGAGGTCAATCATCTCTGCCCCAGGACATCGCTGCAGGAGGTCCTCGGGGCAGTGTCCTCGGCACAACCATCTTGAGCTGCTTCATCAATGACCTTCCCTCCATCATAAGGTCAGAAGTGGGGATGTTTGCTGATGATTGCACCTTGTCTCCTCAGATAATGAAGCAGTCCCTGCCTGCATGCAGCAAGACCTGGACAACATTCAGGCTTGGGCTGATAAGTGGCAAGTAACATTCATGCCACACAAGTGCCAGGCAATGGCTATCTCCAACAAGCGAGCTTCTAACCACCGCCCCTTGACATTCAACGGCATTGCCATCGCCGAATCCCCCACCATCAACATCCTGGGGGGGTCACATTGACCAGAAACTTAACTTGACCAGTCACATAAATAATGTGGCCACGAGCAGGTCAGAGGCTGGGTATTCTGCGACGAGTGTCTCGCCTCCTGACTCTCCAAAGCCTTTCCACTATGTACAAGGCACAAGTCAGGAGTGTGATGGAATACTTTCCACTTGCCTGGATGAGTGCAGCTCCAACAACACTCAAGAAGCTCGACACCATCCAGGACAAAGCAGCACGCTTGATTGGCACCCCATCCACCACCTTAAACATTCACTCCCTCTACCACCGGCATACCGTGGCTGCAGTGTGTACCATCTACAAGATGCACTGCAGCAACTCACCAAGGCTTCTTTGACAGCACTTCCCAAACCCACAACCTCT
This sequence comes from Somniosus microcephalus, assembly GCF_052327205.1. NCBI lineage: Eukaryota > Metazoa > Chordata > Chondrichthyes > Squaliformes > Somniosidae > Somniosus > Somniosus microcephalus. The sequence continues at coordinate 61,326,313 of NC_140992.1, read as the reverse complement.
TACACCTAGACGAACAAAGGCAGCAGGCTCATGGGGACACCATCGCCTCCAAGTTCCCCTTCAAGTTACACACCATCCTGACTTGGAAATATATCACTGTTCCTTCATCGTCACTGGGTCAAAATCCTGGAACTCCCTTTCTAACAGCACTGTGGGAGTACTTTCACCGCACGGACTGCAGCGGTTGAAGAAGGCGGCTCACCACCACCTTCTCAAGGGTGATTAGGGATGGGCAATAAATGCTGGCCTTGCTAGCGACGCCCACATCCCAGGAACAAATAAAAAAAGATCAAGAGGCCGAGTTGCATTAGGAATTTGACATAATAATATAGTAACATGAAATCAAACCCATTAAAGGTTAGATTTACTAGACCTCTTTGAAACCTGTGGTAATCCAAGAAGCTAATTGGTAGGAGTTGTCCCAGAACAATGCTTGAACATCAGTTGCCAGTTGATTTAAGAGTAACATTGGCACCTTGGCTAATTTGAGAGTCTGGAGAGTGGGGATCAAAAATGGTTGAGAGAATGGAAGTTGTTTACCTTAAAATGTATTTTCTAGTTCCAAAGCTGTCTTGACTGTGTTTGTAGGTGGATTGTTAATTTATGTGATTGGTTTCTTTAATTATAGGCTTAAGCAACTTGAGGTTCGCCGTCTGATGAGAGAGAGAGGTGATGGCGCTTGGTATCAGTATGAAACTCTGGATAAAGATTTGATTAATAAATCACACAAGTCAAACCCAGATTATTAGGTGGACAAAGATTGCTGGTGAATATTATTTACCAATACCAAGGATGTGTGAAGGAGTTTAATAAATTATATCATGTAAGTGTTTGCAATATTATTATTTTGACAAATAAAATCTCTTATTCCAATCAAAGTACAGTATGCCTTTTTTTAATAAAAGTTTTACTCACTTCTTCAAGTTGCACAGTCTGTAATCCATTTACTTATTGCTATTCTCTCCTGCAGTTCTCTACATAGTGAGTTCCTGATTTTAGTTAGGACATTTTCCTGACATATTTAGGGATGCAAAGTGATCTCTGTGCAGTGAGGAGGAAGAATCTAATGCCTTGTAAACGCACTCCTTTTTTCCACCTCTTAAGAGATCACTTTAAGAGTTTCCTGCCTTCTCTCTGGGGAATGGTTAGACCATACTTGGAGTACTGTGAACAGTTCTGGTCTCCATATTGTAAAAAGGATATAGAGACACTGGAGAAGGTGCAAAAAGATTTACGAGAATGATACTGGAACTGAGATGTTATACCTATCATGAAAAACTGAACAGGCTTGGGCTCTTTTCTCTAGAAAAGAGAAGATTGAAGGGTGATCTGACAGAGCTCTTTAAGATTATGAAAGGATTTGATAGGGGTACATGTAGAGAAGATGTTTCTACTTATGGGCAAGACCAGAACTAGGGGCCATAAATATAAGATCGTCGCTAATAAATCCAAAAGGGAAATCAGGAGAAACTACTTGACCCAGAGAGTGGTTAGAATGTGGAACTCGTTACCACAGGGAGCAGTTGAGGCAAATAGCACAGATGCATTTAAAGGGAAGCTAGATAAAGGGAGAAAGGAATAGAAGGATCTGTTGCTGGGGTTAGATGAAGAAAGCTGGGAGGAGGCTTGTACTAATACTTTCGTATGACGGGAAAAGCTTATAATGGGATGTCTCGTTTGGCTATCCATTTGCTGGCCTCCTGAGATGGCCGAGTGGAGAAATGAGGTGCTTCCCGCAACAGATCTTAGCGGGCAGGTTGATGTGATGTTCTCCATAGTCTGGAACTCACGGCCACAATCGCACTTTGGGTTGTCCCTCATCTTTCACTTGCGGAGCAGGTGGCCCCATCGTCTATGCCCTGTGCGGATTCGGTTGAGTGCTGTCCACTGTCTTCGAGGGAGGTCGAAGCCAGGGACCTCTGCTGTTGGGTCAGTGATGAGGTGTTGGTTCTTTATGTTGCATGTGTCCTACGATTCCGTCCATCTGGATAGTGGGTTGATACCAGCTGCATGAACATTAGCTGCTGTTTCCCAGAATGGATTGCGTGATTTTAAGCACATTCGTGTTGGGTTTTTCAGGTCTTTGTGAATGGGAAGATCAATGTTACTCATGATTTTTCCGTCTCATGGAGTATGGTGGTGTTGTGAATGGCAGGCGGGGCAATGTGGGACAGCACCAGGAGCCACTCAGTTGGAGTGGACGTCAAGGCGGAGCACTTTTATGCAGCAGAATAGACTAGGTCCACAATTGTAGTGCGAAGTGTTCTGGCTGTGCGCCCCCATGATGTGTCAGAGTGTTTCCGGACCAGGTTCATCCTGGTTTTTACTTTTTGATCGGCGTTAGTGAGATGAGACCGATAGGCGAGAGTCATGTCCAGGTATTTTGGGTGGTGTTCATGGGTAATTCGCCTTCCGCAGAAGGAAACGTTGAGTTCTTCCCGGCGGCATTGTTGTTCAGATGGAACGCCAACACAACTGTCTTCTCTGGATTGGTGCGGAAACACCAGGTCCAGAAGTGGCATTCCAGTAGGTCCAGGTCGCTTGTGAGCATCCGACTTGCTTCCTCTAATGTTGATGCCTGCATTAGCAGTGCTACGTCATCAGCATAGGTGAACCTCCAGGATTTGGTGCAGGGCATATCTGCCGTATAGATGTTGAAAAGGGCCAGTGTGAGCACCGACCCCCTGTGGCCGTCCATTGTTGAGCGTCCGTGTTTGGCTGGTCTTGTCACCAAGATAGACACGGAACTTACGGTTGCGCGTTAGGGTGTTGATGAGCCTGATGCCGATGACAAGTCCATGAAGGCAGCTTCAGCTGCTTCTGGAACCCTGTCTCAATGTTGGTAGTGAGTGCAAAGACCTGGTCAGAGCAGCTTCTTCCCTCTCTGAAGCTCGCCTGCTCGTTTGGAAGGGTGGCTTCTGGTTAAGGACGAGCCATTCGACCACCTTGTAGACCGTAGACAGAAGGGTGATGGGGCGGTAGCTTTTGAATCATTGGCTGGTTTTCTTGGCTTTAGTTTAGAATGGCGCCAGACTCCCGGGATTATCCCTGTGTCAAGGATCTTGGAGGCGAGTTTAGCAAGCCACTTCTGTCCATTTGGGCCCTGGTTCTTGAGAAATTCTGGGTAGATGCCATCGATCGGGGCGACTTTCCCAGATTGGTGGCTGTCAGCACTATGTCAATCTCTGGTGGTGAAGGCCGCCGAAAAGGTGGTGTGTGGAGTGACTTTTTGCAGAGAGCTTAAGCAGCTTTTTCACTCTGCTTTTGTTTTCGGTGGTAGTCGTTGCCTTTGAGTTGGTTAAGAGGCAGGCCGCAATGGCATCTGCACTGACCTTTGGCGCTACATGTGGGGGCAGTGAGGTGATGCCAAGCCAGCGGACCAGGTTCCAGGGTTTCCTGCTGGAGTGTGAGAAATCCAAGTATTCAGTGGTTTCTCGCCATTGTGCTAACCTGCCTTAGTTTAGGGAATCCATGATTGCTGTTGCTGTATCTGGGTCTTGAGTGACATTGAACCCTGCCAGCAATCTCTCACTCTCCTGGGACCAGCATAGCATGTATTCTTTCCTGTAGCCCCGTGGGATGCTTCTGGCAGCCCCCACTTTCAGCAGTTGAGCAAAAAACGGTCATAGTTGTTTGGGGACGGCAGTATTCTTTGGATTGTGTCCTCAACAATGCTCGTGAAGGTGGGTCATGAAGCCTTATGGAAGTTCTATCTTGGTTTCGAGATCGAGGCAACTATCAGCACCTCAGTCCCTACATGTACGATGCTGTGGCTCGGTGTTGTGAGCGGGGAAAGTTATTAAGAATCTTCCGGGAGCAGGTGAGTGGCCGTCCTTTACTGTCACCGGTCGTGAAACAGAGGTCCGGTGAGTATTCCTTTTGCCAGAGGGCTTCTAGTTGTTCGCCACTCGGTCTATTTTTTGGTGGCCCCACATGTAGTGGTGGCTGTTAAATTCGCCGATGTAGCTAGCTGGGTGGTTAGCGGTTGGTAGGGCGATGGTTGGCCATGTCTCCGTCGGCGGCTTGTAGAATTTCACCACAGTCAGCTTGCCCACTCTGATTGTGATGGAAAACGGTGAGTTGTCTGCTGGCAGGATTTCTTCAGCTTCGGTAATTAGGTCGGCCTGGATGTATGTGGCCATACCGTATTTTACGTGGTATCGGCACGCTATCGTGGAATCCATGGATCTGCATCTGGTATGGGTTGGGTTCAGGTAGGTGGGTTTCTTGGAGGGCAGCAAGAACGCAATCATTTGTGTTCTAAGTTCCCTTGACAAGACCTCACACTTTGCTCTAGGTAGGCCTTCAATGTTGAGTTGATAAATGTGGAGTGCTAGGCTGATTATCTTGGTTGGTTGGTCCTGAAAGGGACCTTTGGTTGACATGTTCCATGCTTTTCAGACCAGGAGGCTGCTTTCGGGCATTCGATCATCTTGATGCCATTAGCTGGCAAGTTCTCGGTGAACTAGCATACACAGGGAGACCACGTGTAGGTTGTCATCAGCTCCCGTGGAGGCTTGTGTGGAGCATAAACACCGGCCTGGACCTGTTAAGCCAAATGGCCTGTTTCTGTGCTGTAAGTACTATGTAACTGTCTGGAATGAAAAAGCTGGTATCATTAAAAGTGGCCATGAAGCTGTCGGATTGTTGTAAATAAAAAGCAACTGGTTTACCAATGTTCTTTTAGGGAAGGAAACCTGCCATCCTTATCTGGTCTGGCCTCTGTGACTCCAGTCCCACACCAATGTGGTTGACGCTTAACTGCCATCTGAAGTGGCCCAGCAAGCAAATCACTATGGCAACTAGGGATGGGCATTAAATGCTGGACTTGCCAGTAACGCTCACATCCCAAGAAATATAGATTTAAAAAAAAATGAGGAACATAAAGATAGAGAACATTTATAAAATGGGTGACGAGAGGTTGCGTGTTTATTACTGGTACGTACTGAATTCCTGATCTCTCTTGGGGTAGTTATGTTGAAGCTGAGATGAGTCAGAGTGCAACAGATTTTGGAGAGGAAAATTGGCTGGGATTCCCATTCAAGATTATTATTCAATGGCCCCTATTGCGTGTGTACATGTGGGGGGACATGATCAGACCAGGCAATTTGGCAATGGCAAATTAAATTTGATTCTTTTGTTAGTAATGGGATTTTACCAACTAGTTTGAATTTGTTCAGTAATGGTCGAGATCAAATGTAAAATTAGACATTTAAAAAAAAATTGGAACAGCTGCATAGTTCAGCTATTTCCAATTTATTTTTTTACAAAAGTGCTTTTTTTTTACATACAAGCTGCATTTTTAGTTGATCAATTCATTTGGTGAGCCCTCCAAAATGCATTCTAATAAATTTCTAAGTAAATTGAATTTCATTTTTTAAAGTATCTCCTTGAATATTTGTTTCAAAAGATTAAAAATAACAGCAACTAGAATGTGTATCAATATGGATATTTGGTTCTTTTCCTGTAAGGATGTCTGTGTTTTACTGCCCTCTACTGTAATATTTACTGCATTGCAACCCCATTACAGATTTTCTATTTCCGTGGCACATTTCCAACTGGACAAAAACATAATGTAGCCAGATCATTCTGTAGGTCATTGAGACAAGAATCTAATAGGATTGCACCTAAAAATAATACATTGATGTAGATACAATTTGCAATCCGAGATGCCTGTTGTGATCCCATGATTTTGGGATTCAACCTTGCATATCCTGTGTTTGGGATCATATTTAGTATCCTAACATAAGGAAACATGCCCAAGACCCAGCTGTGAGAATGTTGACATTTCCATGACATAAAGCCTCTGTAGTCAATTTGATTGGTTGAAGTGCAGTCACTATTTATGTAATCTGTTCAAACTCTGGGAATTTCAGACCAATAACATTCTTCTGAATAGAGATCTTTAAAACTAGTATGAGTTCCAGCAGAGCTTAGCAGGCTGTTCCACCATGTCCTAAAATGCAGACTTTTGATGTGCTTTTGTTCACATTTGTCCTGGGCATATCTCTGAAGCATGTAAATTTTTCCAGGAAACTTATGGATCATATTGATACTATTTGTCACCTTTCAATCAGAGAATGCCACATCGTCATGTACAGTAACCTGTCAGAAGTGGGAACAAGTGTTTTTTTTTTAGTCCATCTTTATTATTAGCATTGTAGGAGTCGCTGGAAATCAACAGACTGCGAGACTTTCGTAGCAGCAAAGAAAATCGCGTGTTCCCTTTATTAACTCTCCGCATGGACTGAGGGACTCGGCCTCGTCGCAGGGCTATGTCGTCATCACACAATCGACGACTCTTAAAGGGACCCTGCCCCGATAACCCAACCAAGTTCCGTACATAACGTGGAGCGATAACAACATCGGCTAAACATAGTGAATTGTGTTACTGTCCCTATGTGGTCTCCGCCACATACGTCCCCCCAGAATTCACTAGAACTGGCAATGTCAGTCGTTGAGGGGCCCGGATCACACGGCCGAAACGGCTCCTTAAGTCCGGGGCGGGGACCGGGGGGTTCGTCGGAGGGACCTCGGGCACTCGGTGGTGGACTGAGGGTGCAGAAACCGGAGGTCGGCCCCGCCGCGGGGGCTGAGCCAACCCAACGGGTCGGTCCAGATCCAGGTGGGCCGGCTTAAGACGGTCCACCGAAATGTAGTCCGGCTTACCGCCGACATCCACCACGAAGGCCTTGTCCCCGGCATCCAGGACGCGGAATGGTCCGTCGTGGGGTGGGTGAAGAGGTCCCGGTGGGCGTCGTGGCGGACGAAAATGTACTCCGCCGCACGAAGGTCGGGCAGAACGTGGGACTGAGGGAGACCGTGCTGCGACGTGGGCACCAGCATGAAAACCTTGGCGTTGTCCAGGAGGGTGGACCGCTGACGGGCTGCGAACCAAAGGTCCGTGGCGTTGGGGACGAAATCCCCGGGAACCCGCAGCGGCTGCCCATAGACGAGCTCGGCGGACGAGGACTGGAGGTCCTCCTTGGGGGTGGTCCTGAGTCCCAGTATAACCCACGGGAGTCTGTCGATCCAACTGTCATCCCGGAGGCTGGCCCGGAGCGCGGCCTTCATGGAGCGATGAAACCGTTCGCACAGCCCGTTAGCCTGAGGGTGATATGCGGTGGTGCGGTGGAGTCTCAACCCGAGGCCTTGGGCGACAGTGTTCCAGAGCTCCGACGTGAACTGGGGCCTCCGGTCGGAGGAGACGTCAGATGGGGCGCCGAACCGGGCAACCCAAGTGTTGATGAACGCCCGAGCCACATCGGCGGACGTTGTTGACGACAGCAGGACAGCTTCTGGCCATTGGGTGGTTCTGTCGACCATCGTGAGGAGGTGGGTGAACCCACGGGAGGGCGGCAGAGGCCCCACCAGGTCCACGTTAACATGGTCGAACCGCCTCTCGGGCACCGCGAAAGGCGCCAACGGAGCCTTAGTATGGCGATGCACTTTCGAGCGCTGGCATACCACGCAGGTATTGGCCCAGTCGCAAACATCCTTCTTGAGCCCATGCCAGACGAACTTAGCCGCCACCAGCTTCTGTGATGGCTTCCTGCCTGGGTGGGAAAGGCTATGGACGGCATCGAAAACCTGCCGTCTCCACCCGTCGGGCACGACGGGGCGTGGCTGCCCAGCGGAGATGTCGCACAGGAGTGTGGTGCCGGCATCGTCAAACGCGACGTCCGCTAACTGAAGGCCCGTGACAGCCGTCCTGTAGGCCTGGACGTCCGGGTCGGAGGCCTGGTCAGCCGCCATGCGGGTGTAGTCGATGCCGAGGTGTACGGTGCTGGCGACGGCCCGGGAGAGACAGTCGGCGACGGGGTTGTCTTTCCCAGCCACATGCTGGATGTCCGTCATGAACTCGGAGACGAAGGAAAGCTGGCGCTGCTGGTGGGCCGACCACGGCTCGGAAACTTTGGCCATGGCGAAGGTCAACGGCTTGTGGTCCACGAACGCCGTGAACGGGCGGGCCTCCAGCAGGAAACGGAAGTGTCGGACGGCGAGGTCAAGGCCGAGAAGCTCGCGATCGAAGGTGCTGTACTTCCGCTCGTTGGGGCGGAGCTGCCGGCTGAAGAAGGCGAGCGGCTGCCAGGTGCCGTTGACCCACTGTTCGTGGACGGCGCTGACAGCATAGTCCAAAGCATCAGTGGTGAGAGCGATCGGCGCATCGGGCAACGGATGCGCCAGCATGGTCGCGTTAGCCAGGGCCCTTTTCGTGTCCATGAAAGAATTGGCCATCTCCTCGGACCAGTCGACGGCGAGCTTGGCGGGCTTGCCTTTGAGGGCCTCATAAAGGGGCCGCATAAGCTGGGCTGCCCGGGGAACGAAGCGATGATAAAAGTTCACCATGCTCAAAAACTCCTGCAGGGCCTTCACGGTGAGGGGCCGCGGAAAATCCTTCACGGCCTCCACTTTCGACGGCAGTGGCACCGCCCTGTCCTTCGTGATGCGGTGCCCGAGAAAGTCGATCGAGGACAGCCCGAACTAGCACTTGGCCGGTTTGACGATTAGGCCGTGCTGGCTGAGGCGTTCGAAGAGAGTCCGAAGGTGGGACACATGCTCCATCCTGGAGGCGCTGGCGATGAGAATGTCGTCCAGGTAGACAAACAGGAATGGCAGGTCCCGTAACACGGTGTCCATTAGGCGTTGAAAAGCCCGAGCGGCGTTTTTGAGACCGAATGGCATGCGGAGGAATTCGAACAGCCTGAACGGGGTGATCACCGCGGTTTTCGGGACGTCCTGCGGCCGGACGGGGACCTGGTGGTAACCCCGAACCAGGTCCACTTTAAAGAAAACAACTTTCCCGGCCAGGCGGGCGGAAAAGTCCTGGATGTGTGGAATCGGGTAGCGGTCGGGGGTCGTAGCGTCGTTGAGGCGCCGGTAATCGCCACACGGGCGCCAACCGCCGCCTGGTTTCGGTGCAATGTGGAGGGGCGAGGCCCATGGACTGTTCGACTGTCGAATGATGCCGAGGCGCTCCATCGTGTTGAACTCGGCTTTAGCGATGGCAAGTTTCCCCGGGTCGAGGCGCCGAGCGCGGGCGTAGACAAGCGGACTGGTGGTCGGGATGTGGTGTTCTACCCCGTGCTTGGTGGCGGCGGACGATAAAGTGAGCTTTGTGAGGTGCGGGAACCCGGCGAGGAGGCGGGAAAACTCGTCGGAGGCCAAGAGTGCGCTGGACAACTTCGTCGTGCCGGAACCACTGAGCGAACACGGGAGTGAACTGAAAGTCTCAGCATTGACAAGACGTCGGTTCTTGACGTCCACCAAAAGGCCATTGGCGCAGAGGAAGTCAGCGCCGAGAAGGGGGGTGGACACTTTCGCTGTAATAAAGTCCCAAGCGAAATGCTGCCCGCCAAAACACAGCGCCATGCTCCGTTTCCTGAAGGTACGGATGGAAATGCCATTGGCGGCTTCGAGGGCGGGGCCGTGGTTCCCCCTCCTGTATGTCTACGGTTGACGCGGGCAGGACGCTCACCTGGGCACCCGTGTCACAGAGGAAACGACGTCCAGAGTCAGTGTTCGTAATGAATAACAGACTACCTGAACGGCCGACAGCCATGGTAGCTAATGAGTGGGCCTTCGCGTTTCCCGACGCGGTAAAGCTGCACGGGGGCCGGCACTTCTTAGCTTTGGGGCCGAACTGCGCGTGGTAGAAGCACATGCTTGGGGGCTGCCGCCGTTGGGCTGTGGTGGTGGGGGCAGGGCCCCGCATGGCCGCGCAGTACTGTTGCCCGGCGGAGAAAAATTTGTCGGCCTCCTTGGCCAGGTCGCGGAAATCACTAATATGAGAGTTGGCTAAAGCCGACCGTACCTGCCCTGGCAGCTGTTGTAGGAACAGTTCTCTGAAGAGGAAGCACGGCTTGTGCTTGCCCCGGAGGGTTAACATGTGGTCCATAAGTTCTGAGGGCTTGGAGTCGCCAAGCCCGGGTAGAGAGAGAAGCTGGTGTGCGCGCTCGGGTTCAGTTAGTCCAAAAGTCTCTAGGAGGTGTGTTTGTGGTGCTCCGGGGGGGTCCTCGAGCAGGCTCACGACTCTGGCCGCGGTGGAGCTGCCGAGAGCAGAGACGACGTAATAATACTTCGTGTCGTCTGCGGTGATGTCCCGGAGTGCAAACTGAGCCTCGGCCTGGGCGAACCAAGCGGCAGCCTGTCGTTCCCAAAACTCCGGTAATTTGAGAGAAACGGCGTTTGTCGCCATCTCGGATAAAGTCTTTGGAAACATCCAAAAGAGAAACGGGGTCACCAATGTAGGAGTCGCTGGAAATAAACAGACTGCGAGACTTTCATAGCAGCAAAGAAAAACGCGTGTTAGCTTTATTAACTCTCCGCATGGACTGAGGGACTCGGCCTCGTCGCAGGGCTATGACGTCATCACACAATCGACGACTCTTAAAGGGACCCTGCCCCGATAACCCAACCAAGTTCCGTACATAACGTGGAGCGATAACAACATTGGCTATACATAGTGAATTGTGTTACTGTCCCTATGTGGTCTCCGCCACAGCATTGTGATTTTCGTTGCATTCATTATCATCGCTGTCACCACTGTTGCATTCATCTTGATCATCTTCACCTTCAAAATTGGAAATTTTTTAGGCAACTTAGGAATGGGATGGGGAGCAGGACCAGTATTTCTGTTATTGTGCATTACATCCAGCACTGCACCATATTAAGTGTGCATGTGATCCGTTTTTTTTAAGTTTCAGTTTTTACCATCATATTGTATCAGTTGTGATGAACACAATTTCATTCAACCAAGGCAGGCCAAATCATACGACTTTTTCTCGTAGCTGAATATATTTTTCGCTGCACAGAACCATGAACTTGAATTAATCTGAAGCACCATTTCCAAGGACATTCATATATCATCTCTTTCAGTCTTGGCTTAGTGGCAGCACTCTCAACTAAGTCAGAAGGTATTGGGTTTTAAGTTCCACTCCAGGACGTAAGCATATAATCTAGGCTACATTGTCAGAGGTGCTATCTTTCGGATGAGACATTAAACTGAGGCTCCCTCTTGGGTTGATGTAAAAGATCCCACGGCACTTTTTGAAGAGGAGCAGGGGAGGTCTCCCAGTGTCCTGGCCTACATTTATCCTTGAACCAACACCATCAAAAGCAGATTCATTGGCCATTTGTTTCATTGCTGTTGTGGGACTTAAATTGGCTGCTTTTAAAACCACATTGACCGCCCTTCAAAAGTAATTAATTGGCTATAAAGTGCTTTGGGACATCCCAAGGACATACTAGATATTAATTAAATGCAAGTTCTTTTCTTCCTTTCACACTGAAGTCCATTCATCTGACAATAGGCTGAACTTCCTACTTTTCTCCCTGTGAACAGCACTTCAAACTTTGTTAAACTTCCTCATTACAAAAAGTAATTACAAAAGATCTTACTGTCTGTCATGAGCCATTACTAACTTCTGTATAACATTTGCTGACTTTGGCAAAACTAATTATTTTTCGTACAATGCCCCTCAACGGTCATATAAAGAATAGACTATTCTGAAGTCATGCATTGCTTGGACTATTTTCATCAGTGCCAAACAAAGGAATTAGGTACCACACCGATGTGGTTGCAGCAGGAGGAAGAGCCGCTTCTGGAGTCATTATTGGGCTTAGTGAAGGTGGTGTTTGGTTTCCTGTTCTATTCCTTAGGTTATTGTTGCGCTTTGCCTTAGGGTGTGTTTGTAAAACTTAGTTGAACTGCCAGTTAACTTCAAAATTTGTTGGCACATTTTTTCTTTGCACACCTTGCATAAGGCTAACTTTTTATAAAAAAAAGGAATGCCATACGCCTTCTGACTTGTTATTTTTATGAAGCAGGCACACCTATCAACAATATTTTAATAAAAACAGAAAATGCTGGAGATACTCAGCAGGTCAGGCAGCATCTGTGAAGAGAGAAACAGAGTTAACGTTTCAGGTTGATGACTTTTCGTCAGAACTTTCCCAGTTCTGACGAAAGGCCATCGACCTGAAACGTTAACTCTGTTTCTCTCTCGACAGATGCTGCCTGACCTGCTGAGTATTTCCAGCATTTTCTGTTTTTATTTCAGATTTCCAGCATCTGCAGTATTTTCTTTTTGTAACAATATTTTAAGCATCTACACAATCTGTATTCACTACCTTCAACTCCTTTGTTTCTTCAATTTTTGATATGCAGCCTTCCACATTAGTCGGTGTTGCCAAGCAAGAAAATCCCACACAGATTGACACTACAGCACATGAAGAAGTTTGACAATTTTGAAGTGTTGCTGTTATTGCTTTGGTGAACTTCATTTTATAGTGCAGATCACTTCCACAAACCCCAAATCTCAGTATTTTTAAACTGTGAATCACAGGATTTCAAGACCATTAAATTTGCTGGAAATCTGGGATTGCAGAGCCTGGTTGCAGACAGCAGAAATACAATTGTTGGTGCAGAACTTGGTGAGCACAGAGGGTATAATGGCAAGAGCATGATTCAGAATCACAAATGGACTGTCCACAGGGAATTGTTTTTTTAATGAGGCTTTTCCTGTCAAACGATGAGCTTGCTGTCTTAAAAAGCGCTTGAATTTTGACATCGAGCTCCAGCTGGAGTTCGGCTGATAACTCAGCTATTAAAAGAATCAGACTGGCCTCCCAGAAGCTACTAGTCAGTTATCAAAATATTCTTGGCATTTCACAAATTTTTGATTTAAATATACAATTACAAGTAGAAAATATTTTGATTATACTTCATCCAATCACATGTAAGATAACCAAATATTTACTACTTACAGCCTAGCTCCATCAGGTTATATAAAACTAGTATTGCGGTCTTTCATATATTTGTGGATAGAGTTCCTCATAGAATACTCCATGATTTCTAGGTCCATGAAAGGGGCCTAGAAAATTGAATCACCCATTAAACTCATAGCTGCAGTATGGGAACTGAACTATCTGTTTAATCCTTTGGTCACTTGCCTGTAAAACAATGCTATTTCCTGTAGTCTTCCCTCCCTGAGTAAATGATCTTCATGCCATATTGACATATGCCAAAAGGATAGAATAACTTATGACAAACAATAATAACAAAATATAGACAAATCTTCAAGAGAATAACCTGGAATAGCTCATACATCTTAATTAACTAGTACTGCCTTTATTTAACTGCCAAAAAGACCTTCAAATCAGTTTTTAATTCTGTTCTGGGTCTCATAAATAGCTCAACTCTGAGGGTTTCCATGGCCTAATTGAATGAGGATATAAGGGGGATTACTCACCATTGGGTGGTCTTATTCTCATTCTTTGACAGAAGGCTAGATTCATCATGTGCTAGATTTTCCATCCATTGACTTATGAATCGAAAATCTAGCCCATAAACACAGCATAAATTCCACTTTCCTCTAATACAGAGTCACCCCTCCATTTATGTTCGTCTCTCTCCTTCAAAAGGCCACATAAGAGGCTTGCCAGCAAAGTTGAAGCCTATGGAATAACAGGGACAGTGGCAGCATGGATACGAAATTGGCTAAGTGATAAGAAACAGAGAGTAGTGGTGAACGGTTGTTTTTCAGACTGGAGGACCCCAGGGGTCGATGAAAGGACCACTGCTTTTCTTGATATATATCAATGATTTGGACTTGGGTGTACAGGGCACAATTTCAAAATTTGCAGATGACACAAAACTTGGATGTATAGTGAACAGTGAGGAGGAGTGATAGACTTCAAGAGGACATAGACAGGCTGGTGGAATGGGCAGACATGTGGCAGATGAAATTTAACGCAGAAAAGTGCAAAGTGATACATTTTGGTAGGAAGAACGAGGAGAGGCAATATAAACTAAAGGGTACAATTCTAAAGGGGGTGCATGAACAGAGAGACTTGGTGGTATATGTGCACAAATTGTTGAAATTGGCAGGGCAGGTTGAGAAAGCAGTTAAAAAAGCATACAGGGTCCTGGGCTTCATAATGCGCTAGATTACAGAATTTGTTTATCCCTGTTTGGCATAAAAATAAAACCAAAAAGGTGTCTCAACCGTGGCTAACAAGGGAAATTAGGGATAGCATAAGATCCAAGGAGAGGACATATAAATTGGCCAGAAAAAGCAATAAACCTGAGGATTGGGAGCAGTTTAGGATTCAGCAAAGGAGGACAAAGGGATTAATTAAGAGGGGGAAAATAGAATATGAGAGTAAGCTTGCAGGGAACATAAAAACTGACTGTAAAAGCTTCTATAGATATGTGAAGAGAAAAAGATTGGTGAAGTCAAGCGTAGGTCCCTTGCAGTCAGAATCAGGGGAATTTATAATGGGGAACAAAGAAATGGCAGACCAATTAAATACATACTTTGGTTCTGTCTTCACAAAGGAGGACACAAATAACCTTCCAGAGATGTCGGGGAACATAGGGTCTAATGAGAGGGAGGAATTGAATGAAATCAGTGTTTGTGGGGAAATGGTGTTAGGGAAATTGACAGGATTGAAGGCCGATAAATCCCCAGGGCCTGATAATCTACATCCTAGGGTACTTAAGGAAGTGGCCCTAGAAATAGTAGATGCATTGCTGGTCATCTTCCAAAATTCTATAGACTCTGGAATAGTTCCCATGGTTTGGAGGGTAACTAATGTAACCCCACTATTCAAAAAAGGTGCTAGAGAGAAAACGGGGAATTATAGACCGAGAAGCCTGACATTGGTAGTGGGGAAAATGCTAAAGTCCATTATAAAAGATGTAATAGCAGAGCACTTGGAAAACAGTGACAGGATCGGACAAAGTCAACATGGATTTACAAAAGGTAAATCATGCTTGACTAATCTACTGGAATTTTTTGAGGATGTAACTTGTAGAATAGATAAGGGAGAACCAGTGGATGTGGTGTATTTGGACTTTCAGAAGGCTTTCGATAAGGTCCCGCATAAGAGATTGACGTGCAAAGTTAAAGCACATGGGATTGGGGGTAAGGCACTGACTTGGATAGAGAACTGGTTGGCAGACAGGAAGCAAAGAGTTGGAATAAACGGGTCTTTTTCCGAGTGGCAGGCAGTGACTAGTGGGGTACCGCAGAGATTGGTGCTAGGACCCCAGCTATTCACAATATATATTAATGATCTAGATGAGGGAACTAGATGTAATATCTCCAAGTTTGCAGGCGACACAAAGCTGGGTGGGCGTGTGTGCTGTGAGGAGGATGCTGAGAAACTCGAGTATGATTCGGACAGGTTGGGTGATTGGGCAGATGTGTGGCAGATGCAGTATAACGTGGATAAATGCGAGGTTATCCACTTTGGTGGCAAAAACAGGAAGACAGATTATTCTCTGAATGGCAATAGATTGGGAAAAGGGGAAGTACAACGAGATCTGGGTGTCCTTGTGCACCAGTCGCTGAAGGTAAGTATGCAGGTGCGGCAGGCAGTTAAGAAGGCAAATGGTATGTTGGCCTTCATAGCGAGAGGATTCGAGTACAGGAGCAAGGGGGTGGCGGGGGTGGTGGGGAGGGGGGGTGGGGTTAGGAGGGGAGGAAGGAATTGAAGAACATCCTGTACTTTTGTAAGGCAGGAAAGATAAAATGTTGCAAATGGGAGTGGCAAAAAAAACCCCCGTCTCTGCACCTGCTTAATATCTTTTACATCTCCAGCTTTTTCCAGTTCTGTTGAAGGGTCCCAGACCTGAAACGTTAACTCTGTTTCTTGCTCCACGGATGCTGCCTGGCCTGCTGAGTATTTCCAGCATTTTCTGTTGTTATTTCAGATTTCCAGCATCCGCAGTATTTTGCTATTATATATGCGAGATATGAATTGTTACACTGCTTTATTACACAGCAAGTGAACGTACAGAGCAACAGTTCAATCAGTACATCTTGTCTTAGCATAATATAATACAAAATAATGAACACATTACACTTTTCCAAATCAGTGGGTCGGCTTGCTTTACTTAAAACTTCTAATTACCCTCCTGCATTATAACCTTGAGTCTCGCAAAACTTTGCCTGTGCAACTTTCTGTTTAAAAACCTGACTGTCAGTTTGTGTCTCTGTCTCTGTCTTTATCACTCGGTCTTCACAACATGAGATCAGACAATCTCTGGACTGGCGACCTCCTGACAAAAGGATGTGAGGTGTTTATCAATTACCAAGACAGGCTAACAAATTGCTTATTGTTTTGAATCTTTGGGGAAACAGCTTCAAAGCCTAACCTATTAGCATTTTTACTACCTTTCATGTCAGTGATTTAAAAAAAAACACGTGTGAATACTCTTTGCGTTAAAAAAGCAATATTTATATATATAATTCTTCTTCAAATGTTTTCTGTGGAATAATAGTAAAAAAAAAAATCCTAAAATGGGGACCTTGATTTCAATTGAGCCTAAATATTGATGATGACAGTCTCCTGTTTTTGCCTGAGAAAGGTGGGTTTGGAAACTCTCAAACCAATTCCCTGTCAATACAAGTCTGCAGGACAGAGCGTCAAAATCAGTATTAATAAGACATTAATTTGTTCATTTCACTCAGCAAGACCTTAAAGATTTATAAAAGCAATACACAAAGGCCTTAAAGATGGAAAAGGCTGTTTAGAAAACTCATGGGAGCCTAAGTTTTATAAATAGGGGCAAAGAATACAACAAAAATTAATGCCAAACCTTTACAAACCATTGGTTAGGCTGCAATTAGAGTATTCTTACTTAAGAAAAACATCAAGGTCATGGAGAGGGTACAAAAGAGATTCACAGAGGCAATAACGAGGATGAAAGGCTTTAATTATAAGGAGACTAGAGAAACTGGAGCTCTATTTATTAGAACAAAGGAAACTATGAGATCTGATAGTGTTCAAAATTATAAGAGGCTTTGATAAAGCAGATCAGGAAAAGCTATGGTTGGCGAGTTGGTAACTAAAGATCATCACCAAAAAAACAAAGGGACAGATAAGGATTTTTTAAAACATAAACAACAATAATTCTTGTATTTATATAACGCCTTTAACGTAGTAAAACACCCCAAGGTGCTTCACAGGAGTAATAAAAGACAAAAAATTTGACACCGAGCCACATAAGGAGAAATTAGGGCAGGTGACCAAAAGCTTGCTTAAAGAGGTAGGTCTTAAGGAGCGTCTGAAAGGAGGAAAGAGAGGTAGCGAGGCGGAGAGGTTTAGGCAGGCAATTCCAGAGCTTAGGGCCTAGGCAACAGAAGGCACGGTCACCAATGGTTGAGCGATTATAATCAGGGATGCTCAAGCGGGCAGAATTAGAGGAGCGCAGATATCTCAGGGAGCTGTGTGGCTAAAGGAGGTTACAAAGGTAGGAAGGGGTGAGGCCATGGAGGGATTTGAAAACAAGGATGAGAATTTTGAACAAATTAGTAACAATACTGTGGAGGAGGAATTCCTGGAGTGTTTAAGGGATGGTTTCCTGGACCAATATGTCGAGGAACCAACCAGAGATCAGGCCATCGTAGACTGGGTATTATGTAACGAGAAAGGATTAATTAGCAATCTTGTTGTACGAGGCCCCTTGGGTCGGAGCGATCATAATATGATCGAATTCTTCATTAAGATGGAGAATGAAGTAGTCGACTCAGAGACTAGGGTCCTAAATTTAAATAAAGGAAACTACGATGGTCTGAGGCGTGAGTTGGGTAGGATTGACTGGGGAATGTCACTCAAAGGGTTGACGGTGGATAGGCAATGGCAAACATTCAAAGACCGCATGGATGAACTACAGAATTTGTTCATCCCAGTTTGGCATAAAAATAAAACAAAAAAGGTGACTTAACCGTGGCTAACAAGGGAAATTAGGGATAGCATAAGATCCAAGGAGAGGACATATAAATTGGCCAGAAAAAGCAGGAAACCTGAGGATTGGGAGCAGTTTAGGATTCAACAAAGAAGGACAAAGGGATTAATTAAGAAAGGGAAAATAGAATATGACAGTAAGCTTGCAGGAAACATAAAAACTGACTGTAAAAGCTTTTATAGATATGTGAAGAGAAAAAGATTGGTGAAGTCAAGCGTAGGTCCCTTGCAGTCAGAATCAGGGGAATTTATAATCAGGAACAAAGAAATGGCAGACCAATTAAATACATATTTTAGTTCTGTCTTCACAAAGGAGGACACAAATAACCTCCCAGAGATGTTGGGGAACATAGGGTCTGATGAAAGGGAGGAACTGAAAGAAATCAGTATTTGGAGGGAAATGGTGTTAGGGAAATTGATGGGATTGAAGGCCGATAAATCCCCAGGGCCTGATAATCTACATCCTAGGGTACTTAAGGAAGTGGCCCTAGAAATAGTTGATGCTTTGCTGATCAACTTCCAGCATTCGATGGAATCTGGAACAGTACCCATGGATTGGAGGGTAGCTAATGTTACCCCACTATTCAAAAAAGGTGGTAGAGAGAAAATGGGGAATTACAGACCAGTAAGCCTGATGTCGGTAGTGGGGAAAATGCTAGAGTCCATTATAAAAGATGTAATAGCAGAGCACTTGGAAAACAGTGACAGGATCGGACAAATTCAACATGGATTTACAAAAGGTAAATCGTGCTTGACTAATCTACTGGAATTTTTTGAGGATGTAACTGGTAAAATAGATAAGGGAGAACCAGTGGATGTGGTGTATTTGGACTTTCAGAAGGCTTTCGATAAGGTCCCACATAAGAGATTAGCGTGTAAAGTTAAGGCACATGGGATTGGGGGCAAGGTATTGACTTGGATAGAGAACTGGTTGGCAGACAGAAAGCAAAGAGTTGGAATAAACGGGTCTTTTTCCGAGTGGCAGGCAGTGACTAGTGGGGTACCGCAGGGATCGGTCCTTGGACCCCAGCTATTCACAATATATATTAATGATCTAGACAAGGAAACTAGATGTAATATCTCCAAATTTGCAGACGACACAAAGCTGGGTGGGCATGTGTGCTGTGAGGAGGATGCCGAGAAACTCCAGGATGATTTGGACAGGTTGGGTGATTGGGCAAAAGCATGGCAGATGCAATATAACGTGGATAAATGTGAGGTCATCCACTTTGGTGGCAAAAACAGGAAGGCAGATTATTATCTGAATGGCAATAGATTAGGAGAAGGGGAAGTGCAACGAGACCTGGGTGGCTTTGTGCACCCAGTCGCTGAAGGTAAGCATGCAGGTGCAGCAGGCGGTTAAGAAGGCAAATGGCATGTTGGCCTTCGTAGCAAGAGGGTTTGAGTACAGGAACAAGGATGTCTTGCTGCAGTTATACAGGGCCTTGGTGAGACCACATCTTGAGTATTGTGTGCAGTTTTGGTCGCCTTATCTGAGGAAGGATGTTCTTGCCATGGAAGGAGTTCAGCGAAGACTCACCAGGCTGATACCTGGGATGGCAGGAATGACATATGAGGAGAGATTGGGTCGATTGGGCTTGTACTCGCTGGAGTTTAGAAGAATGAGAGGGGATCTCATTGAAACTTATAAAATTCTGACAGGACTGGACAGACTAGATGCAGGAAGGATGTTCCCGATGGTCGGGGAGTCCAGAAATGAGGAGGAATTTCTTCCCCCAGAGAGTGGTGAACCTGTGGAATTCTCTACCACAGAAGGCAGTAGAGGCCAATACATTAAATATATTCAAGAAGGAGTTGGATAAATTTCTTAAGGCTAAAGGGATCAAGGGGTATGGGGAGAAAGCAGGGACTGGGTACTGAATTTGGATGATCAGCCATGATCGCATTGAATGGCGGAGCAGGCTCGAGGGGCCGAATGGCCTACTCCTGCTCCTATCTTCTATGTTGAAATTGAGACGTTGC
This sequence comes from Somniosus microcephalus, assembly GCF_052327205.1. Taxonomy (NCBI): domain Eukaryota; kingdom Metazoa; phylum Chordata; class Chondrichthyes; order Squaliformes; family Somniosidae; genus Somniosus; species Somniosus microcephalus. The sequence goes on along the minus strand of NC_140992.1, from coordinate 61,306,573 downwards.
TTAACGGGGAGCCAATGTAGGTCAGCAAGCACAGGGGTGATAAACAAATGGGACTTGGCGTGAGTTAGGACACGGGCAGCTGAATTTTGGATGACCTCAAGCTTACGTAGGGTAGCTTGTGGGAGGCCAACCAGGAGTGTGTTGGAATAGTCAGGTCTAGAGGTAACAAAGGCATAGCTGAGGGTTTCAGCAGCGGATGAGCTGAGGCAGGGGTGGAGACGGGCGATGTTAAGGGTTGTTAGGTCGTGGAATGCCTTATGAGAAAAAGGAAAGTAGATAAATATTTGAAAAAGAAAAAAGAAAATCATGTGGGGAAAGAGCAAGGGAATTAGACTAAGTGAATAGTTATCTCAGAAAGCTGGCAAGGCGTGATAAGTCAAATGGTCTCCTATGCTGTAAAAATCTACGGTTCTATGACAATTGGAGTGCTTGACGCTATCACCAGATGATGTCCTGTGTACGAACCAGAGCAGTTGTGAGCACAAACTAAAAGCATTAGATCACATTTGGTACAATGTAACTGTGCTTTGCGTAGTTTATTCTTAAATGCATACGTTTTCTCAGCCGAAATGGCAACTCACAGAATTCATTATGTTCCATTGATAAATATTAAATTTTAGCTGAAACAATAGTTTTAGTAGAGATGTTTTTAAAATTACATTTGTTTCTTCACAGAGAATATGAATTGCTGCAATAAAATAGAGTTGAATTTAGTAACAGTGGATTTTACAGTTTTGCTAGTTATCATTCCCCTCACAATCAAATGGTTGCTCGTGAATTCCGTAAAACAGTATTTTTAAGTAAGTCAGGATTTGCTTCTGAATGATTCATCTTGCTTGGTTTTGCAAATGAGAAATAAAATTAATGAGTAACCATTTGGGCCCCCAAGAAAAGTTTTGAAGAAATTAAAATTGGAGCTCTGCTGGAGAACCTTCACATTGCCTGTGCAATCTAACAACCAGCATCTGAGAATTGACTTAATTAACCCTGCCTGGCTTTCCCTCCCTCTATGTAAGGAAACATCTGCCTTTGCTCAGTGCCTCTCGTGACATTGGCTACCAAGCCGTAAAGCAATGTATTGACACACCAACATGCTGTGCTACCAGGTTGTCTTAAAATGGAAACCTCTTCAGATCCATTTTAAATTTTCAGTGCAAAAATGGATCTTAATTTAGATTTGATTTATGCCAGTTCAGACTAAAAGAAGCAGAGAAAAATTCTGGAATTATTCTAGAGTTTGTGGTGGAGTAACTGTAGGTTTCTATGGAAGGATGAACTATACGGATAAAATGGCCTGCCTCATCAGTATTTATTTTTGTGTTCTTATTTGTGTTTTGGTTGGTGTAGAATTTATTCATTCCCAGTCACTTAAAAAGGAGGTATGAAAAAATTCATTTGCAGCCAATTCAGTACACTTGATGGTAATTTTGTGACATTTATACCATAGATCATATCTACAAACTCATTGGATGGTTTTCCCCAGCATTATTTTAATGCAAATATATAGACTTTTTGAAGACTTATTTGTTTTATTGGCATCAAGTTTACTATTTTTCTTTTTTGGTGCTGTTACTTCCAGATTGAAGCAACAGTGAAATCAACTACCCTTGCCAAAACTTGATTTTGCTGTGCTCAGCACTGAAGCCTGGTGAGTCACACTGGCCTTAACCATATAGTACCAAATTATCCTTTCAGTGCAGTGGTTTAAAAAAACAACTGATAATGACTTTGCCAGGTGCTGTTTAAGATGAAGTAAACAGATTTGTTTTTAAGCAACCATAATTTATATTGTTTATGAATATAAAGTTCAGTAATCTTGTTAGATGTGATATGCAATTATATACTATTATTACTGATTAGAATGGCAGCTGAAGGCTCCAACCCTCCATTAAGCAAAAGCTGTTGTCCATATCATCATCAGTGTTGCCTACTGTTGGACAATTGTACCAATAACACAATTAAATTGTAAATGTTCCAAAGATTTGCTGCCACAATGGGGACAATCAAAATAATGTCAATTTGCAACAGTATCAATCTATCTTGCTCATTGTTCTCTCTTTCTGACTCAGAACAGATTATTAGTCTACTCTTTTAATTCAAATGATTGGCTAATTCATTTTTTTAGTGCAAGAAACGACTTTGAATTATCAGTAGACTGTATCTGAATCTAAATGATAACAAATCAGTCCCTACATTTCTCATCTACATGCTGTCCCTTGGCGACATCATCCGAAAACACATCAGGTTCCAAATGTACGCCGACGACACCCAGCTCTACCACACCACCACCTCTCTCGACCCCTCCACTGTCTCTAATTTGTCACACTGCTTGTCAGATATCCAGTACTGGATGAGCAGAAATTTCCTCCCACTAAATATTGCGAAGTTCAAAGCCATTGTCTTCAGTGCCTGCCACAAACTCCGTTCCCTAGTCATCGACTCCATCCCTCTCCCTGGCCACAGTCTGAGACTGAACCAGACTGTTCGCAACCTTGGTGTCGTATTTGACCTCGAGATGTGCTTCCAACCACATATTCGCTCTATCACCAAAGCCGCCTACTTCCACTTCTGTAACATTGCCCGACTCTTCCCCTGCCTCAGCTCATCCCCTGCCTCAGATCATCTGCTGCTGAAACCCTCACCCATGCCTATGTTATCTCTAGTCTTGACTATTCCAATGGTCTCCTGGTCAGCCTTCCATCTTCCGCCCTCCATAAACTTGAGCTCATCCTAAACTCTGCTGCCCGTATCCTAACTTGCACCAACTCCCATTCAACACCATCACCTCTGTGCTCACTGACCTACACTGGCTCCCAGTCCGGCAATGCCTCAATTAAAAAATTCTCATCCTTGTTTTCAAATCCCTCCCTGGCCTCGCCCACCTTCTCCAGCTCTACAACCCTCCGAGATCTCTACGCTCCTCCAATTTTGGCTTCATGCGCATTGCCGATTATAATCGCTCAACCTTTGGAGACCGTGTTTCAGCTGCCTAGGCCCTAAGCTCTGCAATTGTCTCCCTAAACCTCTCCGCTTCTTTACCTCTCTCTCCTCCTTAAAGACATGCCTTAAAACCTACCTCTTTGACCAAGCTTTTGGTTATCTGCCCTAATATCTCCTTATGTGGTTCGGTGTCAAATTTTGTTTGATAATCAATGATGTGAAATGCCTTGGGAGGTTTTACTACATTAAAGGAGCTATATAATTGCAAGTTGTTGTTGTACATTCAGTAGTTGAATTGGAATTGTTTCTGTAGGAACTATATTTTCTATGTTGTCTCCTTTGAAGGTGTTAAAGTTATTTATTAGATGAAAATACCATCATCAGAAAGGTCCAAAATAACTACTTGTACTTAGCAGTAAAATTACTTCAGCTATTGAATCCATTTTGCAATCCAGACCTCATGTGACAACCAATACACTTTGTAAGATTAAATAGAAAAATTATAAACACACAAATTAGTACAGATAGTTGAATAGATTTGGCACGGAAATTACTTGAAGCAAAAGATACATTTAGAAATTCATGAAAACAATATTTGAGAAAAACCACATTTGGTTATATTTAGAATCACCATTTTCTCTTCTATTGGTTGGTAACATCCTGCCTTTCCACCAAAAGATCTACAAGCATGTAATACTTATCAATATTTTATGTACGATCTTCAAAACAGATGTTTTACTTTTAGGTCTCCCTATGCCATGCACAGATTCCTAGACAGGAGGCCAAGCAGGTAAACATGCTCACAGGCTACTGTCCATGGAATTCTGAAATTAGATATTGGAAGGTGTATGAGAATGGTCCAGGAAAACTTGCCTTCTACTTTTCCTACCATATTCATGGGGAAATGCAAGGCTTAATTGCCTTTTTGGAAAAGCATCTGAGATCAGGAACTTAATGGATAGGGAACTCTGCGTGAAAAACCACAATTTCCAATCCATGAAGCAGTGCTCCAGGTCACCTAGGGTATAGAATTAAATAATAAAAACATACAAAAAAGTTGTTTGCTCGCTTAAATATACCCTGAAACTTTGTACTTTTAAAATTACAGCAGGAATGCTCTTCGAGTCTTCAAAATACTCTTTGAAAGAGGAGAGAAACCTATTTCAAGAACCATCGCAACACCATTGTTGTTCTCAGGGTTCAGGTGTGTCGATACCATTATGAACCTTGAATACCTCAATAAGATCCCCTTTCAATCTTCTCTTTAATTTAAATGAACTTAGCACTGTGCAGATGATTTCAATGACTTGTCCACTTACACCAGTAAGACCTTTTTTCTGTGCTGTATCCTATAGACTAATAACATTTAGTTTATAGTTCCAATGCTTATTCCTTCTCCCTAGTCTCATCACTTTGCATTGATTGACAGTGAAGTTCTTTGCCATTTCTCAGCCCAATGTCCCAATTTATCTTCATTGCTTTGCACCCAATCAGCCTGCTTTTGATCGCATACAGACCCCACCTACCTTATGTCATTGGCATTTTTTTTGTCTCTATTTCCACTTCCAAAATATTGATGTACAATGTGAATAGAAAATGACCCACTCATCACTTCCTGCCATACTGATGCAACTCCATGTACGACCACCTTATTTCCTTTGATGCAGCCAGTTACCAATCTATTTTAATAGCTGTCCACCTACCTTATTCCCATTCTCCTTTACATCACTGCATCAAACACCTTGCTGAAGTCTAGATAAACAATATTCCTTTTATGTAAACGTGTCAGCCTTATTGGCCTGTAATTACCAGGACAGCCCATTTACCCTTTTTTAAAAGCAGACGGTACATCCCTTTCTCTCCATTCCTTTGGTACAGTTCCTAATTCAAATGTTTTCCTAAATATCCTTGCCAGAACGTGACCAATTTTGTTGTCCATTTCCTTAAGCACTGTTCTGTGCAGGTCATCAGGCCCCAGGTCTTACTGTGAGTGCTGTCAATGTTTCCAACACTTTCTTATTAGTAATTAATCTTTTGTCTTTAAAATGTCCTCCTTTTTCCCCAGAAAATCAACCCTCACTTCCAGGGGATTTAGCAACTTCTTCTGTGAGCAATACAAAGAAATTGTTCATCTATCTCCCATTTCCTGGTTGCCTGATACCACATTCCCATTGGTACTTTTTAAAGGTAGTACTGTACTACCTCCTTTACTCCCTGTTTATCCAGATGCATGTACAGAAAGATTTTAATTTTTTTATGTTCCCTGCAATCTTAAACTAATTCTCTAGTTTCCCTATCTAACCAGTTTTTGAAGTCTTCATGCTATCCATATATTTCTTTCTGTCTAGCACTGAACCGGAAGATCTAGATTTGAGGAATGCAAATCACTTTTGCATTACCTGTTCTGATGCCCATGTGGGTTTCCTCATATTCCTATTCTGCTTCTTATGCAGGGTATAGATTTACTTTGTATTCATACATTGTGCCACTTCTCCATGTTTCGTCCCTCTAACAGTTTACTCCAGTCTACTTCCATTAACTATTTCCTTATTCTCCCAAAGTCCACTTTCCCAAAATTTTCTTCATTGTATTCTCTTCATCCACTTCTGTAAAGTTAGTTAATAGTCAAATAAATAAAGGCATGGCAGGACAGCTTGATCCAGCGGAATGCACATCCTGTGCCATGTGGGAACTCCAGGATGCTTCCCGTATCCTGAACAACCATGTGTACAGGAGGTGTCGTCAGCTGGAGGTGCTCGAGCTCCAGGTTTCGGAGCTTGAGCAGCAGCTGGTGTCTTCGAGGTTGAGAGCTACATGGATAGCACAGTTCAGGAGGTGGTGACCCTGCAGCTAAGGAGTGCGCAGGCAGAGAGGGAATGGGTGACTGCCAGACAGAAGAGGAGGACCAGGCAGGTAGTGCAGGAGTCCCCTGAGTGCATCTCGCTCTCTAACCAGTATTCTGTTCTGAGTACTGGTGAGGGCGATGGTTCCTCTGAGAAGTACAGCCAGAGTCAAGTCCACGGCACCACGGGTGACTCAGCTGTATGGGGCGGGTGGGGGGGGGGGGGGTAGGAGGAAGATAGGGAAAGCAATAGTGGTTGGGGATTCGATAGTTAGGGGAGCAGACAGGTGTTTCTGCAGCCACAGACATGTCTCCAGGATGGTATGTTGCCTTCCTGGTGTCAGGGTGAAGGATGTCACCGAATGGCTGCAGAACATTCTGAAGGGGGAGGGTGACCAGCCAGAGGTCGTGGTCCATATTGGTACCAATATTATAGGTAGAAAGAGGTCTGAGGTCCTGCAGGCAGATTTTAGGGAGCTAGGAAAGAGATTTAAAAGCAGGACCTCAAAGCTAGTAATCTCTGGATTACTCCCGGTGCCACACGCGAGTGAGTATAGGAATAGGAGGATAGAGCAGATGACTACGTGGCTGGAGAGATGGTGCAGGAAGGAGGGCTTCAGACTCTTGGGAAGAGTGATCATAGCATGGTAGAATTTCAAATTCAGTTTGAGGTTGAGAAAGCTAGGTCTCAAACTAGTGTCCTGAACTTAAACAAAGGTAATTGACATGAATCAGTCATTCATGAAAGAAAGACTTATGAAATAATATTGAGCGGCCTGCGGGTGGCGCTGTCCAGGGAGAGTATAAATACTCGGGCACGGGCCCAGCTTGCGCAGGACATTCTTAACAGGAACTAGTGAAGGACACAACTAGACCTCCATGTTGTAAAACAGTTGATTAAAGCTTTGTTTAACGCTTAGACCAAGTGTCTAGTAGTTTTCTTATGTCAGTAATTACAAAGGTATGAAGGCAGACTTGGTTAAGGTGGACTGGGAAAATATATTACAGGGTAAGACTAGAAAAGCAGTGGCAAACATTTAAGGAATTATTTCATAACTCTCAGCAAAGATATATTCCAGTGAGAAAGAAAGACTCTTTCTCACTGAACCATCCGTGGCCAGCTAAGGAAGTAAAGGACGGTATCAAATTGAAAACAAAAGCATACAATGTTGCGAAGAATACTGAAAGGCCAGAGGATTGGGACATTTTTAAAAGGCAGCAAAGGACGACTAAAAAAATGATAGAGAGAGAAGATAGCTTATGAGAGTAAGCTAGCAGGCAATATAAAAACAGACAGTAAGAGCTTCTACAGGTATATAAAAAGGAAGAGAGTAGCTAAAGTAAACTTTGGTCCCTTAGAGGATGAGTCTGGGGAATTAATAATGGGAAACAGGGAAATGGCAGAGATCTTGAATAAATATTTTGTATCAGTCTTCACGGTAGAAGACACTAAAAGCATCCCAATAATGGATAATCAAGGGGCTATTGGGGTGGGAGGGGGGAACTTAAAACAATCACTATCAGTAGAGAGAGAGTACTAGGCAAACTAATGGGACTAAAGGTGGACAAGTCCCCTGGACCCAATGGCATGCATCCTAAAGTCTTAAAAGAGGTGGCTGCAGAGATAGTGAATACATTGGTTGTAATCTAACAAAATTCCCTGGATTCTGGAGAGGTCCCAGCGGACTGGAAAACCGCAAATATAACGCCCCTATTTAAGAAAGGAGGGAGACAGAAAGCAGGAAACTATCGACCAGTTAGCCTAACATCTGTCATTGGGAAAATGCTGGAGTCCATCATTAAGGAAGTGATAGCAGGATATTTAGAAAATCATAATATAGTCAAGCAGAGTCAACATGGTTTTATGAAAGGGAAATTGTGTTTGACACATTTGCTAGAGTTCTTTGAGGATGTAATGAGCAGGGTGGATAAAGGGGAACCATTAGATGTCGTGTATTTGAATTTCCAGAAGGCGTTCGATAAGGTGCCACATAAAAGGTTACTGCACAAAATAAGAGCTCACGGGGTTGGGGGTAATATATTAGCATGGATAGAAGATTGGCTAACTGGAGAAGGGAAAGTGCAAAGAGACCTTGGTGTTCCTGTGCACCAGTCGCTGAAGGTAAGCATGCAGGTGCAGCAGGCGGTTAAGAAGGCAAATGGTATGTTGGCCTTCGTAGCAAGAGGGTTCGAGTACAGGAACAAGGATGTCTTGCTACAGTTGTACAGGGCCTTGGTGAGACCGCACCTTGAGTATTGTGTGCAGTTTTGGTCGCCTTACCTGAGGAAGGACGTTCTTGCCATGGAGGGAGTGCAGCAAAGATTCACCAGGCTGATACCTGGGATGGCAGGAATGACGTATGAGGAGAGATTGTGTCGATTGGGCTTATACTCACTGGAGTTTAGAAGATTGAGAGGGGATCTCATCGAAACCTATAAAATTCTGTCAGGCCTGGACAGACTAGATGCAGGAAGGATGTTTCTGATGGCCGGGGAGTCCAGAATCAGGGGTCATAGTCTAAGGATAAGGGGTAAGCCATTTAGGACTGAAATGAGGAGGAATTTCTTCACCCAGAGAGTGGTGAACCTGTGGAATTCTCTGCCACAGAGGGCGGTGGAGGCCAGTTCACTAAATATATTCAAGAAAGAGTTGGATATATTTCTTAAGGCTAAAGGGATCAAGGGATATGGGGAGAAGGCAGGGACAGGGTACTGAATTTGGATGATCAGCCATGATCTCATTGAATGGCGGAGCAGGCTCGAAGGGCTGAATGGCCTACTCCTGCTCCTATCTTCTATGTTTCTATGTTTTTATGTTTAACAGAAAACAAAGAGTCGGGATAAATGGGTCATTTTCAGGTTGGCAAACTGTAACTAGTGGGGTGCAACAGGGGCCTCAACTATTTACAATCTATATTAATGACTTGGATGAAGGGACTGAGTGTAATGTAGCCAAATTTGCTGATGATACAAAGGTAGGTGGAAAAGCAAATTGTGTGGAGGCACAAAGAATCTCCAAAGGGATATAGATAGGCTAAGTGAGTGGGCGAAAATCTGGCAGATGGAGTTTAATGTGGGAAAATGCGAGGTTATCCACTTTGGTAGGAAAAATTTAAATGGGGAGAGATTACAAAATGCTGAGGTACAGAGGGATCTGGGAGTCCTTGTACATGAATCACAAAAAGTTAGCATGCAGGTACAGCAAGTAATTAGGAAGGCAAATGGAATGTTGGCCTTTATTGCAAAGGAAATGGAGTATAAAAGTAGGGAAGTCCTGTTGCAACAGGTGAGACCACACCTGGAGTACTGCGTACAGTTTTGGTCTTCTTATTTAAGGAAGGATATACTTGCATTGGAGGCAGTTCAGAGAAGGTTCACAAGGTTGATTCCGGAGATGAAGGGGTTGTCTTATGAAGAAAGGTTGAGCAGGTTGGGCCTATACTCACTGGAGTTTAGAAGAATGAGAGGGGATCTTATTGAAACATATAAGATTCTGAAGGGGCTTGACAGGGTAGATGCAGAATTAGGGGGGGAATCTAGAACTAGGGGGCATAATTTCAGAATAAGGGGGCACCATTTTAAATCAGAAATGAGGAGGAATTTCTTCTCTCAGAGGGTCGTGAATCTTTGGAATTCTCTTCCCCAGAGAGCTGTGGAGGCTGGGTCATTGAATATATTTAAGGTGGAGATAGACAGATTTTTGAACGATAAGGGAGTCAAGGGTTATGGGGAGCGGGCAGGGAAGTGGAGTTGAGGCCAAGATTAGATCAGCCATAATCTTATTGAATGGCAGAGCAGGCTCGAGGGGCCAAATGACCTACTCCTGCTCCTACGTCTTATGTTCTTATTCCTGGGGCATTGGGGCTGGTTCTGGGGGAGGTGGGACCTGTACAGGCCGGACGGGTTGCACCTCAACAGAGCCGGTACCAATATCCTCAAGGGGAGGTTTGCTAGTGCAATTGGGGAGGATTTAAACTAAGTTGGCAGGGGGATGGGCACCAGGATGTAGCATTAGAAAGGAGAAACAAAGGGCACAAAGGATTGAGAGAGATGGATAGGACTAAAGTAAGAAATAGTAAGGTATTATGTGGGGTCAGACTAAGGATGGTCTAAGATAGGTTTACAGTGAACGTACGAAGCACAGTGAACAAGGTTGGTGAGCTACAGGCGCAAATAGTCACATGGGAATATGATGTCATGGCAATAACGGGGACCTGGCTCAAAAAAGGGCAGGATTGGGTATTAAATATTCCTGGATATAGGGCGTTCAGGAAAGATAGGAGGTGGTGTTGCAGTATTGGTTAAGGAGAATGTTACAGTGATGGAGAGAGAGGATGTCCTGGAGGGGTCAAGGACAGAATCTATATTACTAGAGTTAAGAAATAATAGAGTAGTGATAATGGGGAACTTCAACTATCCTAATATAGACTGGGATAGTAATAGTGTAAAGGGCAGAGAGGGGGAAGAATTTCTGAAGTGTGTTCAGGAGAACTTTCTTGATCAGTATGTTTCCGGCCCAACAAGGAAGGAGGCATTGCTGGATCTAGTTCTGGGGAATGAGGCGGGTCAAGTGGAGCAAGTGTCAGTAGGTGAACATTTAGGGAACAGTGATCATAGTATCATAAGGTTTAGATTAGCTATGGAAAAGGACAGGGAGCAATCTAGAGTAAAAATATTTAATTGGAGGAAGGCCAATTTCAGTGGGATGTGAACGGATCTGGCCCGAGTAAATTGTAATCAAAGATTTGCAGGCAAAACTATAGTGGAACAATGGGCTGCCTTTAAAGAGGAAATAGTTCGGGTACAGTCGAGGTACATTCCCACTAGGGGGAAAGGTAAGGCAACTAAAGTCAGAGCTCCGTGGATGACAAAAGATATTGAGAGTAAGATGAAGCAGAAAAAGAGCGTGTATGATAGATGTCAGGTCGAGAATACATCTGAGAATCAGGCTAAATATAGAATGTTCAGAGGAGAAGTGAAAAAGAAAATAAGAGGGGCAAAGAGAGGGTATGAGAATAGAATGGTAGCCAACATAAAAGGTAATCCAAAAGTCTTCTATATGCATATAAATAGTAAACGGGTAGTAAGAGGAGGGGTGGGGCTGATTAGGGACCAAAAAGGAGACCTATGCATGGAGGCAGAGGGTATGGCTGAGGTACTAAATGAGTACTTTGCATCTGCCTTCACCAAGGAAGAAGATACTGCCATAGACATAGTGAAGGAGGAGGTAGAGGAGATACTGGATGGGATAAAAATTGATAAAGACGAGGCACTAGAAAGACTTGCTGTACTTAAAGTAGAAAAGTCACCAGGACCGGATGGGATGCATCCTAGATGCTGAGGATGCTGAGGGAAGTGAAGGAAGAAATTGCGGAGGTACTGGCCATAATCTTCCAATCCTCCTTAGAAATGGGGGGTGGTGCCAGAGGACTGGAGAATTGCAAATGTTATACCCTTGTTCAAAAAAGGGTGTAAAGATAAACCCAGCAACTATAGGCCAGTCAGTTTAACCTCGGTAGTGGGGAAGCTTTTAGAAACAATAATCAGGGACAAAATTAACAGTCACTTGCTAAGCAATCCCATAATCAATGGATCAGATCAAAGCTCTGCAGTCCTGCCACATCCACTCATGAATGGTGGACCATTAAACAACTAACGGGAGGAGGAGGCTCCATGAATATCCCCATCCTCAATGATGGTGGAGCCCAGCTCGTGAGTGCAAAAGACAAAGCTGAAGCATTTGCAACCATCTTCAGCCAGAAGTGCCGAGTGGATGATCCATATTGGCCTCTTCCTGAGGTCCCCACCATTACAGAAGCCAATTCAATTCACTCCACATGATATCAAGAAATGGCTGAGTACACTGGATACAGCAAAGGCTGTGGGCCCCGACAACATCCCGGCTGTCGTGCTGAAGACTTGTGCTCCAGAACTAGCCGCACCTCTAGCCAAGCTGTTCCAGTACAGCTACAACACTGGCATCTATCCGACAATGTGGAAAACTGCCCAGATATGTCCTGTCTACAAAAAGCAGGACAAATCCAATCCAATTACCGGGGTTCAAGAAGGCCGCTCAGCACCACCTTCTCAAGGGCAACTAGGGATGGGCAATAAATGCTGGCCTTGTTAGCAACGCCCACATCCCATGAACGAATAAAAGAAGTGTGGATTAATTAAGGAAAGCCAGGATGGATTTGTTAAAGGTAAATCGTGTTTAACCAACTTGATCGAGTTTTTTGGTGAGGTATCAGAGAGGGTTGATGAGGGCAATGCGGTTGACGTGGTGTACGTGGATTTCCAAAAGGCGTTCGACAAAGTGCCACATAATAGGCTTGCCAGCAAAATTGAAGCCCATGGAATAAAAGGGACAGTGGCAGCATGGATACGAAATTGGCTAAGTGACAGGAAACAGAGAGTAGTGGTGAACGGTTGTTTTTTGGACTGGAGCATTGTGTCCAATTCTGGGCACCGCACCTTAGGAAGGATGTGAAGGCCTTAGAGAGAGTGGAGAAAAGATTTACGAGAATGATTCCAGGGATGAGGGACTTCAGTTACATGGATAGACTGGAGAAGCTCGAGTTGTTCTCCTTGGAGCAGAGAAAGTTGAGAGGAGATTTGATAGAGGTGTTCAAAATCATGAGGGGTCTAGACAGAGTAGAGAGAAACTGTTCCCATTGGCGAAAGGGTCGAGAACCAGAGGACACAGATTTAAGGTGATTGGCAAAACAACCAAAGGCGACATAAGAACAAACTTTTTTCACGCAGCGAGTGGCTAAGATCTGGAATTCGTTGCCTGAAAGGGTGATGGAGGCAGATTCAATCACAGCTTTCAAGAGGGAGTTGGGTAAGTACCTGAAAGAAAGAAATTTGCAGGGCTACGGAGAAAGGGCGGGGGAGTGGGACTAGCTGAAGTGCTCTTGCAGAGAGCTGGTACGGGCTCGACAGGCCGAATGGCCTTCTTCCGTGCTGTAACCATTCTATGATTCTATGATTGGCGGGTCATGGAGCCATAGGCTTCTCGGCGCAGAATGTAGAAAGGACTGGCAGTGTCTGATGCCAGTTTTGCTGTGCTACCTCCTTGCAATGACCTCCTGGATCTCATTTTTTGTAAGCAAGTAAATCTCAGTTAACATTTCCAATATTGGCATATCTGTTATAGCCCATTTCTCCTGGATTATTAATTGGTGAACAACACATTGGGGGCACCGAGGAGATTTGTGACTGACCATTGCTCGTAGTTAGGTTTTATAGTCGAGTCTCTTTGTACATGGTGTCACTAATCTCTTCCAGTTTAGTGCGGGTGAAGGCTTTTTGAATTTCGCGTTTTTTCTAGTGCAGAAGCGTCAGCAGGTCCGATGGCAGGAGGGAGGGCTGCGAGTTTGTTGGTTTAAAAATAGTGTGTCGTCCTGCAGTCTCTGTCTGCTCGTCCAGCTCCAGCTCACTTCACAATCAATGTCTGCCCTGAACAGCATTCTGGGTTAGGAATGTCAACATGGCTGCAGACATCGGCGAACTGCTGGTCCCGTATATGCCAACCATCCGAGTCCCTAGATCAGGGGACAGGGTTTACAAGAGCGAATGCGCCTTCTCCTTTGACACCCCAGTAAGTAGGCAGCCTGGCCCTTTAGGGGGACGCACTTATGGGGGCTTCCTTGTTTGCAGAGCTGGAAGTTTTGCACTGACACGTGAATGACTCCACAAACTGGCGATGCTCATCTGTATTTGGGAACTTGCTGATAGCGGGAGGCGCTGGACCGCGTTGCTGCTTTAGACGGTGCTGGAAAAGGCAGTGGGTAATGAGAGGGACCGCACTGCCAGCCGAGGGCCACCAGCTCGGCAATCTAGTGGGGCCAGAATACAACAAGTGTAGGGACATGGTATTTGTGTGAATGGAGAGGGCGAGAATTTAAACCGAAATCAGGAGGCGGGTGTCATATACTAAAGGGGAGTGTGGGGAGGTAACGAGCTGTCTAATCTGTCATTTATATTTAGACGCGTAATCTTCAAGTTAAAAAGAATCTGAAAGGCAAATGAAAAGTAATGAAATGCTCAAAGATGTTAACATTTCTGGAAAGAAAGGAAATCGAAGTCAAATATGAAGGAAAATAACTTTTTAGAACTTTTAAACTCTTGTATAAATTCGAAAGGATGGTATAAAGGCAATACTACTTACTTTATTTAATTTTAATAAAATAGAAATGTAAAAATGTGGTAAAAGGTGACTCAGCTGTTTGGCGTTCATCAACAGTGCCCGAGACAAGTTATTTATATCCAGAGAGTTTGGGGCTCGGGTGTCGCATTTCTTTTTTGCTCTGAACTGATTTTGTGTATCCCAATTAGTTCAAAAAAATCAAGGAGACGAATTGACTTAATTAACAATTATTTAGTTTGAAGTATTAATAACTTTGTGGTATTTTTAGTTCTTATATCTTGTATTCCTTTTATTTGAGGTGTAATGCGATCACTATATTAACAGTGAAAATAGAACGTGTGTTTTACTCCATCAAGTGGCGATACAGTATATGGAACCTATTCACATCCCCGCGTTAGATCCAATCCAGAACCTGTAATGGTTTGCCTTATCACACTAACTGAACATTTTCCCTTTTCCCCTGCTATTTCTAGCGGGATAAATGGGCACATTTTTCAATAGGCTTAGTAATTTTCCTTCACTATTTGCCTAGATAGAGAGAATGTTTCCACTTGTGGAGGAGTCCAAAATTAGAGCCCATAAATATAAGATAGTCACTAATAAATTCAATAAGTAATTCAGGAGAAACTTCTTTACCCCAGAGAATGGTTGGAATGTGGAACCTGCTACCACAGGGAGTAATTGAGGTGACTCAGTAGATGCATTTAAGGGGAAGCTAGATAATTACATGAGGGAGAAAGGAATAGAAGGATATGTTGACAAGGTTAGATGATCTAAGGTGGGAGGAGGCTCCTATGGAGCATAAACAACAACAACTTGCATTTATATAGGCCCTTTTACATAGTAAAATGTCACCAGGCGCTTCACAGAAGCGTTCTCAAACAAAATTTGACACCGAGCCACATAGAGATATTGGAACAGGTGACCAAAAGCTTGGTCAAAGAAGTAGGTTTTAAGGAGCGCTTTAAAGGAGGAGAGAGAGACAGGTGGAGAGGTTTAGGGAGGGAATTCCAGAACTTAGAGCCTAGGCAGCTGAAGGCACAGTCGCCAATGGTATCCTTTATCACATCCAATATTTTAAACAGAATATATTTTCCATGCTTATGGATTAATTGACACAAATTTAAGAACTTTAATACATAATGCAGAAACCAATGATCATAACACCGGTATAGACCTGTTGGGCCGAATGGCCTGTTTCTTGGCCATGAAATTCAATGTATTTCTATGTCATACTCGTAGTAAACACCACATAAAGAAATTTAAACTCAAACATACAAACTATTTCAGATTTCTTTGAACGAAATGCTCAGTGCAAAAGGGTAATAGCTTAGATTTCAAATTATTGTGATTATAGTTTCTTGTTTTACATATTAACAAGCAGAGGTTCTTGAAATGCATCACAGCGCATTTATGCTTTTAAGCAGTTACATATGATGGAAAAATGTTTTATTTTAATAATTAGGCTTTCACAGTCGATTTCTTATCAACAGTGTTCCTGTGTCTTACCACTTGGGCTAGCGTCACGAGGAAATTAGGCACATTTAACTTTCTAGTACAAATCTGACCACTTCCAATGGAAAATTCTACGTGTTTCCTCTTTGTTCTCTTCCTTCCTTTCAATGTTTTCTCTTTTTCTATTAATTGCTCTCCCATGGAATTGAACACTGGAAGACAAGACAAAGTGCAATCTTCAGGTGAAGAATGGTTAGAGTACAAGGGATAATTGGACCAGGGCATACAGATGTAGTTCAGTCCCATTTTAAAGTTATGCATTCTCTTTTTTACTTTTTTGATTTAATATTCTATCTCTAGGAAAAGAATTACATGGTTTTTAAAAAATAATTTTTTAAAAGTTTGTTCATGATATTTCCACTTCTACTTTTAATCCTATGTGTATGTCCCAATCTTTACTTCGCTCTCTGTAAAATTTATAAAAAGGAAATTAGAATCTGTGCATTTTACTTCCTGGTTTACTGTCTGTGAGAATTGTTCAATGTGATTGGCTGCTTAGCCAGCTTGATTTCATCACTGTTGCTGGACGCTGGAGATTCGCTTGATTTGACGCCAGATTTAAACAAAGAGAGCTGAAATTGATGCCACAGAGATCGCTAGATCTTTGTGGGCCGCTTTCTTCAAGGCCAACGGCAACTGCTGCCTCTTTGCCACTAATTGGAAAATTCCAGGCCATTATTTCTCCCCTGACATTGCTCACTCTTAAGTTGAATTATACGTTTTAAAAGGAGGAATGTTACACACAATGTATTATTCTGCGCAAAAGTGGAACTGAATCTCTTGAAGACTACAAAATCTAATGACATTAAGTAACCACTGTGTAAGTTGATTAAAAGAGTGATTGCTATGTAGGGTAGATAGATACCAGAACATTGGCTTTGATTGTGGGAAGGCTAATTATGAGGCTGCAGACATTGTGTTACAGGAGTGCTTTTCTGTACAGTCCAAGTGACTGCCTTCATTTTGCTATAATTTTTAAAAAGCAGTGACACATAATTTGCATTAGGCAGCTTGTGATCTCTGAAATGTGACAAAAATGAAGCCTGCATTAGACATAACATTTAACCAGAGTCAATAGGTGATTCATATCAACAAAAGTACTGAAAACATATTGTCACACTGAATATGCATGTGATTTAGGCAATTCTGGAGGGTGACCCAATGATGTGTAGGAGCACTTTAGCATTCCAGCTACAGTATAAGATCCTACATGCTTACTTCTCTTTATGACTTGTATCCATTGACTCAGAGCCTATATAATAACAAAATACTGCGGATGCTGGAAATCTGAGATAACAACAGAAAATGCTGGAAATACTCAGCAGGCCAGGCAGCATCCGTGGAGAGAGAAACAGGGTTAACGTTTCAGGTCTGGGACCCTTCATCAGAACTGGAAAAAGCTGGAAATGTAACATATTAAGCAGGTGCGGGGGGGGGGGGGGGGTGTTTAGGAGGGGAGGAAGGAATTGAAAGAACATGCTATGAAAATGTTGCAAATGGGAATGGCAAAATCATACTGCATGAAAATAATCCCTGCCCCCATTTTTCATGCAGTATGATTTTGCCATTCCCATTTGCAACATTTTCACAGCATGTTCTTTCAATTCCTACCGCACCCCCCCCACCTGTCTCTGCACCTGCTTAATATCTGTTACATTTCCAGCTTTTTCCAGTTCTGATGAAGGGTCCCAGACCTGAAACGTTAACCCTGTTTCTCTCTCTACGGATGCTGCCTGGCCTGCTGAGTATTTCCAGCATTTTCTGTTGACTCAGAGCCTATGTTGCTGTGTAAAGATAGTGAAAGGGTTTTTTGAAGAAACGTTCTAACTAATATATTTAAAATGAGTCTCTTAAGTTTCTACAATCTGCAAAAAAGTTAGCTACATTTTCAGTGCTTTAATACTGCTACATATGCTAACTCCTTTAGAAACACGTGCTGGGTTAACTCAACCTTGCAATACTCGCACTGCGTATTAAAGCTTCTCTCATCAAATTGCTAAATGACGATGGTTCATATGCTGTAAGCACAAAGGTATTAATCGTAGTTATGGAAGAATATATGTTTTTAAACATGGGGAAACTGAAACATATATATGTTTTAATGCACTTTTTATGGCAGTTGCGCATAACGGTATTTTGGTTGAATTATAACTTGACGTTAAGTGCTGTATATGATATTGAAGTTATTTACCTTAGTGCTCCAAACTTTATTTTTCCCATTTACTCTCTGTTGTCTTCAAGATTAAACCGTTTGTTCTATTTTGTTTAAATTGCAGGAATCTGAAGGTGGCCTTTACGTGTGTATGAGTACTTTTCTCGGGTTTGGAAGGGAACACGTAGAGAGACATTATCGCAAAACAGGGCAATGTGTCTATATGCATCTAAAACGAACCATAAAGGAGGTAAGAATGGTATCAGCAACAGTACAGTAAATTCATTTTTTTAACACATTGTAGGTTTAAAAGTCACTACTCATGGTTACCAACTTGATTGAATTTTTTTTGAAGAGGTTATAAAGTTGGTGGATGATGGAGGTCTAGTCGATATTATGTATCTTGATTTTGAAATAGCTTTGATAAAGCTGAAAGAAAGGCTGCCAAGTAGGACTACATCTTGTGCGATTGGTGGGCAGATCTTTGGCTGGATAGCGAATTTATTATATTTTCACAGAGAGAGTGGGTAGTTATTAATGGTAGCAGATGTGTGTGTGTGTGTGTGTTTTGGCCACTAGTGGAGTCCTGTAACAATCTGTGTTTGGTTTCTTCCTCTTCACCATCTTTATTAATGATCTGGATGAAGACATCAGGGGAACAACACAACAGTTGGCTGATGACATGGAAATATATGTGGGAGTTAGGATCTTAGATAAAATAGATTATCGGCAGGCAGATCTAGATGCATTTGGGGAATGGGCCACTGTATGGCAGATGTCTTTCAATGTAGATAAGTACAGCATTTGGGCTGGGTAATTGCAGGCATATGTACACCATGTGGGTTCACCTGCTCAATGCTATTAGAGAGCGAGGACCTCATCGAGGAGGTTGGGGGAAAAACAACTAAGAGGTATTGCTGAGTTTGACATTATGTATGGCTGAATTGTTGGTTATAATTGATAGCTGAAATAAGACTGCTGAAATACCCTCGGTTAATTGCCCATAATTTTGTTCCAATACCTTTCTCCTCACTAATTCCAACAGTTGCCCTTATGTCTCACTGTTTAATAAAAGTTAACCATAATTATGTTCCATTGCTTACATTTTCAGAAGAGTTGGCCATTGAGTTGGTTAATTTGATTGAAGCCTGTGCTATTTCTATTTCTTTTCCTTATCACTAATTTCTACAATTTTTAAAATAGATTTATACATTTGTGTTTATTTAATTTTTTTTTAAAACTTTGATCAGTGGCATCATTTAAACTTAATGTTTTGTAGATCTGACATTTGATTTTTGCTGTGCAACACAACCGAGTTTCTTTTGAAATGAATATTTAATACAAGATATAAAAATGATGCTGGGGTGGTAAGAAAGAAAGCTGCTAGAATAATGAATTCAGACTTTCATAAAGTGCCAGTAAACTAATGCTGTACATTCTATTAAATGTTATGGTAACATACGTGAATTATACTTCTGTGGTAAACCACTGTTTGTATTCCACTGTGTACATGCCTGGACATGCCTCGGCTGACTCCTCCCACAAGTCCTAGTATAAAGGTGACTGCTCCCCAGCCCTTTGTATTCTGGACCGGTCGACCACTCGAGGCAGACTTTCATTCTTTTGTTAATAAAAGCCTTTAGTTACTCTCTTAACTCTCAGTCTTTTATGAGTAATTGATAGCGCATCAACTTCCATGTGTTAACTTGGGATTATGAGGTATTCAGATGTAGCCATGATGCAAAGCAGACACGCTCAGCTTGGGAGAAAGAATTAAGAGTGTATGAGGTGTTTCCAGAACTAGAAGATGTCTGAAGGGGTAGGGTTGTTAGTAGGCTGGTTTAACCGAGAGTTTAAAGGTGCGGAAAAGCACAAGACAGTTTGAAGACCACGTGTTCAAGACAAGGATAGAAGTAGAGTGGCTGGGAAAAATAAGACAAAGTATATCAAAGCCTTGATAACCTAGTAACAGAGGGTGGTGAAAATGAGAAACTTGGTGAAAAGAACTAGAAAGCATTAGGGAAAGTGAACAGTAATACTGGGAGGGGAAAAATCATGGACTGTTGGAACACAATCTGTGAACGACAGAGATTAATATGGGGAGACTGAGAAACAATGGAAAACTAATTAGAGAGATTGAAGTCTACAGTGGGAAAAGAATGAATGGTATTGGAAATTGAACAGATAATGGACAGAGACCAGCAAAAGGAAGACACAACTTGAGAGGGTTGGAAGAAGTGTCACAGTACTGAGATGTCAAGTGGCAATGTACAAGTCCAGTGATAGATAGTGTATGTGAGAGGAGTATCATGTCAGCACTATTAGCCAGCAGAAATTATAAGCTGGAAATTTATTTGTGTAGATGAATTAATATATACAAATATGTTAACAACCCAGAGACTTTTGATTTAAGGCTGTATACGCGTGTCCAAGGGTTGACATGCATGTTAGTGATTCATTTATTTCAGTTTTTTTTTAATTGTATTTTTGAATCTGCTAACAGTGAATTCTAAGTAAATCACCCTTTGATATTGCATTGAGTAATTCAAATAAGCAACCATTAAAACAAGAAAACTAGGTAAGCTGTATAGGAATCAATTGCTCAGCAGCATTTTATAGCAATCAGTGATGGCTTCCTAAAGATAGAGAATTATGCAAAAACTCTTCACTCCTCTCTTTTGATTCCATATACATTTGAACAGAAGCATAGTAAATAAATAATTACAAATGAGTTCACAGTTAAAAAAGAGTGCTGATATTAGCAGTTTTCAGACTGATACTTCTGTTTGGGATGTGATTGAGTGTAATGGACTTTGTGCTTTCATTTTTTTAAAGATGTTTTTGCATCTCATTCTGTAATTTCTTAGTTCTCCATCTTTGTTGCCCTCTTATAATTTGTTTCCTTCAGTCAGGAAGGAAAGAAAGAAATAACTTGCATTTATATAGCACCATTCACCGCCTCATGACATCCCAAAGCGCTTTACAAGCAATAAAGTACTTTTTGAAGTGTAGTCACTGTTGTAATGTAGAAAATGCGGCAGCCAATTTGTGCACAGCAAAGTCCCATAAACAGCAATGTGACAATGGCCAGATAATCTGTTTTTAGTGATGTTGGTTGAGGGATAAATATTGACCATGACACTGGGGATAACTCCACTGTTCTTCTTCGAATAGTGCCATGGGCAACATTCCTGCTAAGTGGCCGTGCAGTGATCTGGAGGTCCCGTGCAGGCCGCTCACTGGCTTTTATATGGAAGAAACCACGCATGCGTGAAAATTTGAATGAGCCGCGCAGCCAGTTAAAGTGATCACGCACAAAACAAATTAGAGGGAACATTGGCCATGGGATCTTTTACATCCACCTAAGAGGGCAGGTTTAACATCTCATCTGAAAGCCAGCACCTCCAGCAGTGCAGCACTCCCTCAGTACTGCACTGGAGTGTCAGCCTAGATTTTGTGCTCAAGCCTCTGGAGTGGAACTTGAGCACAAAATCTAGGCTGACACTTAGTGCAGTACTCCCTCAGTGCAGCACTTGTCAGAGGTGCCGTCTTTCGCATTAGGTAAGGATACTTCCACATTCCATACTAATATTGCCTCTACCAAAAGTTTGTTTTGGTGGGATGGGGGGGATGAGGAAGAAGAGAGTGGTTGTTGATTAAAGTAGGATTCTCACCAGAGGAACGTATCTTACAGAAAAGCTCTCCCTGGCCAGAATATTGTTTTGGGGACTGGTAGAGGAACACTGTCTGAGGAGGTTGAGGCTCTCCAGGAAAATAAGCACTGATTATCGTCAAATGGTAATAGAAGTTGCGAGGGGCTCCTTCATAATTAGAACTGCATGTCTATAGCTGTGAAGATTGGAGCTCTGCTGATCATTCTGGTTACCTGCAGGAGATACTTTGGGTGAGAAAGCCATGCCCACATGCATCCAAGATGTGACTAATGCATGGTACCCCAGGGGAAGCAGGCTTAGGCTTGTGCTGTGTCCCCTCTGTTATTGGTAGAAGGTGAATTTGGAGTGTTTTAGATTTTTCAGAAGGACTGGTGGAACGATATCCAGCAATGCCTGACAGAGTGTATTTTAGGAGTGCTTTGAACAATTGCCACAAAGCTGCTTCTAGTGGGACACCAAAAGAAATGTGGTCAGAGTTGTATGACATCAGGGAGCAACAAATGTCATGAGCTCTGATCTCCTGCCTCTGCAATGCCTTGTTTAGGAAACTGATGGTGGCCATCTTCTCATAGCTGCCATCAATGCAACTATAAAGTGATAAAGTGAACAGAACCCTTCTTTATGATTGACTCTATTCATTCTCCAAAATTAACTAGACTATCTGCAGACCTTCTTGAGTGGACTCTAAGTCAGCCATAGAGGCAGTTAGTATGTTATCAAAGCAATGCTTTGAATTGATCAGATCTTTATATTGTGCATTTGTTTTTCCTGACCTGCCAAGTTTTTTGGATGATGGAATGTCAGTGTGATGCGCTATCGATTCTAATAAAAGGCCGAGTAGAGTTCAGAACAACAGGCTTTTATTAACTACTGAATGCAACTACAAACAGATCAGGACTATGCCTCTAGTGGACGACCGAATGGCAGAGAGCTGCCGTGCAGCCGTCCTTATACCAGGTAGCCAAGGGCGGAGTCAGCTGAGGCATAGTCAGGTATAACAGTGAAACAATAGTGAACGACAGTGGTTTACCACATTCAACCCTCGTTTAAAATTAAGTCCGGCGGGGTGAAGTGTGTCAAAAGTTCGAGTAGGTGAGTCTGTCGGGCGGCCTCGTTTGCCGTCGAGATCTTCATGGCGACGGTTGAGATGGTACAGCTTCCAACGACGCGTCTTGAACGGGATCGAGCACCGGCGTATCGTCCCCTTTGGTGTTGGGTGGGCGAGTGGACTCCGGCGGGTCCTGGGGTCGCGGCATGCCGTCTACTGGGGTGGAATGGACAGGGGTGAGAATTGGGTCTACTGAATTTTGGGCCGTGTCGAAGGGGGTCGTGGTGGAGGGCAATGGTGACGGGTCAGTGGACCCCGAGGGTGCCAGATCTCTAATGGAGACTGTATCCTCCCGCCCATCCGAGTATGCCACGTAGGCGTACTGGGGGTTGGCATGGAGGAGGTGAACCTTCTCTACCAGGGGAGCCGTTTTGTGGGACCTTACATGCTTCCTCAGCAGGACGGGCCCTGGGGACGTCAGACAGTGTGGTAGTGAGGTACCGGATGTGGACCTCCGGGGAAAAACGAACATTTGCTCATGGGGGGTGGCGTTGGTGGCAGTACACAGCAGTGACCGGATGGAGTGGAGCGCATCAGGTAGGACATCCTGCCAATGGGAGGTCGGAAGGCCCCTAGATTTTAAGGCTAGGAGGGCCGCCTTCCAGACCGTCGCGTTCTCTCTTTCAACCTGTCCGTTCCCCCGGGGGTTGTAGCTGGTGGTCCGGCTTGAGGCAATACCTCTCATGAGCAGGTACTGACGGAGTTCGTCGCTCATGAAGGACGAGCCCCGGTCGCTATGAATATAGCTGGGAAAACCGAACAAAGCAAAGAGGTTGTGCAGGCACTTAATGACCGTAGCGGTGGTCATGTCCGGGCAGGGGATGGCGAAAGGGAAACGGGAGTACTCATCAACTATGTTGAGGAAGTACACATTACGGTCAGAGGAGGGGAGGGGCCCTTTAAAGTCGACACTCAGGCGCTCAAAGGGGCGGGTGGCCTTGATCAGGTTTGCTCTGTCAGGCATATAGAAGCGCGGCTTGCACTCCGCACAGACTGGGCAGCTCCTGGTCATGGTCCTGACCTCCTCGATGGAGTAAGGCAGGTTGCGGGCCTTGATGAAGTGGAAGAACCTGGTGACCCCCGGGTGGCAGAGGACGTTGTGGAGACCCCGTAGTCTATCGATCTGCGCGTTGGCGCATGTGCCTCGCGATAGAGCATCTGAGGGTTCGTTGAGTTTCCCGGGCCGGTACAAGATGTCGTAATTGTAGGTGGAAAGTTCAATTCTCCACCTCAAAATCTTGTCATTTTTGATTTTGCCCCTCTGCTTATTATTGAACATAAAAGCAACTGAACGCTGGTCAGTAAGCAGGGTAAATCGTTTTCCAGCCAGGTAGTGCCGCCAGTGGCGCACCGCCTCCACAATGGCCTGGGCCTCCTTTTCCACAGAGGAGTGTCTGAGTTCGGAGCCCTGGAGGGTTCGTGAAAAGAAGGCCACGGGTCTTCCCGCCTGGTTAAGGGTAGTGGCCAGGGCAAAGTCGGATGCATCGCTCTCCACCTGGAAGGGGATGGACTTGTCCACCGAGTGCATGGTGGCCTTGGCAATGTCATCTTTTATACGGTGAAAGGCTGAGCGGGCCTCCGCCGTCAGGGGAAAGGAAGTGGACTTGATAAGTGGACGGGCTTTGTCCGCATAATGAGGGACCCACTGGGCGTAATAGGAAAAGAAGCCCAGGCACCTTTTTGAGGGCCTTGAGACAGTGGGGCAGGGGAAGTTCCATCAGGGGCGCATCCGGTCAGGGTCAGGACCGATGACTCCGTGTTCCACCACGCAGCCAAGGATAGCGAGGCGGGTTGTGCGGAATATGCACTTTTCCTTGTACGTGAGGTTTAGGAGTTGGGCCGTGCGAAGGAACTTATCAAGGTTGGCGTCATGGTCCTGCAGGTCATGGCCGCAGATGGTCACGTTGTCCAGGTAGGGAAACGTGGCCTGTAACGCATTCTCGTCGACCATCCGGTCCATCTCCCTCTGGAAGACGGAGACACCGTTGGTGACGCCGAAAGGAACCCCGAGGAAGTGAAAAAGACGGCCGTTTGCCTCGAAAGCTGTGTACTGGCGGTCCTCAGGGCGGATAGGGATTTGGTGGTATGCTGCCTTGAGGTCAATGGTCGAGAAAACGCGATATTGCGCTATCTTATTAACCATGTCGGCTATGCGGGGGAGAGGGTATGCGTCCAACTGGGTGTACTTGTTGATTGTCTGGCTGTAGTCGATGACCAGGCGCTGCTTGTTGCCGGTCTTAACGACTACCACCTGAGCTCGCCAGGGGCTGGTACTACCCTCAACAATCCCCTCCTTCAGGAGCCGCGTCACCTCAGAACTTATAAAGGATCTGTCCCCGGTGCTGTATCGCCTGCTCTTTGTGGCGATAGGCTTGCAGTCGCGGGTGAGGTTAGCGAACGGGGGGGGGGGGGGGTGATTTTGAGGGTGGAGAGACTACAGGTGGGGCGCGGTAGGCAATTTAAAAACTGCTGGTTGCAGACAGTGAGTGGGGGAAAAGGTCCACCGTATGTCAAGGTGACACTCTTAAAGTGACAATGAAAGTCCAACCCCAGCAGAACGGCAGCGCAGAGATGTGGCAGGACGAAGAGCTTTACATTTTTATAAACGGAGCCCCTCACAGAAAGGGTCACTACGCAGTAGCCGCCGACGTCTGCTGAGTGAGATTTTGAGGCCATGGAGATCCGATGGCGCGCTGGCAGGACCGAGGGGGAATAATGCCGTACCGTATCAGGGTGTATGAAGCTCTCCGTGCTCCCGGAATCAAAAAGGCAAGTTGTGGCGCGGCCATTTACCTGGATGTCCATCGTGGACCTGGCTAGCTGATGGGGTCTGGATTGATCCAGCGTAATGGAGGCCGCTGTGGAGTCGGGAGCATCGCTGTAAAACCCCGGTGAGGCGGTGGGTGAGTCGGGGGCCCGTTGGCAAAATGGCGGACAAAATGGCGGCGTCGGAGAAGAAGGACAAAATGGCGGCGCCCATGACGATCCCGATCCCCACGAGGCTGAAGGAAGGCAAGATGGCCGCTCCCACGAATCGCAA